>NC_065435.1:7858767-8469592 GCF_024364675.1 Aethina tumida | reverse complement strand
TATTAACTTTTAAACAAACTACGTCTTTATTATCTGTTAGTTTCTTAATCTAATTAAATCATAATTTTAGAGAAAATTAAATACTTTGAGTCAAAGAAACTTTTGAGTAAACTTCTTCTAATCTTCTTTCTATATATATTTTATAAAATTGTTTCTACCAATCTGTTTTTAAGTAAAAGCTCTATTAAAGTATCACACACAATTCACACATAAATTTAGTGAAAGAAAATTAATTAGTTTCGTTAAGAGAAAAATGTGACAGTTTATTATTTTATTTCTTAATTAACCAAATTTTAAACAAATTATTTCTTTATTTTTTGAGAATTATTTCTACTTGTTATTTTATTAGCTTAATTAAATTATATTTTTAAAGAAAATTAAATACTCTGAGATAAAGAAACGTATAAAAGTTTTATTACTGAAGGTATCAACTTTTGAGTAAAGTACCCCTTAATCTTAAACATATTATTTCTACATATTCTTTATAAAATTGTTTCTACCAATCTGTTTTTAAGTAAAAGCTCTATTAAAGTATCACACACAATTCACATATAAATTTAGTGAAAGAAAATTAATTAGTTTCGTTAAGAGAAAAAATGTGACAGTTTATTATTTTATTTCTTAATTAACCAAATTTTAAACAAATTATTTCTTTATTTTTTGAGAATTATTTCTACTTGTTATTTTATTAGCTTAATTAAATTATATTTTTAAAGAAAATTAAATACTCTGAGATAAAGAAACGTATAAAAGTTTTATTACTGAAGGTATCAACTTTTGAGTAAAGTACCCCTTAATCTTACCCATATTATTTCTACATATTCTTTATAAAATTGTTTCTATCAATCTGTTTTTAAGTAAAAGCTCTATTAAAGTATCACACACAATTAACACATAAATTTAGTGAAAGAAAATTAATTAGTTTCGTTAAGAGAAAAAAGTGACAGTTTATTATTTTATTTCTTAATTAACCAAATTTTAAACAAATTACTTCTTTATTTTTTGAAAATTATTTTCACTTGTTATTTTATTAGTTTAATTAAATTATAATTTTAAAGAAAATTAAATACTTTGAGGCAAAGAAACGTATAAAAGTTTTATTATTGAAGGTATCAACTTTTGAGTAAACTACCCCTTAATCTTACATATATTATTTCTACATATTTTTTATAAAATTGTTTCTACCAATCTGTTTTTAAGTAAAAGCTCTATTAAAGTTTCACACACAATTAGCATATAAATTTAGTGGAAGAAAATTAATTAAGAGAAACATGTAACAGTTTATTATTTTACTTCTTAATTAACCAAATTTTAAACGAATTAGTTCTTTATTTTTTGAACATTATTTCTACTTGTTATTTTATTAGTTTAATTAAATTATAATTTTAAAGAAAATTAAATACTTTAAGACAAAGAAACGTATAAAAGTTTCATTATTGGAAGTATCAACTTTTGATTAAACTACCCCTTAATCTTACTCATATTCTTTATAAAACTGTTTCTACCAATCTGTTTTTTTAAGTAGTACATAAATTTAATGAAAAAAATTACTTAGTTTCGGTAGAAGAAAATATGTTATCTTATTTCTTAATTAACCAATTTTTAAACAAACTACCTCTCTTTTCTGCTTTTTAATTTATTTGAAAATAAATACTTTATCTCGAAAAAACATGTAATAAACCACCCTACTACGCAACTTAAAACAACACATAAATTTAGTTAAACAGTTTATTTTTTTATTATCAATTAAGCAACCTACTCCTTAATACCACATAATTAATTCCTACTTGTTAGTGTATAATTTTAATTAAACTGTCTCTATTAAAACAGTTTTCGTACATAAATTCACTGAGCATTGAATACTTAGATGTTTATCAAAATGCATTCGTTAATCTTGATTTGAATTATCTCCGATGAGTGAACAAAATTGTTGATTTGTTTCCCAAGTAAATTGCTTTCGAGCTTACCGAGGAATATAACTTTCCAATTAAGGGTTGTGTTGTGGTTGTCAATGGCTAGAAATACAAAATGCTGCATGGCCGCGACGTTAAACGACTTAAAACTTAAATTAACCAGTCCATCTGACTTTGTTCTTGTAACTCCACACTTGAAAAAATACTTAATCAACAGAATATCCGGACCGAAGTTATCGGGCTTGTCGGAGAGACACGTAAAAATAAACAGGACATCGCATAAAAAACCACGATCGAAACATGTCGAATTAATTTTAGAAAAACAAATAGGACGCCGACACGTGAATAATTACTAATAAGTTGTTGACATGTCACTGTCAAATATCAGTATCTGGATATAACAGAATACGATTGTAAATATAGTAAATCATTCACACTGGTAAGAACAGACGCAGCGTTGTATTTAAAGACCCACTCAAGAAAGATTAGTTTAGCCATGTCAGATATAGCTATTAAGACGTTTCTTCATTATACTTAACATACATTCTCGCTACTTTAATATGCTTTTAGGCACTATTAAATGTAAATTCTTCCAACTACATCAAAATCACTTTTTCCACTCGTATAAGATGCATCGAATGGAGATTCTATGCATCTATTTTACACACACTGCTCTACATGGCGGAAGTTTATTTAAAAATTATCAGTAGCATCCGCATAAGGTAATGATAGACATAAAAGAGTAAATTCATTCCGGTTTATGTTTATAATATAATACAATGTGAGGGGATATCTCCAATTTAATTTTATGCCACATTTCATCAATATCTATCATTTCATGCCATTTTCAATCAATATAAATTATTCGTAATTACTCATTTGAAATTTGATCTGTTTATTTTAGACGGTTAGGTACTCGTTATTTTGAATTTATTAAATTGTTGCTTTGTTTCTCTTGTTTGTTTGTTTTAAGGTAATTTTTACTAAAATTGTTGAACTATTTTTCCTTAAATACTTAGGCAGGTGTATGTTTTGTTGTATGTTTAAAAATGCACATTAAATGTGCATATTTGTTTGGGTTTATAGATCTACGTACGATTTACGAATTATTTCCTGACGTTTCTCTAGCACGAGTGTCTACCATCTTCAGAGGTCTGGTTTGGTTTGTGTCTCTTTAACATCTCTTTGACTGACATCTCTTTGACATCTGATTCTTAGTTATTTATTCAATAATAATATAATGGTTGCATTATTAATTATTCAATAAAACAGTTGTTTCAAGGAAATATAGTCTTGTTTAAAATTCAGTCGCATTAAACCATTTTTAATCGTATCAATCTGTTTATTCTTGATGGTTAAAAAGACACATTATTTCAAAATTATTAAATTTTTGCTCTAATTTCCTTAATTTGTTTCTTGTTTCTTTTCGTAGATGATAAAAGTGAGTTACCCATTGCCTAAAATTATGGATCTATTTTTTCTTAAAAACGTAAGTTGGAGTATGTTTTATTGCAGATATAAACAACTCAACTACTCAGAAGTTCATTCAATTTAAATATATACTTTGAATTTGTGTTATTCTGTTGAATATAATAATTCATTTTTGTATGTTATTTATTGAATAAATAAATGTTATAACGAACTATTAATTACTAAGATAAGTGAGAAATTCTCCACATATTAGTAACAATCTCTTTCTGCATTTTAAACTTGACTTTGGAAATAATCGAGTCTCTCTTGTATTTCAATACTTATGTACTTGTTTCAAGGAAACTGGTTCAATATAAGGTGTAATAAACGAAGAAAATTAAAAATATTTTCTAAAATGTTTAAACCTTTTTTAATACGTTAGTATTTATTATTATTGTTTCATTAATATGTCTATTTTCGATGGTTAAAGAAACATGTTATTTCAAAATTATTAAATTTTAATAAAAAAATTCTTTAATTTATTTGTTTTTACTGATGTTTATAAAGAGGGTGGTAATTCCTCAATGCCTAAAGTTCTGAATCTATTTTTCTTAAGTAAGTAAGTGTATGTTTTATTGCAAACACACATAACCAGACCTATTTAGAAGCTCTTAGCTCTTCTTATTAAAATATACACTTTAAATGTATTCTTCTGCTGAATATAATAAGTCATCTTTCTTCGTTATTTATTGTATAAATAATTGTTATAACAAACTATTAATTACTCGAATAAATAATAAAATTCTCCACATATTAGTAATAATCTCTTTGTGCACGTTAAACTTGACTTTGGAAATAATTAATATTTCTCGTGTATTTCAATAATATAGTTGTTTCAAGGAAAAATAGTACTGGTCCAGTATAGTATTAAATTTATTTTTAATAATTTCAATCAATATAAATAATTGATAATTGCTTATTTGAAATTTAAAGTCACATTAAATCCTTTTATTATTTTTTTGAACTATTTATTCTTGACGGTTGTACCAAAATTATTAAATTGCTGTTCTAATTTCCTTAATTTGTTTCTGATGTTTTTCACTCACTGTCTAAAATTATAAACCTAACATTTCTGTTGTTTATTAAATATATAGTAGTTATATCAAATTATTAGTTAGTTGGATAAACGAGAAATTCTCTACCCATTAATAATATTCTCTGTATGCATGTTAAATTTGACTTTGGAAATAATTCAGGTTTCTGTTGTATTTCTGTGATATAATTGTTTCAAGCAAACATAGTTACTGATGCAATGTTATATATAATTAAATGAAGAAACTCAACAATATATTTTTAATGTTGTCAATTGTATTATTATTATTGTTTTCTTAATTTGTTTATTCTTAATGGTTAAAGAAACACATTATTCCAAATTATTAAATCAATGCTCTATTTTCCTTAATTTATCTCTGTTGTTTGTTTGCTTTGTTGGTGTTATGATGTGAAAAATTATACTTCATTACGTAAAATTATTGAACTATTTTTTTTTTAATTCGTCAGTAGGTGTATGTTTTGTTGTAGCTATAAATAAACAGATAATTTAGAAGTTCCTCCAATTTGAAAACATTAATTCATCTTTCTACATTTATTGAATAAATTATACGTTATAACAAACCATTAAATCTTGGATAAATGAGAAATTCTCCATATATTAGTAATAATGTTTTTCTACTTAAACTTGACTTTGAAGATAACTGATATTTCTCTTGAATTTCAATAATATAATTGTTTCAAAGAAGCTAGTACTGGTCCAACATGATATGGAATTAAATAAAGAAAATCAACAATATATTTTTTTAACATTTCCAGTCGTATTATTGTTATTTTCTTAATCTGTTTATTATTAATGGTTAAAAAAATACATTATTCCAATATTATTAATTTATTGCTGTGTTTTCATTAATTTATCTCTGTTGTTTATTTGTTTAGCTGGTGTCATGAGGTGAGTAATTATTCCTCATTGTCTAAAATTATTGAACTATTTTTTATAATTAGTAGGTGTATGTTTTGTTGTAGATATAAATCACCAGACTATTTAGAAGTTCCTCCAATTTAATAATAAACAATAATAATTCATCTTTTTAGATTATTTATTGAAAAAATAATTGATTGAACAAACTATTAATTACTTTTTAAATTTGAATTTACAATTATTTTTTTGAAATTTAAACCTTTTATAATCGCATTATTATTGTTTTCTTAATGTGATTATTTTTGATGGCTAAAATACACAGAATTCCAAAATTATTAAGTTGCCGCTCTAATTTCCTTAATTTATCTCTGTTGTTTATTTATTTTGCTGATGTTATAAGGTGAGTAATTTTTCCTCATTGCCTAAAATTATGGATCTATTTTTTCTTTAATACGTAGTAGGTGTATGTTTCGTTGCAGATATAAATAACTAGACTATTTAGAAGTTCTTTCAATTTAAATATACACATCGAGTGTGATCTTCTGTTGAAAATAATATAATTCATCCTTCTACATTATTTATTGAATAATAATAATAATGATTTATAATTACTTATTTGAAATTTAAAGTCACATTAAATATTTTTATCGTATTATTATTGTTTTCTTAATTTGTTTATTCTTAATGGTTAAAGAAACACATTATTCCAAAATTATTAAATTGTTGCTATAATTTCCTTAATTTATAACTGTTGTTTTTGCTGATGTTATAAGGTGAGTGATTACTCCTAATTGTCCAAAATTATTGTTCTATTTTTTCTTAAATATGCAAGTAGGTGTATGTTTTGTTGTAGATATAAATAACCAGACTATTTAGAAGTTCCTCTAATTTAAAAATATACATTAATTGTGATCTTCTGTTGAAAACAATAACATCTTTCTACATTATTTATTGAATAAATTGTTGTTATAACAAATTATTAATTACTCAGATAAATAAGAAATCTACACATATTAGTAATAATCTCTTTTTGCATGTTAAACTTGAATTTCGATAATATAGTTGTTTCAAGGAAACAGTACTGGTCCAATATGATGTACAATTAACCCACAATATTTTTTTAAATATTTTCGATCAAAATTAATAATTCATAATTACTTAATTAAAAGTCACATTAAATTTTTTAAATCGTCTTATTATTGTTTTCTTAATCTGTTTGTTCTTGATGGTTGAAGAAACATATACCAAAATTATTAAACTGTTGCTCTAATTTCCTGAATTTATCTCTGTTGTTTGTTTGTTTTTACTGATGTTATAAGATGAGTAATTTTTCCACATTGCCTAAAATTATGAATCTTCTTAAATTCACAAGTACGAGTATGTTTTGTTGTAGATATAAATAACCAAACTATTTAGAAGTTAATTGTGATCTTCTGTTGAAAACAATAATTAATCTTTATACATAATTTATTGAATAAATAGTTTTTATAATATATAATATATTACTCAGATAAATAAAAAATTCTCCACGTATTAGTAACAATCTCTGCATGTTAAACTTTACTTTAGAGGTAATTGATATTTATTTCTCTTGAATTTCAATAAAATAGTTGTTTCAAAGAGACAATACTGGTCCAATATTATGTAAAATCAAATGAAGAAAACCTCAATATTTTCATTATTTCTTATTTTAATCGTATTATTATTGTTTTCTTAATCTGTTTGTTCTTGATGGTTAAAGAAACACATTATTCCAAAATTATTAAATCATTGCTCTAATTTCCTTAATTTATCTCTGTTGTTTGTTTGTTTTTGCTGATGATATAAGGTGAGTGATTAATCTTAATTGTCCAAAATCATTGTTCTATTTTTTCTTAAATACGCATGTAGGTGCATGTTTTGTTGTAGATATAAATAACCAGACTATTTAAAAGTTCCTCCAATTTAAATATACACATTAATTGTGATCTTCTGTTGTTCTACATCATTTATCGAATAAATAGTTATTATAACAAACTATTACTCAGATAAACAAGAAATTCTCCACATATTAGTAATAATCTCTTTATGCATGTTAAACTTGACTTTGAAGATAATTGATATTTCTCTTGAATTTCGATAATATAGTTGTTTCAAGGAAACAATACTGGTCCAATATGATGTAAAATTACATGAACAAAATCAACAATATTTTTTTAAATACTTTCAGTCAATATTAATCATTCATAATTACTTACTTGAAATTTAAAGCCACATTAATTAAAGCCGTTTATTCTTGATGGTTAAAGAAACATATTATATCAGAATTATTAAATTATTACTCTAATTTCCTTAATTTATCTCTGTTGCTTGTTTGTTTTTGCTGATGTTATAAGCTGTGTGATTATTGTGCAAAATTATTGTTCTATTTTTCATTAAATACATAAGTAGGTGTATGATTTGTTTGCAGATATAAATAACTAGACTATTTATATATTCTTCCTATTTAAATACACACATTGAATATAATTATTGTGTGCAATAAATTGTTTACCAACTATTAGTTATAATATAATTAATATATTGAACTAGACTTAATACCTGTTTTTTTTTGTGGGAAAATAGTTGTGATCCAGTATGATGATAACCAGATGCATAAAATCAACAAGTTCTATACCTTTATTTACATTTAAATATGTTAAATCAAGTGGTTAAGCACTTCCGTTGATTTTTAGGAATACCACCAGTCTGACTCACTTTAAAAAGATAAGAGACGTTTATCGATTGTGAAACCTTCCTTATAAACATGTATCTTTAACATCAATACCCCATAATTAATAATAGTCGCAAAAATAAAAATTTGTAATGGTTCTATTATTAGTAACATACACTCCAAGTAAAAGTTAATTTAGTACAAAAATCCTTTGACGTGTAATTTATTAGTGCCACAAAAGCCTGTTCGTAATAACTATTACAAAGATTAAATCTAGAATGTATTATATAATATACGAAAATAATATATCAAATGTTTTAAATGCCAATTTCATTGTCAATGCTTCTGGCAACCATTTTATAAATTTACACAAGTAGAGCTAATTTTGATAGCTTACTAATAACCTTTTTAATGCGTCAAATACAACAGTGACCAAACACAAGTGACGCAAATTTCGGTTTTGTACAATCTGTGGACGTTACAAAGCCATTAATAATAGACGTTGCAAGGAACAGAAAAAAAATGACTAAAATCTTATTAAATTCTAGTGTTTTCGTAATTGTTGAAAATGTCGTTTTTCTTTCATTATCGATAACTATAATCTTACAGGCTAGACTTGACACTTTATCGATCGTTAAATGAAATTATTGTCTCGGCCACAATTCAATGGCTCTTATCTTGTTCTTGTATAACAGAGTTATTTAAGTAATCATTTTTCAATTAATGAGGAAATACTTTTTAATAAACTAAATTGATTTGCGTTTTACTTTTAGACAGTATTAAAATTATCCTTTAAGAATTTAATTTAACAATTCAAATTGGAAAATAAATGAACAAATTAATAAGCCATTTAATTAACTGTCGTCTTTGAAGATATTAAACTTAATATGCTGAAATGAAATATGCTTTCTTGTATTTTACTTTGATAAAATGTCTTTGATGAAATGTGAATTTTTCTTAAACATTTATTAAAAACAAAATAATTTTATTTTAAAAAAATATATGAAACATTACTCCATAATGATAATTATTATGAAATATTAATATACCTGAAAGAAATAAAGTTTTGACTATTTCAATTTACTTGTCCCCTTTTTTACTATAGATTGTGTTTGTTATTTAATAAAATTAATTATATTAAAATTTTTATTTTAGATTTTAATTCAAAGAAATGAAAAAGAACTAGAAAAATTAACTTATTTTTATATTAAAAAAAAAAAAACATTTAAAATAATTCAATAAAAAATATAATAAGTTAAATTTATTTATATATATATATATATATATATATATATATATATATATATATATATATAATAAAAAAAATAAAATAAACATTTAGAAAATTATTTAAAAATATTAAAAAATAATAAATAAATAAAAATGTTGAAAAATATAAAATTTAATCCAATGAAATGAATAAAAACTAAATTAACCAAATACAATAATAATAATTAAAAATATCTAAAATATTATTTAGAATTTAAAAACTTTAATGTTTAAAAATATTAATATTTTAAAAACTATTCAAAAAAATATTTAAAAAAGAATATAAAATAAAATATTAAAAAAATAAGTATTAAAAAAATATTTATTTAAAAATTATTTAAAAAAAAACATGTAAAATAAATAGATAAAAACTTTTTTAAAAAAATAGAATAACAAATAATTTAATAATAATAAATAAAATAAAATAAATAATATATAAAAATAAAAAGTAATATAAAAATTTTTATGATGAATAAAAAACTAAAATATTCAAATAATAATAACAATAATAATTAAAAATATACAAAAAGTCATTTAAAAAATTATTTATAAAATTATTTAAAAAATTATTTATACAATTATTTAAAAAAAAATTTGAACAAATATTTAAAAAATCATTAAAATGTGTGAAAATATAAAATTTAATAAAATGAATAAATAACTAAAATTACCAAATAATAATAATAATAATAATCAAAAATATCTACAAAAATTATTTAAAAACAAATTTTAAACAATATTTTATAATAAAAAATATTAAAAATGTATATTAAAAAAATATTTAAATAAATATTTAAAAATTATTTAAAAAAATAAATTGATTCAACGAAATGAATGAAAAATTATTAAGGAATAAAATAAAAAGTACAAAAGAACAAAATATAATTCAATGAATATGAGAAAAACTTGTTTTTATATGTATAAAATCATTTAAAAAAAATATTAAAAATATTTATTTTAAATTAATTTATTTTTTAAAATATTTAAACAAAAAATAAGAAATATAAGAAATCAAAATTTAATTCAATGAATTTGAGAAAGAAAATATAGAAGTATTTTAATAAATTATTAAAAAACATTCTTAAAAAATTTATTAAGAACCATTAAACAAAATAAAAAAAATTAATAAACAAACATATGTTGAAAAAAATTAAGAAATCATTAAAAAATATTAATAAAATATTTATAAAACTATTTTAAACACTATAAATTAAAAATTATTTTAAAAAAATATTAAAATAAATTTCTATTTTTAATTAATAAACGTGTTATTAAAAGGCATTTTTTAGAGAAATAATTAAAAACAATAGCCTATTCTTCTTTTTTATTTTTACATACTTCATCATTACAGAGATGACAATAATTGTTTTCAATTATGTAGAAACCTTTCGTTAATAATTTCCAATTATTAAACCTACATCATCAATGCACACAACAAAAACAAAACATCGACAATAAAACAACAAAAGTCAATTAATTGGAATCCACTTAATAAATTGCGTTAATCCAGTTTCGTTGTATATTCGGAAGCATTAATTTCACACTATATTATGGACCGCAGTTAATTGATTATTTGTTAAGTGTAGAACATAATTGGCACATGTGCTATTTCAAATAAGATTAACTGCTTGTTAAAGAACAAAAGGCGAATTAGTCACCGGCCATAAAATTGTGCTTTTAGCTAAAATAAATAAGGCTGTATATCTGGGCAATAAACACCTTGGTTATCGTAATAATTTTTAACTAAATATGCGACATTAAAAAATTTACGGAATTTGATGTGTGCTTGAATGAAACACGGGAAATATACTAAGTGGCATAAAAAATAAAACACACAGATTCAGTTTTCGTTGATTTCATCATTAAATTATTCATTGGAATCATTTTTTAATCTAATAATGATGATCCGGACATTCACTGACTCTCGACGTTGAGGGCCACTTAAGTCTGTGGAGGGTGGGCTGAAGTTCGAAGTCCCCTGATTATTATGTTTCACAGGTGTTCAATCGGTGATAAATCCAGAAATCTTGCTGACCATGGCAACAAATTTACATTTACAAAACGTTGGGGACACTCCAAAGTAACTCTGGCAATATAAGGTCAGACATTATCCTGTTGGAAAACTTTGAAAGGTGATAAGGTAAGACAGCAAATGGGGTTCCATAATTTCCTGTATGTATCGATGAGCAGTCAAGTTACCTCTATTTAAAATTAAGGTTGACCTACTACCATCACACACAATGCCCCCACAAGCCATAACTTCATCTGTTGACGTACAGAGTGGTCATAAAAAGATTATGTAGGACTAAAGCTTTAAGGCGACAGTCTTCCTGAATCTCTCGCAAATCGTTCACACACTTCTTCACACCAGATAGTGCTCTGACTCGAGATCATCCGATTGGCAATCTCTACAGAGGCAAGTCCAGCCCCTTTAAGCCAATAATTCACCCTCCACCAAACCCAGTTGATGAACGAACCAACCTTTTAAACAAAACAAAAGTGATTTTTTGCCCTCAGCATCCATGCCAGATATTGTTAATAAAATCGGATCACCGGATTTACGTGTCCCATTTTCTATGTCACCGAGTCTAACTGTGTTTCGAAACTTTCTGTTTACGCTTTTCGGCGCACTTCCGCTTATTTAGCGTATATTTTACGAGGGCATCGTCTCCGCATTTTTTATTTTTCTTACGTGAACTTTCGCCCCACGCCACTTAGCCTGACCGACAGCTGTGCCACACGGTGCATCGTAAACTATATTTTGCGGAAGCTTTCGGGCACGCACATCGTGTTTTCGAAAGCGTCCTTGGCGTCGGCGATTGATTCGGCGTAAACTATGGTGAATGGGTGAAAAATTTAAATGCGTTCACGGCTCACTAAAACGCCGTTAAACACAGATACGTCAACTTTAGAGCCTCGGCATCTTTTTTTTTATAGTTTCCCATGTAAATTTTCGCCGCTTGTTATTTATAAACATTTCACAGATGGAAATAGACCATAATGCGAGGGTCAGGTTTCAAGAATTTTACGCCCATTATATTTTCTACATTCGATTGTTATACACAAATAATGTTTTGTTATGGTAGGCACTTGGATAAACAGAATTTACTTTTCTTTATTTATTTTTCTTCATAAACTGGGTTTGATTTAGTATTTCAATCTCTTTGACGTTTTAATTATTATTGACACAGGGTTTGGTGATAATTACCATTTATATAATAATCAACACCGTATTTTTATATTAATTTTTTAATTCATAATTATATCAGGAACTATAAAGAATTATGCACTCTCCCAAAATTAATTTAAAAATGATCAAGAAATAGCAATATGTTAAAATAAAAAATGGCAAAAATGCATCAAACTTAAAAATAAAAAAATAATATTATTAAATTATTAATAAAATAATTTTTATTAATAATTTGTTCGTAAACATGTTTTTTGTAATGTAACACGTTTGTTGTTTAAAAGTATTTAAAATATTTATTATCTTATTCCTTTAAATATTTAAAGATATCCAAATAAATAAATAAATAAATAATGATGTTTTAAAAATGATGAATAAAATGAATCATTTGTTTTATCAATAAATTATACATTAATACATTATATCCACATTTCAATAAAAAAATCAAGAATTATTTAAAATATGTTTTATGTTATTAAATAATTAAATTAATAATTTGGAGTATATTAAAAATTCATAATCATCTAGATAATTATGAAAACTTTATAATCAGCTATTTATGAAACTATTTCTATTTTCCAATGAAGGAAATTAAATGAATATTTAATTTTTTTTTTATTTTATACCTTTAACTATGCAAGATATTGTTAAAACAAGGAAAATAATAGTTTTGAGTGTATAAATTCATAATTATCTAGATAATTATCAAAACTTTATGATCATCTGATATTTAGCTTAATATAAGAATTTTTGGAACCCTGAGGAAGACTGCATGAAAACTAGTAAAAATAAAAAACGGTCTACATTGTTGTTAAAGTTATTAATTATTGAGAACATAAAACAACGATATATATATTTTATTAATGAGTTTGAGCTTATAATGATTTTTATGAGTATTCATTTAGAAAATCTTGTTATTAAAAAAAATACATTAAGTAAATACAAAAGTATAATTTATAATACAATATATTTATTTAAAAATTCTATAGACACACATAGAGAAATAATTTAATTTATTGATTCAAATTTATCTCTACTTTTTAACTTAGAATGTTCTTTATTTTATTGACAATTTTATGTATATTTCATTATATAGTTTGAGCCTATAATGATTTTTATGATTATCTTGTTTGTTATTCAAAATATACATTAAATAAATATAAAAATAGATCAAAATATAGTTCTAAATACAACATATTTATTAAAAAAAGTCTATAGATTTACACATAGAGAAATATTTGAAGAACATCACTTCAAAAGTTAATTTATTTAACTTAATGATTTATCAGTACTTTTTAATTTAGAATATTCTGTTTTTTATTTTTGAAACTAATTCAATTTTTCAATACAGAATATTCAATAGTTATTTAAAATATTTTTTATTTTATACCTTTAACAAAGCAATACCGTTTTAAAATAAATAAAATAATTGTTTACAATATATTAAAAATTCATAATTATCTAGATAATTATCAAAACTTTATGATTATCTAAGTATAGGAATTTTTGGAATCCTGAGGAAGACTCTTCATGAAAACTAATAAAAATGAGGAACAATTTACATTGTTGTTAGAGTTATTAATTATTGAGAACACGAAACAATTTTATTTATATTTCATTATATAGTTTGAGTCTATAATGATTTTTATGAGTATCTTGTTTGTTATTTAAAAAATACATTAAATAAATATTAAAATAGATAAAAATATAGTTCTAAATACAATACATTTATTAAAAAAGTCTATAGATTTACACATAGAGAAATATTTGAAGAACATCATTTCAAAATTTAATTTATTTAACTTATTCCTTCAAATTTATCTGTACTTTTTAATTTAGAATATTCTGTATTTTTATGTATGATATTAATTATATTTTCCAATAAAGAAAATTCAATACTTATTTATGATATTTTTTAATTTATGCTTTTAACCATAAAGATCCCTTTAAAATAAACAACTTAATATATATATATATTTTATTAGACCATATAGTTTGAGCTGCAATGATTTCTAAAACTATTACTTTAGAAGATTTTGTTTGTTATTAAAAAATAAATTTAGTAAATATAAAAATAGACAAAAACATAGCTCTAAATACAACATATTTATTAAGAAAGTCTATAGATTTATACATACAGAAATATTTGACAAATATCATTTAAAATTAAATTTATTTAACTTATTCATTGAAATTTATCTGTAGTTTTTAATTTAGAATATTCTGTACTTTTATTTATGAAATTATTTCTATTTTCCAATAAAGTAAATTAAATGGTTATTTAAAATGTTGTTTATTTTATACCTTTAACTATGCAAGATCTCTTTAAAATATGCAAAATAATAGTTTGGAGTGTATTAAAAATTCATAGTTATCTAGATAATTATGAAAACTTTATAATCATCTAATGTTTATTTAAAGTGTGGGAATTTTTGGAACCGCGAGGAAGACTCTGCAAGAAAACTAGCAAAAATGAATAACAATTCATATTGTTGTTAAAGTTATTAATTATTGAGAACATAAAAGTACAAGTATATATTTTATTATACCATACCATTTTGTTTGTTATTAGAAAATACATTTAATAAATATAAAAATAGATAAACACATAGTTCTAAATACAACATATTTATTAAGAAAGCCTATAGATTTATACAAACAGAAATATTTGAAAAATATCATTTCGAAATTAAATTTATTTAACTAATTCATTCAAATTTATCTATACTTTTTAATTTAGAATAATCTGTATTTTTATTTATGAAACTATATCTATTTTCCAATAAAGAAAATTAAATGGTTATTTAAAGTATTTTTTATTTTACACCTTCAACAAGATATCTTATCTTTATGGAAGATATCGTTAAAACAAGCAAAATAATATTTTTGAGTGTATAAATTCATAATTATCTAGATAATTATCAAAACTTTATGATCATCTGATACTTAGTTTAATATAAGAATTTTTGGAACTCTGAGGAAGACTCTGCATGAAAAAAGTAAATATAAAAATTGGAAAATATAGTCCTATACAAAATATTTCTAAATTATTATACTTTTTAATTTAGAACATTATGTACTTTTATTTATCAAATTGATATAATTTGTGATAATGAAATTTTAAGAATTATTAATAATATAATATTTATAAAGTGGGCAAAACAGTAGATTTGATAATTTCACAGATCGATAATTATAACTAATGAATCTCAGGTAATTAGTCGACATTTAATAATAATTATCTTATATTTTGAACCTAAAAAAAGTCTACGTGGACACCATTAAAAATAAAGAACAATTCACATTCTTCTCGGAGTTATTAATTATTGAGAACACGTTGTGAAACAACTTTATATGTATACTATAATTAAATTACAAAAAAATCAGAAACAGTTTGAGCCTATAATGATTTCTGTGAGTACTAATCTAGAAGATAATTATTTATTGCATATCCAGTTGCGCGTTCGAATTGACTTTGTACATTTAATTTATTTTCCATTATTAAAATCATTTCAAACATCTAAAGCTTTAAACTATTTAGCAGGCCAGGAATTTTCCGATATTGTATCTTATTTATTTGTACAGTTAGAATCTTTCTTTAGTGCCATAATTTGCAATTTACCTACAATCATCTCGAAGAAATTATTGTTGTGTGGTTATTATTACTGTACTAATACATTCAGTTATTTATGCTATACATGCATCTTAATAATTCGACTTCGATTTTATGTTGTTTATTCGTGCATTTGCAAAAACATTTCATTTAGTATTCAGCAAGCGGAAATTTGGGATGAGTGTGGTCCATCGCACCCTGGATTATACCTGCGTAGGTACGACAAACATAAAAATGCACGTTTCTGACCCACCCACCCATTTAAAAAAAAAGACAGAGACTTATACAAGTCGCAGCACCGAATTCTTCGCTGTTGGCGAAACCAACGATGGTCCCTCGTAGGTTAACATGCAACGATGCATCGTCGATCTTCATAATGGTATTGTAAAACGTAACAATCCAACGTTAACATTAAATTTTATTCCCATGAGTCAACAGAAAAAAGCCATATTTCCTTTTAACCAGCCATTTAGTGACTGTCACTAAGTGATATTTAAAATGTGTATTCTTTGAATTGGCCTGGCATGAATGGAGTAGGGAGATAGTTGTACGCGTTCGTTGTGATGACCTCACGCCGTAATTAATGCAGTTTTACTTTCGGAACTGTACCAAATTAATTCTGAATTCCTAGGTCGTTTCGAATTCAACGTAATTTGGGCAACTGTCTGATCGAACGTTGACGCGAAAGCGTTTTCCTCAGTGATTATTTCACCCTAATTACGATTGTCCCCTGTACACATCCGAGAATGTCGACGAATATTAAATATGGGAAAAAATTGACGCCAGCCCTCAGAATTGTTTTCTCGCTGGCTTGTTACGAATCAATTTCAGGTATTTAGGTCAATTTTACATAATGGTTTTAATGTATTCATTATTTATATTTGTTTAGCCATCATTTGAAACGTAATTTTACTTTCGACGATAAGTTATCGTTTTGCTAAAAACGAACAACGTCGAACCGATCATTCGGGTTATGAATAATGTGAACGAAATGAGGATAATCTGTGCCATTACCAGAAATTCATTACGGCGAATTTATCATGTTTCCCGTATTGACGAATTCATTAATGCAATAACTGGGTAAACATGAAGTAAGAATTACAAATTTCGGTGAATTTAGTCATCTATTGCTGACAACATTTATGTTATATTTGATAATGGGTACACTACAAAAGATAAATAAATAGGCAAAAAATACAATTGAAGATAATTATGGTGATGACTTTTGTGAACAAGATTCCCTAGATGTATTATTATTTTGTTATTGTCATTCTTATGTTCCACTAATTATTTAAACATCCACTGACATACAGTAATGGCTATAATTATAGCAACTTATTAAAATACATACACACAGACTATTTTTGTTTATTAATAATAAAGGCAAATAATAATAAATAAATTGTTTAATTGTACAAAATTGTTTATTAAACGTAAAATTTAATTACCATTAAACATATTTTTTTATTATTAATAAAATATTTTAAAAAAATATTTAATTTTTTTGTTTCATTCTCAAATATTTATGATAAAAATTGTATTTTGATGTCAAAAATATACAATATTTTTGTTTATTGTATTGTTGTACAAATATTTAGGATGAAAGTTGTATTGTGATGACAAGAATTTAAATTAAAGTTGCAGATTATTTTTGTTTATTAATAATAAAGGCAAGTAATAATAAATAAATTGTTGAATTGTACAAAATTGTTTCATTCATTCATTAAATATATTTTTTTATTAATAATAGAATATTTAAAAAATATATTTAATTATTCATAGAATTTAAAAATTATTTTATTTATTTCTCCTGTGTTTCATTTTTAAATATTTAGGATAAAAATACAATTTTTTGAAGACTAAAATTTAAATTAAAATCACAGATTATTTTTGTTTATTAATAATAAAGGCAAATAATAACTAATAAATTGTTGAATTGTACAAAATTGTTTATTAAACGTAAAATTTAATTACCATTAAATATATTTTTTTATTATTAATAAAATATTTAAAAAAAATATTTACTTTTCTTGTTTTATTCTTAAATATTTAGGATAAAAATTGTATTTTGATGACAAAAATTTAAATTAAAGTTATAGAATATTTTTGTTTATTAATAATAAAGGTAAATAATAATAAGTAAATTGTTGAATTGTACAAAATTGTTTTATTAAACATGAAAAGTAATTATCATGTAATATATTTTTTTATTATTAATAGAATATTTAAAACTAATTTTATTTAATTGTCCAGTGTTTAAATATTTAGGATAAAAGTTGTATTTTGATGACAAGAATTTAAATTGAAGTAGCAGATTATTTTTGTTTATTAACAATAAAGGCAAGTAATAATAAATAAATTGTTGAATTGTACAAAATCATTTCTTTCATTCATTAAATATATTTTTTATTAATATTAGAATATTTAAAAAATATATGTAATTATTCATAGAATTTAAAAATTATTTTATTTATTTCTCTTGTGTTTTATTTTTAAATATTTAGGATAAAAATATAATTTTTTGATGACTAAATTTAAATTAAAATTACAGAATATTCTTGTTTATTAATAATATATATAGATAATAATATATAAATTGTTGAATAAAATAACATTTTTTTATTTTATTAAACATTATTTATAATAGGATATTTAAAACAAATTTTATTTGAATTGAATGTTTATTGCAGGTCAATATAATTTATTCTTTAAAAAATTATGTATGTATTTTATTTTTGTTGGACAAAATTATAGCAACTTTTTACTTTGTAGTGTTTCATTGCTTCGTGTGAACTTCAGTCGATTATTTACTAGCGGCCTTTTGCTTATTATAATTATTTAATTATAGGTCGTGGTGAAACTGTATCATGCACTGTAAGAAAAATTATAATTCAGCATTACCAAGACCAAGAGAAACATGTAGAGATTGCTGAGAGTTTACGACTGAATAAGTCAACCATTTCACGAAATCTCAAAAAAAAAAAAATAGATAATAAATATATTGGGAAGTTCAAAAAACTTAAAGAAAATCGTTGGGTTAGTCAATCTGGAGAAAATTAGTTTTGCTGACATTAAGGCTGGGAGGAGAAGGTTACTGTATGGAGGTTTGTTTGGCTGTAGATCAGGAAAAAAACCAAAAATGTGAAGGGACATGGTTCTCTGCATCTCGTATAGGCCCTCTTCATTGTGTAGAACATGTACATTGTCAGTAGTCATTATTATATACTGTTATGTGGTCTAGAAAATGTGCTCCTAAGCAAATCAAAATTGGACTCCAGGTTGGCTTTAATCCCATTTCCTCAGACAATTTTTTTCGTAGCTACTACTCAGCCAGTTTGTCTAATATTTTTAATAATATTAAAGATAATAAACGATTGACTTATTTAGCCGTAAACTCCTTTAGCCATCTTTTTTTATTTCTCTCGGTCTTGGTAATGTTGAATTATAATTTTTCTTACAGTTTCACTTCGACTAATGATTAAATAATTACAATAAGGAAAATACCGCCAGTAAATAATCCATTTTCATTCAAAAAGAGTAATCAAAGACCATAAAATAAGAAGTTGCTATACTTTTGTCCATTCAAAGTAGGCAATTTTTTAAAAAATAAAATTAGATTAACCAGTTGCATAGTAGACATAACAATAACAGAGAATACAATAACCATTATAGGTACAGATATCCAATTCAAGTAGTACATACAGCTCATATTTTTAAAATATTTTAATAAGTTACCATAATTATGGCCACTACTGCATATAAGATTTAATTTAAGTAGAATTTATGTCGATTTAGGACAAAATAAATAATTTCATAAAAAATATATATATAATTAATAATTTTAAATAAAATATAAAATATATTGATTGTATTTAATTAAAGGGGCCACCATCGTACCTTTTAATGTACGTGGATACATTAAACAATAATTTTCTCCTATATACTGAAGAAACGATACCGTTAAGAAATGCGTTTCATCATGATAACGGTCCCAAACACTAATCCAAAATTGTAATGGATTAGTTAAAAAATAAAAGCATCGATGTTTATTGAAGATGGGCAGAAATTATAAAACATGAAGGATATAATTTAAAGGATTAATGTTAAATTTAGTCAAAAAAAGTCATGTCCAGCTAGTTTAGAAAAATATATGTAACATTTTAAACAATACAGTATAAAACAACGTTATTAAATTAATATTATTTTAATAGTTCACATTAAATAAAATAGTTATCACCATAATATTTAACATAGCAAACAGTCTCTATAATAAAGATTACTAGGGTTCACAACAAAAACTGTACAACACCCACCAAATTTGGAACAACAATCCGAAGTAAATCCAAGACTGCATCAACATAAAGAATGATCCATCGTGTGAATTATGTAATTAGTGCAATAGGAAAAATTGATCCTAATAAACCGGAAGTTTGCGTTAAGCACAGTATCTTACCAGGAAATGATGGGCTATCGCTTAACGCACATAGAAGTAGCTCATTTTAAATTAATAATTAATACGCTGGTACTTCGCCGGCAATTTCCTTGTTTCGCCTAGCTAACTCTTCACATGATAATAAAAATCGCAGAAATAATATTCTCAGGTAAATAATGGTAAAAAAATTAAATAGAACGTTACAGAACGGGCATATTTCCATCTGTTACTATTAAAGCGTTTTACGAGAAATTCATTATATCGGGCAGGATTGCGTTTAAAATCTCATTTGGTATTACGAGATTACGCTTATATATGTGCTGTGCTACGGTTTTAGTTTTTATTTTTAACACGTTTTTTTAAAAGATGGGATCAAATGTACTGTTATATGGTACAGCAGATTTTGCAAATTGGAAGACATTAATCAAATTCAGTGTGTTAGAATGCAATTATAAATGTATATCTTAGTGAAACTTTCGTAATTATATCATCTATTTAAAGCAATTCCTTGAATTATTTTAAAAAGCCGCCAATATGATCCACTGACTGTCGAAGACAACGTTGCCAGTAGCAACTTGCCACTCATTGTATAACCATTCGTAATACTCCATTCGTTATTTGTGTAGTCTTTGTTGCATAATTTATTAATTTGATGATAGTGATTTAAAACAGTACAATTCTCTTTTACTTTATTAATAATCTTTGATAATAACAATTATTCATTTAACAACACTATGATACAAGTACATCAAAGATGGATTTCACGCAACTCATTAATTAGTTTTTAAGTCTTCTTAGACAATTTTTATTTAAAACATTATATTCCCAATTTAAAAACATATTTTCATTTATAAATACATAAATATTTTGCCAAATAAAACTCTGGAATAGTAATTTTCACTAGAAAATACTTATAGTTATTGAAATTAAAGGTCTTCTGAAACTGGAAACCATACCTGTTGAAACAGAACTAAATGTCATATTAATGTGGACATGCAAAAGAGCAATAGGTTCCACTTTAGATTTTACTTTAAAAACTACTCTAAAAATGTAAAACGTTACTGCTAAACTTACCTAGTGACTGTAATCTGATGGCCCAAAGAGCTGCGATACGGACCATGAAAAAGACGGACGCTGCGTTCATCCATTGGACCTGTGGGTTATGCAGAAACTATTGTTTATAGGAAGAATGAAGGAAGGATAACTGTGATCACATAACATGAGGGAGATATACCAGGTATATATGTCTATGAGAGGAAAGGGGAAACATACAAAAGCAAACTTTAACATCCTATACATATATAAATAACAACTCAATGAAGAGGAAGACAAACTACATATGTACTGATAACCAAGCTCTCACTAAAGGCGCAGCATACACTCCATCAAGTGTATGGAAGTGCATGCTAGCTTTGGCAAGGCTTGGTTGTATCAAACAGGAAAACAACAGGTGCTTGAACGTCAGAGAAATAAATTTGTAACTGTCATAGTCAAAGCTCAAACTTTGGTGAAACCAGAATGGTCATCAGTAGGAATACCTTTTGAGGTAGCAAAACTACTAATAACAATTACAAGAAGCAATCTGCTAAGACAGACAAGGTTACAAGTAATTTATAATGTTCATGCCAAAATTATTATCCAAACTGACAAAAGAACATAACTGTGGAGGACATAAAACATGTGAAACCTAAATAACAAATAATAACATATTCAAAAGACAAATTGACAACCAGACAAACAAGTCTTAGATGGGTTTAAGGGACTGTAGTTTATACAATTTAAAATATGTGATTAAAACAAGCAAATATTTAATATCAAGATATAATTATATGACTTAAGCAAAAATTATAAACATAACAAAATAAAATATATCAATCGACTTTAAATCCTTTGGTCTTTGTACTCTCCTCCCATTGCAGATCCTCGTTCAGTTTTTTCGCCAGGAAATACAATTCAGCTAAGGCAATTGTAAGTGCACTCATAATTCCCAACAGCAGACGGAATCCAAAATCTAGATTTCCAATCAGGAACTCCACACCAAAAAAACCAAATGCGAAACCGGCCAAAACCGAGAAGATAAATTGAGCTATCGCTATCAAATGTTTGTTCATCTGTTTCACTGTAAAACAAAAACACTGAATATTCAGTAATTTTGCCTAACATTCTTATAATACACACAACTATAATTTATAACAGTTTTAATACAAATACATTGATCACAATAAGAAGCCAATTTAAAAAGAAAAATTAAAAGATTTTGGTTTAGATTATCTTACATTGGTATGAAATCGTGTCCTCAGGATGTTGCCTCCTTTTGTTATCCACATTCTTGGTCATCATGTTGTATTCACGGTTCTGCTGCTCAGCCTTCAGTTTCTGGCAACGCTTCTCCAGCTCTGCGCTCCTCGGTACCTCAACATTCTTCGGCAGCACAATTTCCGAACCTTCGAACAACTCGTGAAGGTAAACTTTTTGTTCATCAAGTTCCTTTATGTAGTCATAAAGCCAATACAAATCCTGCAGCGTTAACAACTTATCTTTAGATTCGGTTTGCGGCTTTTTCGGTGGGGGTTTTAAATCTACATTTTCAATTCTGGAGTTCAGCTCGAGGGTCTCGATAAAATCCAGATCCCTCTCACTGATGAAATGTTTGATGTTCTCGGGTTTTCTGGGTTCACTTTCAATTTTGTTTTTGAACACGAATTGTTTTATGCCCCAGGGCATATCATCTGAAACTTTTACATTTTGAATGTATTTGTGAAGCTGTTTTGAAGGCTTTATGAATATTGAGGGGTTCGAAATTTGTCCCACGTTAACAGCCATTATACTATTGCAGTTTTAGTTGGTTCTCCAAATCTTCATAAATTTTCTTCAATTCCTGTTTCTTGTTTTCGAAATTGCTGTTGATTTCTGTATATTTGTTGGTGATATCATCCATAAATTTGTTGAGTTCTGTCTTTCTTTTTTGGTGATTATCAGCAAGTGTGGTGTCCTAAAATTAAAAAAAGCGTCAATATTTTTATAATAACTATTTATAAAATAACTAATATGAATAAGAGTAGTAAATAAAAGTAAAAGCTGTTGTAATAACTTAAAAATAAATATATGTTACTTTAACCAAAGTGAAAGTGGAATTATGAACGTATTTACGTACTTTAAAGAGTCGCATCTTATATATATTAGCTAATGTTTAACATACATAGTATTTTCACTAAACTATAAAATATCAAAAATATAATCTAATAATTCTTTTGGAATGGCTGAATAAGTTTTAGGTTAATTTATAAATGTATTTATTGCCTCACTTTAATAAAATATATATATTTAAAAGAAAATCACTGTTTATGGGTTATAAAGTATTTAGTACAAGTTTATTGTATCGTTTTAGGTACTAAATAATTAATAAACTTAACATCATGAACAATGCAGATGATTGAATGTTATCAGGGTTGCCTACATTGCACTTCAAATATGCTATTCTAGTTGCCTAGTTTAAAAGCCCCAAAATATGTTCCAGAGTATTTTATAAATTTATTTATTTAAATAGGCCACATCATATATCTTACTGGAGACACAAGCACCATATGTAAATATGTTTTAAAATAACCATATGACACTTTTGTACACCACTAATTACTGGTAAAAATAACTTCAATAAACAAAATCACATGATATGCCAAAAAACCAGCAAATATGTTGAAGTGTTCAACCGTGACAACATGCAATGCCTCTATGGGGAATACGATCAGGTACACAGTAATTAAGAATTAAAATATATACCTTTTTGTATTGCTCTTCGAGTTTAGAGAAGTTTTCACATAAATACAAAGCTTCCTCTATATCATTAAATGTATTTGGTACTGTGTCATCTATGGCCTCTTTCAGTCTGTCCACCTGAGAGTCTCTGAGATCCGCTATTACCTCGATGGTTGTGAACAGCTTGTCCACTTCGTTTTCGCCGCGCTTCTTCTGTTAAGTTACGAACATTAAAATTGGGGGGATATTAAAACAAAACGAAAACAATAACATAACCTACAAATGAATACCTCAAACTCCTGTAACGTGAAACTTATCTCGCCACCCACAAAAGCCTTGTGATCAAATAGTCTACTCCAAATTTTGCTGACGTCTAGAATTCAAAAAAATATAATAAACCAACTGCACAGTACAATATTTAACACCCCACCTTGAACTATATTAGACATTTTTCATGTGACCCATTGTTGACAGATAGTTCCAGATCAAGCCGTTTCTTGTTTATGTTTTAATGAGTGGTATTGCATTATAATGTACTTTTTGTATGGTTAATTAATTCTCGGAACGTTCATCGGGGAAAAAACGGGAAAATTACCCTGACAAATCTTTAAAATTTCATTCGGGGCACCAAAAGCGTTGTTCCTGGGTAATGTTTTTACCAAAATATGCACAGTTTTATACTATACCAAAGTCAAATACTGTGGAATATTCTATTGATAATATAAAATACGTGTTTGATTTTTGGTGTTTTAGAAAATTTTAAGCTTAACTTTTTGTTTATTCTGATATTTTTTCATCTCATCACTTCTTCAAATACAGTAATGGCAATAGAAAAGGGGACACATTGTTATTTAGTTTTAGTTAGAAAATACCACTAAATAAATTTCATCTTCATTTCATTTTATATTTTATTTGTAAATCTTGCTAAGAATAAATTCTTACTATTAAGAGTAATGTTAAATAGCCCCACAAAACGTAAATATATTTAATATATTTGAATATGCCATTTTTCTGGCTGACCAAATTAGACTTAGTATTATTTTTTTTTTAAATTTGAATTAAATCCTTTTATGAAATATCACACAAATGTTAAATTTCGTGCTATTTCTGCGGTCACCAATGTATACTACAATAAGAGACAGCTATTGAATCAGGTGGTGGGGAGACAGTATCCTCATGACAGTCAATCATCGATTTGTTGCGGGGCTAGGAACAACGTCGATCGCACTAATTTCAAATTTCCCGGTCGCTTAGCAGCGAAAAGTCCCTAGAACCGATCCCGGTCGCAAACCTAAAGTAACTAGGTTTATTTTTCTGAGTGTTTTGCTTAAATATGTTGGTATACGTGTATGTAATAAAGTGATCAAGAACAACAATCACTGATTTTGCAGAAACAATGCGTTCTATCAATAAAATGTGTGTTTCGGTCGCCGCAAAAAGTTAAGGTGCGCGAAAATATGAAGTGACTATTGTGAAGTGATGGTGAATGGTTTGTCTTTAGTTAAGGCTCACTGGAGCTTTTCTGCATAGACTGATGCTATTTTGACGTCTTTCTAAATACAATACAACATGCCAGGTTCAAATACAATTAGAGTTGAAGAGTTTATTAATGAAACCAAAGATGACTACAATTCGCCAATTACATCCAATTTCGTATCGAAGATGCATCAATGTCGAAATACGATCACTTCAATGGAAGAGGTAATTTTCTTCTGTCAATCAATATACTTTCCCTTTTGATTTTTTAAAAACCATTTCGCCCAAATGTTTTTATAATTTATTATTAGAAGCATTGTTTGAGTCGGCTGGAGAATTTTTGCAGCTTATAATCAGGAATTGGGATGTATGTGTTTTGGCCACTGCTCAATTTTTATGTTTACATCTTTATATTTTTAGATCGTTTCAATAACTTATTAATAATGAAAGAATTATTATTATAATTATTATTTTTTGTTGTCGCAGGATATGCGACTTCCACAAGGAAGTGATAAATAAATGTTGTATTTAACAATGATATAACCTGGCCACTGTGTGACCCACTTTAAAAAATCATTAGCGTTTAAATTCGAAAATACAACACAAAACTCCTGTTTTTCTATTTAGCATATCCCCTCATGCATGAACGCTCCGGCTATGGTTCAAGATTTTATACGAATTTCCTGTCAATTTACATGGGAAGTTACAATAACAAAAATTAACAAAACACATGCACCGCCAAGGAATACAACAAATTACCATATCAAACTCATATCTGCATTTAAATTGTTAACAAATTCGTTCTTATATAGTATATAAATCTTCAAGAACTGCATGCATTATTAACGCGACGTCTATTGAGTCTGTTTTCATTGGAATAAATTTGCAAAAATTTGTTCGATCCACGCTTTTTTTACACTGGTTTTGTAACGCATGTGTTTCTCTGGATTACATTGATTTATCTTAAGTAAATAGATGTTTCTATCGTTTATCAGTTGTGGATATTTATAAATTTATTTATTGTGTGATTTCGTTGATTAAATGTAACATAACATACGGTTTATAAAAATGTTGTTATCCATTGTAGTACACTTGTTTTGTGGTTTACAAACAATTATTATAACGTATTTTAGTAATTAATTATTTGGTAAGGTGATGCAACTAATAAAAATTTGTAATGTACCTTCTGTAGGTGATATTTTAAAAAGAGTACAGAAGAATATTTTACAAATTAATTTAGTTACTTAGAAGTGTAAAAAATATTCGATAATAAACCGGAACTTATACAGAAAATAATGTTTAGTTGCAAAAATTTTTGTACTATCAAAAAAGTATTTATATTTGTCAGTAATTTGAGAATCCACCTGCAAAAGAACATTTAAAATGATCCACTTGAATTGACCAAGTAATGTGTTAATAAATATTGAAAAATATCTAATATAAACCTAGTTTTCATTAAAAAAAAATAAAATAAAAAAATCATTACAATTTTTATGATAAATATGAACTTATGAGATACATTCTTTAAAGAGTAAATTTGTTTTTTCCTTAAATTGTACATTTATCCATCTAATTTTTGCTTAAAATAATTTTATAATATGTATGCAATCATTACATTAAACATTAAAATTGAAATATCTTAAAAACGACTGTGATAATCAAAATTAATCAAGAGTGAATTTTTTCTAAATTTTACCAAGTATATGAAAAGCTTAATGTTTTTAAAAAATTGGGCGGGAAAAAGAGGATAACCTCCTAGAGTCTACATTACTATATCATTGTGGAAAAAGTTTATTACATTGAATTGTAGATATGTATTTTAGGATAATACATACCAAATTTAAACACGATTGGACCAAAGGTTACAGAAATATGAAGAAAAAACAATTTTTGAAATATAAATTTGAATGGCTATATTTTCATCAAAAGAAACTTTAGAAAAAAGAATTATTTAAATTTTCTTCATTTCTGGACGTGTTCTACCTGCTCCCAAATTTTGAGCACCTGTTAGAGAAACAGATTGTATAATATGTTTATTGAAGAGAATTTTCTATATTTATTTTATGTAGTAATAATTATAAATAAACTTTTTAAAAATAATATCTAACTTTATTTATATAGTAGTGGCCATAATTAATTATTATTGTGCCTACTATGGAATAATATATTTTAATTCTTTAAAAAATTATTTACTATTTGGTCGAATTGAAACTGTAAGAAAAATTATAATTAAACTTTACCAAGACCGAGAGAAACAAGAAGAGATGACTAAGAGTTTACGGCTAAATAAGTTTCCCAAATTATTAAAAAATTTAGAGGAATTGGCTACGAAAAAATTTGTCTTAGTTTGAAAAGCTTGAAAGAAAATGGATAACTGGATATATGTCAAAAAACAATATAATCTTATCGTTGAAATTAAAGTCAACCTGGAAGAAATGGGACTTGCTGAAATTGGTTCAAGGACTCTGAGAAGATGTGAAAGAATATAGATATTATATTATATATTGATATATTATATATAGAACAAAGTGTTAATGTTAAATTAAATAATACAGATTTAATGATTAAACATTCTCTTCAAAATTAAAGTTTCCTTATTTATGTCCAGCTCAATTCAAAAGAATATATGTAACATTGTATAGAATAAGAATATAATACTATAATACTGTATAAAAAATAATAGTAAATTAATAGTATTTTAACAGTTCACATTAAATAAAAGAGTATGACTAAAATATCTAACATTTTAAAAAGTTACTATAATAATGACCACTACTGTAAGTTAAAAATTGGGTGATTTATTCAAATTACTTGATATTTATTAATAAATTAAATTTATACATTTTTAAAACATTTATAAAAGATAACACACGTATATTATTAAATTTGTATCCTCTCTCACACCTTTATTTATTAAATGGAGCAACTTATTGTTAGATCTGACATTGAATTCCAATAAAATCGAAAATATTTCGGTGACTTTAACGCCCGAAATACATTTCCACGTCTAAATTTAAGACGCTGACCACTTAAAAATAGAACGTTATAATCAGGTGTGAAGGTGCTGTCACTCTTAATATTCCATCGTTAACGATAAGAATCTGAACAAGATGTTATCGTACGAATGCAGTTTAACCTCACGCACAGATACAATTACTAATTGTAAAAGAGTAACAGCCTTTAAATTTCACAAAGAACCCGTGCAAACACCATCACGTTCCTGACGGGGGGAAGTTACTAATAAAAAAATTATTTATTGCACGTTAGTCCCAATATTATGGGCACGTGTTTAAAAACAAGACGGGGCGAGCTCCAATTTAGTTTTACGGCGTTTACTTTCGCATTTCGTTTCTCTTTATACATATATATCGCCCGGATATGGGACTTCCACGCGGAAATGACACGACCAGATAAAAATTGATACCGTCCTTTGGCTTATTTTTTCTTTTTTAATTTCGTCGTCTCGCCGTCGGACGTTTTAATTCGCGTCACCGCACTTAAGTGACGGAGTGGGCGGCAATTTGGCTTTATCAAATAAAAAAAACTCGTCGGCCGAATATTCAAGAATTAATTAACGAAATCCGTGGCGTTAGTCAGACGAGAAATTGCACGGGCTAAGTAAACGGTTCCGGTTGCCGTCAATTTGTTAATTTCTCGTTTGGGCGGGCCGCGAAATGAAATTAGTTGCATTTATTTATGCGGCCCGTCGATAAATGTGTAAATATTTATGCAAGTACGTAAGAACGGTGTTCGGTTTATTTTTAAACTGTACGTAAACATTATTTTATTTTATGATAATGTTTAGGTTTTGTTTACATGTTGTTTAGGAAATTTTATTTTTTTGCCTTAAAACAATTAATTAATTATCCTTCTCTGTTGTAGTACGTTCGAAATGTGCTTAATTTAAGGGAGGAAAATACAAATTATTGATTATAATATTGGAGGTATTTGTCTAGAATTAAATATTTGGTTTAAACATAAAAATATTGACTGAAAACGTCATTATTCAACCTTGACTGGAAGTTTTTGCAAACAATTAAAAATCTGTGTAACTACATTAAAATATTTTCACAGTTAGTTGGTTAGATTTAAATTAGAATTTTTTTAATTAAAACGAAGAAATTATGTGAATTTATTATTTTAATCAATTTGGCCTACATTCTGTAATTTTAGTTTGTTATAAAAATTATAAAACATTTTTTTTTCATAAAAAATATAAATTCAAAACTAAAATTCTAATAATTTTTGATTTTTTATAAAATATAACTAAAAAAAATTAAAAAAAAACCAATCATTTAATTTGTATTGTTAATTATTAAACTTTATAATAATTTCAAATATATTTGAAATGAATATTAATTTAATTTTTATTATAATATTACAATCCATATTATTATTTTAATTTTAAGTATCTAGAACATTAATTGGAAGAAGTATTAAAGAATGGATTTATTCTATTAATTTTCAAAATGATTTGAATTTTTTAATTAAAATTTATAGCAATAAATTATTCTTATAGATTATTTATATTATTGTGGTACAACATAATTTCCTGTTATTTTTATTTTAGGTGCTCTTGTTTTAATTTAATTGGTAAATTTTGATTTTTCAAGGTTAATTTTTTAATTTATTTTTAATATAATTAATTATTTTTATTTATTTATTAATTTAATTGGTAAATTTTAATTCTTTAAGGCTGATTTTTTAATTTTATAAATTTAATTTGTATATTTCATCTTTTTTTATTTAATTTGTAAATTTTAATTTTTTAATCTTAATTTTCTTAATTTTATTAATCTAAATTAATATATATTTTTTAAATTTGATATATTTTAATTTTTAAGCTTAAATTTTTAATTTATATGAATCTAAATCAAGTAATTTTTATTTTTTTTTTAATTAAATTTATATTTTTTAATATTTTAAGTTTAATTTATTACTTTTTGTGAATTTATATGACTATTTTTTTTAATTTAATTGGTAAATTGCAATTTAATATATTTTTTATAATTCGTTTGATATATTTTAATTTTTAAGCTTAATTTTTTAATTTAATTTGTATATTTTAATTTTTTTAAGTTTAATTTACCAATTTTTATGAATTATATTACTAATTTTATTTATTTATTTTTAAATTTAAATGGTAATTTTTAAATTTATAAATTTTAATTAGTGATTTTATTTATTTATGTTTTCTTTAATTTTTTTTAACCTAATTTTTTAATTTTTATTAAATTAAATTAATAATTTTAATTTTTTATGTTAATTATTAAAATTTAATTTTCTAATTTTATGAATTTATATATATTTTAATTATTTAAAATTATTTTTTTATATTCTATATATTTAAAGAAATAATTTAATTTTTTTATAATTTAATTCCCTTTTTAAATTATAGATTTAAATTGCTCTTTTTTGTTTTATAAGTAATTAGTATTATAGATTATATTTTTTATGCTTAGTTTAACAAACTTTTATAAATTTATGTTGTTAAATTTATTATTATTATTATTTACTTTGTATGATTTAATTTTTAAGCTTAATTTTTATAAATTTAATTTGTATATTTTAATTTTTTAAGCTTAATTTACCAATTTTTGTGAATTATATTACTAATTTTATTTATTTATTTTTAAATTTTATTTTTTTTTTAATTTTTAAATTTATAAATTTATAAATTTATAAATTTTATTAATTTAAGCATTAATTATTATTTTTTTTTTAATTTCATTGTTAAGCTTAAATTTGCTAATTTTATTATTATTATTTTTAATCTAATTCTAATTTTTATAAATTATATTACTAATTAATAACAACGGATTTTAGTAATATGTAGAATTTTCTATTTAAAATAGTACTATTTTTAATATCAAATAATTAAAAATAAAATATAACATTGATTTGTATGTTAATTATTAGATTTATTATAATAATTTTCAAAATAATTTGAAGTAAGTACAATAAATTAATTTTAATTTTTTTTATGACTATATATAAACTTAATCTAAGTTTTATTACAGATTATTTATATCATATTTTAGTTGCATAACATAATTTCCCATTATTAAATTGTAGATATTAGAACAATGAAAAGATTACTTGAAAATAAAGCTTTTCAGAATAAGATATATTTTAATATTAAATATTGGGTTTAGCTATCTAAAATTAATTAAGATAACTAATAAACTAAATTAATAAAACCATTAACAGTAATTGGAACATTTGAATTCAATTAAGTATCAGTGTATCTAAAATTAATTTAAATTAACCAAAAAATCTGCATAAAAAAATATTGACATCTAGACACCCCAAAATCGAATCAAACTTCTAATGACCCGAGGGATTTTTTGCCTTAGCATTCGAACACGGAATCCTACTTCCGAAATACCCTCGTCCGCCCACACACACACGCCAAAAACATTCGACAAACCGATCGATAGTACTAGAAAAAAATCCGTTACACTTGTTAACCAAACGGATAAATAATAATGGCCGGTAATGTTTGTTTTGATAGTGGTCTCGCCCTTGAAATTATTTTACGTTCCGTTACGTGGTCCCAATGACGAGATGTCGCTTTTATTGTTATTTTGTTTAGCTTTTTTTTTTTTTTTTTGTTGGAGGAAAAACGGTTTTAGAACTCGACGAACGTTCGTCAGGCGTTTCACGACCGAAATGATTAATGTGCATGGGTTTTTTTTTTACGACTAGGAACTAGACAGTTAAAGTGAAATTTAAATCGTTTCTGGATCGAAACGCCACTGAAAATAGGAGGAAACTGAACTAAAATTAGATTATGGGCTCCTCCACCGATGGTTTTTCTCGTCCAGTTCCAAAGATCCTTGTAAAAGTTGAATCGTCGTCGTGGATATGGAAAACAATTTTTTATAACTTACAAATCTACTTTCATTTGTCAAATTTATTTGTATATTTTGTAATTAATTTTTTATTATAAAATACCAGTATTTTATTTAATAAAAATGTACATTTTTATATTAATTTCACATATAAATTCAAATTAAATTCTGTTTTATTTAGAAAAAAGTCGCTTTTAAAAGTTAACCACACAGTTTTTATTAATTAAATATCTTTTATTTTATTTTATATCTATTTTATTAATATAAATATAAAAACAAACTCAAATATTTCCCCTATAATAAAAAATAATCAGAACATTTTATTATTTTTAAATGTTTAAATATTAATAAATAGTTTAATTCACATTTAGATTACAAATAATAAATCATTTGTGGATTTTTATATTTATAATTTAGTGTTGATCTTGTTTAATATTTAAGAATTATAAAAAAGTATTAATTTATTGATTGAAATTAATCGAGTATTTATTTTTGTATTTATTTCAAATTTTATACTTTGAAACTCAAAAATTTGTTTTAGAAATTGAAAATATTCATTTTTTTATTTAACTTTTAGAAATTAAATGTAACGGTTATATTATCAAAATTTTAGCTTGTTCTAAAATTTACACAATTATTAATTTTATTACCTATTTTATATAATATATAATTCCAAAATTTGTAAATAAATTAAATAATTCAGAAAATGTTTTTTTTAATTACGTTTTTAAAAGTTTATTGAAATTGAATATTTTATTTTCATTGTTATGTTTTTGACAATTATAAAACAAGTTCATATCTTAAGTTTTTACTTTGAAACTCAAAAATTTGTTTTAATAATTTATAAATAATCCATGTTTTTATTTTTTCTACAAAAAAATAAAAATAAATTATATTACCAGATTTTTTTATGTAATATCAAAAATTACACGGTTATTAAGTTTCGATATTTTTATTTATTATTTTATATAATACATAATTCGAGAAATTAACTAAAATTAATACTTTAAACTGAATAATTAATAAATGGTTTTATTTCATTAATTTTTAAATTGAATATTTTATTTTTATTGTTCAGTTTTTGACAATGATCAAAAATAAAACAAATATATTCAATATTTGAATTTAACACTAAAAAAATTATTTTTACTAATTTATAAATAATCCATGCTTTTATTTTCTCTTTAATAAATTAAATGTAACAAATTATATTATCAATTTTTTTTATTTTCCCAACTTTTTTATGTAATATATAAAATTACACGATTATTAAATTTCTGTATTTGTATTAATTATTTTATATAATGTATAATTCGAAAAATTAACTAAAATTAATACTTTAAACTGAATAATTAATAAAATGGTTTTAATTAATTACATTTTATATTGAATGTTTTATTTTTATTGTTCAATTTTTGACAATTATCAAAAAAACAAATATATTCAATATTTGAATTTAATACTCAAAAATTTGTTTTAATAATTTATAAATAATCCATGTTCTTATTTTGTCTTTAATACATTAAAGATAACAAATTATATTATCAATTTTTTTATTTTTCCCAAATTTTTTATGTAATATCTAAAATTACACGATTATTAAATTTCGATAATTTATTAATTATTTTATGTAATGTATAATTCAAAAAATTAACTAAAATTAATACCTTAAACTAAATAATTTATAGAATGGTTTTATTTAATTAATTTTTCATTTCTTAAAAGTTCCCTGTAATTGATTAAATATCTTATTTTTATTGTTCAGTTTTTGACAATTATAAAAAAAGTTAATATTAACTTTGAACTTTAAAAATTTGTTTTAGTAATTTATAAATAATGTTTTTATTTTCACTTTAAAAATGAAGGAATATATTTTTTTTTTGTTCAGTTTTTGACTATCTAGATCTTAATGTTTTTACTTTGATACTCAAAAATAAATTAAATTCATTAAAAAATCAAGTGTAACAAATCATTTTTTTAGATAATACATAAATATACATAATTATTACAAAATTTTATTATTTTATTGTTTTTTATCATTTTTTAAAATTTGCTAGTAATTAATTGAATATTTTATTTTTTAAGATACTTATTAGTTTTTTATTTTAGTTTATCGTCTAGTTAAAGCTTTTGCTCAACTTGATTTTTTAAGTATTTTGTTTAAATGTTTTAAATATGTCATTTAAAAAATTAATTAATCCTGATAAATTATAATTATATATATATTTTTTATAATATTTTGTTTAAATGTTTTAAATATGTCATTCAAAAAATTAATTATAATTAATTAAAAATTAATTATTATTAATATTATATTACACAGGAATATTTTTTATTTTAACTTTATTTTGTTATTAAAATTGAATATTAATATGTTTCTAAAGTATTTTAGTAATTTATTAATCATAAAAACATGAATCAGATAATTTTTACCGAAATATTTAATTTTCGTTAATGCTTCTGAGTAGTTCCTGATTTGTTTTTGGAGATCAAAGAACTTGTCCATATTATTGAACTTAAATAAAATATACAATTTATTTAATTTTATTTTTAGAACATTTTAAAATTATCAATTTTCCAGGCACACTTTTTTAGAGTTATTTTTAAAAACTTTTGCAGCAGAGTTTGTAATAATATTTTGGTTGTTCAGCACAGGCAACAATTTTAAAATGCACGTAACCACACATTAGATTGTTTTTGCAATTTTTCCAAACGCAAAAGTGGGATGGTTTGTTGTTGTCGCTGGCAAAAACTAATTGCGTTTTTAATTTATTATTCAAATTCGCTCGATTTGCATTTTAATAGGCGCAAAACAATTGGCACCGTCAACGCACGCCCACGTATCACCGATTCACGGCGATTTTTCAGTAAAATCGAACGCGACACGGACACGTAGAAAGTCCGATTTTCCGATTTCCTCCATTGTTTACCTATTGGTATTCCGGTCGCACGCGTCCAATTTATGCATGTGTATGTGTGACGTATGTTATATACATATAGATATTGTTTTGTGTGTATAATTGATTCGAGGCACACAACGACGGAAATCTCCGGTCTGAACTCCACCGAAACGTATGTATGTATGGGTGAATCATCGTCGGTGACGGAGGCAGGAAAGTGTACAGGGCGACCAAAATTATTTGTGTTTCTAGACTTGAACTGGAAACTGATCTAAAAATATATTTTCTTAAAATTCTCGGATAATATGTGTAACTTTTCTAATTTTATAACTTAATTTGGGTTTAAAATGTTAGAAAAAAAAATCAAGTATACAATAATGGTCATAATTATGGCAATTCATTAAATTATATTAAAAGTATGAGCTGTACTTACTTCTTGAATTGGATGTCAGTACCTAAATGTTCATTGATTTTTCTGTTATTGTTGTGTCTGCTATGCAACTGATCAATCTAATTTAATTCTTTGAAAAATTGCCTACTTTGTTTATTACTCAATGGCCAAAGTTATGGTAACTTTTTACTTTATGGTCTACTGTATCATTATGGAAAAAGTTCATTACATTGAATTGTAGGTATGTATTTTAGGATAATACATACCAAATTTAAACACGATTGGACCATAGGTTATAGAAATATGACGAAAAAACAATTTTTGAAATATAAATTGAATGGCTGTATTTTCTTCAAAAGATACGTGGTTTAGAAACAGTTATTATAACATATTTTAGAAATTATTTATTTGGTAAGGTGATGCAACTAATAAAAATTTGTAATGTACCTTCTGTAGGTGATATTTTAAAATGAGTACAGAAGACTATTTTACAAAGTAATTTAGTTACTTAAAAGTGTAAAAAATATTCGATAATAAATAGGAAATTATATAGAAAATAATGTTTAGTTGCAAGAATTTTTGTAGTATCAAAAAACTATTTATATTTGTCAATAATGTGAGAATCCACCTGCAAAAGAACATTTAAAATGATCCACTTGAATTGACCAAGTAATGTGTTAATAAATATTGAAAAATATCTAATATAAACCTAATTAAAAATAAACATAAAATAAAAAATATCAGTACAATTTTTATGATAAATATGAACTTATGAGATGCATTTTTTAAAGAGTAAATTTGTTTTTTGCCTTAAATTGTAGATTTATCCATCTAATTTTTGCTTAAAATAATTTTATAATATGTATGCAATCATTACATTAAACATTAAAACTGAAATATCTTAAAAACGACTGTGATAATCAAAATTAATCAAGAGTGAATTTTTTCTAAATTTTACCAAGTATATGAAAAGCTTAATATTTTTAAAAAATTGGGCGGGAAAGAGGGTAACCTCCTAGAATCTACATTACTGTATCATTGTGGAAAAAGTTTATTACATTGAATTGTAGATATGTATTTTAGGATAATACATACCAAATTTAAACACGATTGAACCAAAGGTTACAGAAATATGAGGAAAAAACAATTTTTGAAATATAAATTTGAATGGCTGTATTTTCTTCAAAAGAATCTTTAGAAAAAAGAATTATTTAAATTTTCTTCATTTCTGGACGTGTTCTACCTGCTCCCAAATTTTGAGCACCTGTTAGAGAAACAGATTGTTTAATATGTTTATTGAAGAGAATTTTCTATATTTATTTTATGTAGTAATAATTATAAATAAACTTTTTAAAAATAATATCTAACTTTGTTTATAAAGTAGTGGCCATAATTAATTATTGTTGTGCCTACTATGGAACAATCTATTTTTATTCTTCAAAAAATTGCATGTTTTTTATTTTTCAATGGACAAATTATAGTAATTTTGTACTTTATGGTCTTTCATTGCTCTTTGTGAATTTAAATCGATTATTTACTGGCGGTCTTTTGCTTAATTTAATTATTTAATCATTGATCGAGGTGAAACTGTAAGAAAAATTATAATTCAGCGTTACCAAGTCCGAGAGAAACAAGAAGAGATGACTAAGTGTTTATGGCTAAATTAGTCAATCGTTTCCCGTATTATTAAAAAATTTAGAGAAACTGGTCAAGTGGTAGCTACGAAAAACTTGGAAGAAAATCGATAACTGGATAATTCAAAAGTCAAAAAACAATCCAATCTTATCGTCAAATGAGATTAAAGCCAACCTGAAGGAAATCGGACTTGCTGAAATTAGTTTAAGGACTGTGAGAACATGGTTAGTGGATGGAGGTTCGTTTGATCCCAGACCTACAAGAAAAACCCTGGTTTCTACTAAAAATGTGAAAGTCCAGTTTTGACTTGCTCAGGATCAGATTCACTGGGCCACAAAACAGTGGGGACGAATAGTTTTTAGTGACGAGTCTAAATTTAATTTATAAAAAAATGATGGTTCTGCTTATCTTAAATATCCTACAGGAACAAAAGTACACAAAAAACTTGTTATACCCACAGTGAAACATGGTGGTGGTTCGGTTATGCTATGGGGATGCTTCAATTCTTCTGGTGTAGGCTCCCATAGACAAATTTATGTACGGGGATATATTAAACAACAATTTGCTTCCATATATAAATGTGTTTCAACATGAAAACGATCCCAGACACAAATCCAAAATTGTGACAGATTGGTTAAAAGACCAAAGCATCGATGTTTTGTCTTGCCCGTCCCAATCTCCAGACATCAACCCTGTAGAAAACATGGGGATCACGTTTATTCGACGTAAATTCGACATAAAAATTTTACAGATTTTAATGAACTCATCGCAACAATTCAAGAAACTTGAAGGAATGTAGACTTGTCGTATATTAGGAAAATGGTCGAGTCTATGCCACGTTGATAGGCCAAAATTATAAAACAAAAAGGATATTATACAAAGTGTTTATGTTAAATAATAGATTTAATCACTAAAAATCAAAGTTTCTGTATTTATGTCCAGCTCAGTTAAAAAAAATGTATGTAAAAATTGTGACATTCTGTATATAAAAATTTATTATTACATTCAACGGAATATAAACGAATTGGCATCCAGCTATTTGGCATCGTCCGTACGGCGTTTCATCGGACTTTCCTATTGCACGGGCCAAAACAGCATCACATTTCGTCCCGTCACACTCCCATTGTGACCTCATCACATGAAGTCAGACCCGGGATTTTTCCCATCTATGTATTTTTAACGTCGTCAACAACGAACGATTTTTACCAAACAAACGAAGCTTCATTTGTTCAAATGCGTTTTAAATGTTGCACCGCAACCGGCAATAAATAAATCGTTTTTGCGAAATCCGTCGTAATTTGCAACACGTTCGGATGCGTTTGTGTCGCGCCGGTGATTCATTCATGTTTTTCGAGAGTGTTTCCTCCTCTGTGCACTGTGCACGCGTGGGATTTTCGATTTGATAATCGCATCGCAAGTTTTATGCGTGTGAAATTAATTAGGTTTTCAATTAACCATTGAAAGTAACGGTTTATAAGACGCCAAGGAACACGTCTCAATCAACACGTTTTCTGATAATGACTACACGATTAATGATACGAAACATTTTGATGGCAAATGCATTAATAATTATGCAGTTTTTCGTATTAAACGAACGAACGTCATTTAATTAATTAAAATATATATTTTAGCCAGGGATTTTTTGTTTAGTTTTTATTCTTTATTATTATCCTTTGAATATGTTCATATTACAACAGATTTTTTTTATATTTTTTGTCTTTTATGTTTTTAATTAATTTTTTTTTTGAATTGTATGTTGTTATGGTTGTTACTTTGTTTATAATTATGCTTTTAAAAAACATTTTAATTAATATATATTTCTGCGCTCATTAATTTTTGCTTTACTTTTCTATCTACATCTTCAATTTCATTATTTTTTAGTTTTAAAACGTTGATGTGGTTTAAAAGTTAGTATATTCAAGTGTACAAAATTAATATTTAATAAATGATTTAATTCTGAAGAGAAGCTCAGGTTTATCTTTTCTTCAGTTCTAAGAACATGGAATTTTTTTCTGATGCCTAATATTTAATTTTTTGAAAAATCATGGAGTGACTAATTAAAATGTATGTGATACCAATAATTGCAATGTAAATATTCATTTTACAAGTATGCTGTTAAGGATCAATTCCATTTAAAATAAGAAAGTTATTGATATTTAATTAGGGAAAAAATAAAGAGAAATACTATGCACCCTGTATAATATTTCGCAATACTATTAATAGCTTTTGATAGGATACTCTTTTGTTAACGTGTGTCCCAAGTATGAACTTTACAACATTACAATTATAAATAATACAGACATTTTAATTAGTCACTCCATGTATGAAAATTTGAAGGAAAACGATTCATAAAATAACTTCCACCATATAGTCCACATATTTCTCCATGTGTCTGTTATTTATTTTTGTCATTGTCCAATTTTTTACATAATAAATGGTTTAATTCTGAAGAGGATGTCAAACTGAGGTTTATCTTTTCTTCAGTTCCAAGAACATGGAATTTTTTTCTGGTACCTAATATTTAATTTTTTGAAAAATCATGGAGTGACTAATTAAAATGTATGTGATACCAATAATTGCAATGTAAATATTCATTTTACATGTGGAGAATGCTGGTAAAAGATAAATTCCATTTGAAATAAGAAAGTTATTGATATTTAATTGGGAAAAAAAAATAAAGAGAAATACTAAGCACCCTGTATAATATTTCGCAATACTATTAATAGCTTTTGATAGGATACTCTTTTGTTAACGTGTGTCCCAAGTATGAACTTTACAACATTACAATTATAAATAATACAGACATTTTAATTAGTCACTCCATGTATGAAAATTTGAAGGAAAACGATTCATAAAATAACTTCCACCATATAGTCCACATATTTCTCCATGTGTCTGTTATTTATTTTTGCCATTGTCCAATTTTTTACATAATAAATGGTTTAATTCTGAAGAGGATGTCAAACTGAGGTTTATCTTTTCTTCAGTTCCAAGAACATGGAATTTTTGATTATGGTACCTAATATTTAATTTTTTGAAAAATCATGGAGTGACTAATTAAAATGTATGTGATACCAATAATTGCAATGTAAATATTCATTTTACATGTGGAGTATGCTGGTAAAGGATAAATTCCATTTGAAATAAGAAAGTTATTGATATTTAATTGGGGAAAAAATAAAGAGAAATACTAAGCACCCTGTATAATATTTCGCAATACTATTAATAGCTTTTGATAGGATACTCTTTTGTTAACGTGTGTCCCAAGTATGAACTTTACAACATTACAATTATTGATAATACAGACATTTTAATTAGTCACTTCATGTATGAAAATTTGAAGGAAAACGATTCATAAAATAGGTTTCACCATATTCCTCCCTTTGTCTATTATTTATTTTTGCTATTGTCCAATTTTTTACGTAATAAATGGTTTAATTCTGAAGAGGAGGTCAAACTGAGGTTTATCTTTTCTTCAGTTCCAACAACATGGAATTTTTTTCTGGTACCTAATATTTAATTTTTTGAAAAATCATGGAGGGAGTAATTAAATTGTATGTGATACCAATAATTGCAATGTAAATATTCATTTTACATGTGGAGTATGCTGGTAAATGATAAATTCCATTTGAAATAAGAAAGTTATTGATATTTAATTGGGGAAAAAATAAAGAGAAATACTAAGCACCCTGTATAATATTTCGCAATACTATTAATAGCTTTTGATAGGATACTCTTTTGTTAACGTGTGTCCCAAGTATGAACTTTACAACATTACAATTATTGATAATACAGACATTTTAATTAGTCACTTCATGTATGAAAATTTGAAGGAAAACGATTCATAAAATAGGTTTCACCATATTCCTCCCTTTGTCTATTATTTATTTTTGCTATTGTCCAATTTTTTACGTAATAAATGGTTTAATTCTGAAGAGGAGGTCAAACTGAGGTTTATCTTTTCTTCAGTTCCAACAACATGAAATTTTTTTCTGGTACCTAATATTTAATTTTTTGAAAAATCATGGAGGGAGTAATTAAATTGTATGTGATACCAATAATTGCAATGTAAATATTCATTTTACATGTGGAGTATGCTGGTAAATGATAAATTCCATTTGAAATAAGAAAGTTATTGATATTTAATTGGGGAAAAAATAAAGAGAAATACTAAGCACCCTGTATAATATTTCGCAATACTATTAATAGCTTTTGATAGGATACTCTTTTGTTAACGTGTGTCCCAAGTATGAACTTTACAACATTACAATTATTGATAATACAGACATTTTAATTAGTCACTTCATGTATGAAAATTTGAAGGAAAACGATTCATAAAATAGGTTTCACCATATTCCTCCCTTTGTCTATTATTTATTTTTGCTATTGTCCAATTTTTTACGTAATAAATGGTTTAATTCTGAAGAGGAGGTCAAACTGAGGTTTATCTTTTCTTCAGTTCCAACAACATGAAATTTTTTTCTGGTACCTAATATTTAATTTTTTGAAAAATCATGGAGGGAGTAATTAAATTGTATGTGATACCAATAATTGCAATGTAAATATTCATTTTACATGTGGAGTATGCTGGTAAATGATAAATTCCATTTGAAATAAGAAAGTTATTGATATTTAATTGGGGAAAAAATAAAGAGAAATACTAAGCACCCTGTATAATATTTCTCAATACTATTAAAAGCTCTTGATAGGATACTCTTTTGTTAACCTGCGTACCAAATATGAACTTTACAACATTACAATTATTGATAATACAGACATTTTAATAGACAAAAAACTACGTTCAGAGTCTTAACAAGAACTAGAAAATACAATAAAATGTATAAACCTCAGATATCTCTTTTAGTTGCCTATAAACCTTTGAGTGTTGAGAGTTGAGTTGAGTGAATCACCCGGTAGAGAGACAGAAACGGCTCGAACTTGGCGGCAAACCCATTAAGGCACGTACTCAACTTTTTCCACCTCCCCCGACGCCTCTTTTCGACTTGCAAAACTCGCCACGTGGCTCGAGAGAATAAGCGAAGTGGGTCACTGGGTCTTGTGTGTTTTGCGTGTTTTTCACTTTACCTTTTTGCCGTGGCCGTTTTGCTGCTCACCGCCCGTTTGTCGGCGGAGGCGTGCGGAACGATCGAATTTCGTCCGAAATAATCCGTTTATCATAAGCGTATAAAAATTCAATTTGAGCGCATCAAAATAACGTTAATGCCAACATTTATAACGTCGTCTGCGAAAAAAATTCATTTCTTAAAGTTAGTTGGGAAAATTAAATTTTAAGTGCCCTCTCAAAACTTCTCAAAGAACTTATAAGTAAACGTTGGTTCTGCTTTCATAAAAAGTGGAGGATTAAAAAAATTTACAATTTAAAATTAGTCTTAATTATTTTTTTAATCATTTAATTTACTATTATTTAAATATTATTGAATATACATTTAAAAATTATTAACTTTGCCCTGTGTCTCTTTAATTGTTAACTTTTGTATTTTTACCTCAAGAAATGGTATAGTCGGGGACACCCTGATAGATTTTACTATCTATTCTTATCACTTTCTTACTTTTAAGTTTTAGGAATTTATATATTTGTATTATATTTTTAGATAATATTACTGTTTATTGCTATTTTATCAAAAACCCACAAACTTGCTCAAACTTACAAATATTAGAAAATAATTCCCTTCACATTTAAAACATTCATTCTGTCCTATATTTTTTAATAATAATATGTTTCCTCCATAAAGCATATTGTAAATACAAAATATAAAAAAATTGATTAAAATAATGTAAAAGCATGGTACAATTTAAAAAACATTTGTAGGGGTATTAAAAATTTAATTAAAATTTTATACATTTTATGTTTGCTGTATTTATAAAATCCAATATGTAAGAATTTATGGATTAAAAATTAATTAATAACATTTATATTGTTTTTTGAAATTTTAGATTAAAAAATTTATATCAAACAGTTAATATTTTATTATTTCAATACACAAAGAATATAAATAAAACATAATAACATGAGTGAAATGTCAATTTATTGTGTGTAAAAACAATTGGACATTGTTGATCAGCATTGTACCTAAATGTATGGAATGTATGGAATAATTTTGGTAAAGTGGCATAAAAAAATATGCAGGCACATTGTTAAATAACTGTTCATTTGTTAAAACCCTAAAATGCATAAATTTAATACACCGTTGATATACAGCTTTTGTCGGGGTTTTAGTAGGTCGTTCACAAAACTGTCAATCAATGTCAATTTCAACTTATCAAAGGCTCAAAACGAGATTCAATTGTATTCGACGTTTAAATTTACCCCCAACTGTCAACGTGGGGACAAATACTATTAATAAAAATATCAAACGAGTAAACACCTATTTAAAAAATAAAAAAGATTGATCAATAAGTTGGTGACGAAACCGTTATCGAATATCGATTCGTCGTATAATTTATAAACGACAAAGTCTAGACGAGACAACCTTAAATATTAATATATTTCGTATTAATCAATATCAATGCATAATATGCAGGAAATTTACGAAATAAATTATGTAGTTTGCACTTTAAAAGCTTTGACATTAAAGCCCGACACAAAAGTAGGCAGTTACGGCATCCATCATTTTGTCACCGTCCATCATGGTGCATACCTGTCGTTCATTCCAACGGAAAACCGTAAACGAAAATGAAAACAGGTAATAAACACATTAAATAATAAACAGACAAACAAAAACCAATAAATTTGTATTAATGTGTAACTTTTTCTAATGATTTATTATTATTTACGCGCATAATAAATTGCCTTTCCTTGTTTTAACGCCGACTAATTAAAACGTTGATGCATATTTATCGCCGTTTTGAAACGCAGCAATACGATTTCCAACACTTCAGCTTCGATGTTTAATGGTATTGATCGATGAAACTTCGAGATGCTAACTGTGTAACGCTTTTAAAAACATTGTATGTATTTACACTTCTAAATCCAATTAACACGAGCCTTTGGCCAGCTTTTAGCTTTTTTAATTCCTTCAAGTTGTCATTTAACGGTTAATTAAATTTTACCGACAATTTGTGCTTTATTTATCGTTTATTTCATTGATAAATCGTACTTTATTGCTTTTCATCTTATTATTTCTAATAAGACAATGTTGTTAATATAATTTTATTATTCTATTATAATTTACGGCATAATAGATATTATAATCGTAAATGAAATGGAAAATAGTAATTAATTACTAATAATACAGATTTAAAATGCGCATTAAGTTTCCCTATTTTAACACAAGACTGATTAAAACAATGATGTATATTTATTACGGCATGAAATTACATAAAACAGTTCCGAACTTCAACAATTCGCCAACTAATTGTCACAATAAAACTTTCTCCCCGGTCTTTAAAATATTGATCTGCAAACTTCGCATTGCAACATTCATTGCAACGTTTTTTTATGGACCTGCCATTCCAAACTTTGCAGACTAAGAATAAAATCCAAAAAAATTCAATTATTAAACTTATTAAAGAAAGATATAAAGGAAATGAAGACAAGTTAATAAAATTTCTTATACGTGCAATTATTTTTTTAGACAAATTATTCTTTGATTGAATATTTAATTAGTTAAATTTTAATAAAAAAAAATATTTTTCAATTTAAGATCAAGTTATATTTTTTAATTTAAAAATTAAATTGAGTAATTATTTCTTTATTTTGTCGATATAAATAAATTTTAAATATAAATTTGTTAATTAGATTTAAATATTCTTTTCTAAATATAAAATAAAAGAGAGCAAAAAATTTCATAATTATTCACACAAAATTTTTCAATATGAAATTATTTAATGGATTTCAACTTTATCAACATGTTTAAATTTTAAATATATATTTATTAATTAGATTTAAACATTTTTTTCTAATTATAAAATAATAGAAATGTGTTACTAAAAATGAGCAAAAAATTTCATAATTATTCAGTTTCAATAAAAGATAAAATTCTTTTTAGATAAAAATTTAATTGACTAAAATTTTCTTACAAAATAAAATTATTTAATGGATTTCAATTTTGACAATATAAATAAATTTTAAATACAAATTTACTAATTAAATTTAAACATTTTATCTAAATATAAAATATTGTTCCTAAAAAAGAGCAAACAATTTGATTATTATTAAATTTCAATAAAAGATAAAATTCTTTTTAGTTAAAAATTTAATTTATTAAAATTTTCTTACCAAATTAAATTATTTAATGGATTTTAATTTTGGCAACAAATAAATTTTAAATACAAATTTATTAATTAAATTTAAAAATTGTTTCTTTTTTCTAAATTTAAAATAATGGTAAAAAAGGGCAAAAAATTTGATTATTATTCAATTTCAATAAAAGATAAAAAAATTCTTTTTTGTTAAAAATGTAATTGATTAAAATTTTATTACAAAATGAAATTATTTAATGAATTTCAATTTTGGCAACGTAAATAAATTTTAAATATAAATTTACCAAATAGATTTAAACATTTTATCTAAATATAAAATAATGTTACTAAAAAAGAGCAAAAAATTTGATTATTATTTAATTTCAATAAAAGATAAAATTCTTTTTAGTTAAAAATTTAATTGATTAAAATTTCTTTACAAAAAGAAATTATTTAATGAGTTTCAATTTTGGCAACATAAATAAATTTTAAATATAAATTTACTAATTAGATTTAAACCTTTTATCTAAATATAAAATAATGTTACTAAAAAAGAGCAAAAAATTTAATTATTATTCAATTTCAATAAAAGATAAAATTCTTTTTAGTTAAAAATTTAATTGATTAAAATTTTCTTATAAAAAGAAATTATTAAATGGATTTCAATTTTGGCAACATACAATTTATTAATTAGATTTAAACATATTTTTCTAAATATAAAATAATGGATATGTGTAATAAAAGATACAATTCTTTTTAATTAAAAATTTAATTGATTAAAATTTTCTTACAAAATGAATGAATTTCAATTTTATCAACATAAATTTTAAATATAAATTTATTAATTTCATAATTTTTAAATATCAATAAAAGATAAAATTCTTTTTAGTTAAAAATTTAATTGAAAAAAATTTTCTTACAAACAAAATATTTCAATTTTGTCAACATAAATAAATTTTAAATATAAATTTTTTAATTAGCTTTAAATTTTTTTTCTAAATATAAAATAATGGAGATGTTTACTAAAAAAGAGCAAACAATTTTATAATTATTCAGTTTCAATAAAAGTTAGTCAAAAATTTAATTTATTAAAATTTTCTTACAAAATGAAACTATTTAATGGATTTCAACTTAATAAACAAATTTTAAATATAAATTTTATTTATTCTGTGATCAATTTTGTATGAATTATTGGCCCAATTTTTAATTCAAAAGTTGATTGAGTTAATAATTTATTTAGTAAATAATTTTTATATTAAATAAAATGCTTAGACAATAAAAATATTTTATATAAAATAAAATTTAATAACTTTCACATCGTAAATCAACAAAATGTTTAAAATAATGTACGTATGTATATGTGCATTGTTTAATTAAAAATATTTTTATATGTTGCTTTAATAAAAATTCTGCCATCATATCCACCATTATCGAACATTTTTCGACCCATCACTTAACTCAGCCGAATCCTAATTTAAAAGAAAAAAAAAACACGTTGTCAGACTTGATTTCGACTACAAACCCGTACAATACTTCGTACACACCTGGTCACCGAACATAATGAAACTGTAATGATTTAACAGTTACATAAAGAAATCTCAACAATCGGCCGGGACAACTCAACTAGAACACGGTGCGGATGCACCGAACACCATTCCTTCCTTTTTTTCCCATTCTTTTCGCCTCTTGAAAGCGACGGGACCAGAATGGATTTTTCGGCTTTTGTCCGACTTTTTTCGGGGGCCCCATAGAAAACGGGAAAGTGCCTCAAGGACGACGTGGACCGCTTTGTGTTTGGTGGACGGCCGCGGACGTCGGTTCACAGGCAAATTTCTTTACCTAGTGACCACAGAAAATGTTGGGTATCGCAAAAAATTGTTTTACATGTTTGGACCGTGATTATGCACATGATAACTCAAAGTAAATTGGTTGGCGATGGGTCCATGTTTCCGTATCACGATAATATCATCCACGTAACGATACCAAACAGGAGGTTTGTGTTTGGAAGTTTCAATCGTTTTTTGTTCAAACTTTTCCATAAAAAATTGGACTAAGAGGACTGCCCATTGCTAATCCTTCAGTCTGATCGCAGAATTTGTTGCTCCAAACGAAATAGCTTTGAGTAAGGCAAGTACGGAAAAGATCCACTCTGTCTGGAGGGAATATTTCTAATATCATGTTTAGAGGTTCATTGACAGGAACTTTAGTGAACAGTGACACTACGTCGAAACTGACCAGTCTATCATCTACATCAAGATGTAATCCTTTCAATATCTCAACAAAGTGAGTGGAATCTTTGATAAAGGTCGGAGTGTTTTGAACACAAAGTTGTAACAATCTGGCAAGATACTTAGCTAAGTTATATGTTGGTGATCCAGGAGTACGATGGGTTGAAGTGATACATTATCCAAATGTATTTTATTTAATAATCTCAAAATCTTGATAACCCGATTTTTTGTGGCAAATCATGGTATTAATAAATGAAAGAGTTTAATATTAATCTAATTCTTTATTTAAAAAATAAGTTTTGAAAACAATTTTAGTAATTAATTAAAATTAAGATAAAAATAAATGTAACATAATTTTAAAAATTAATTGAAGTTTTTTTCTAATCTTTAACAGAAATAACAAAAATTTTAACTAAATGATTAGTTTTAAATACGTAACATAAAAATTATTAATTTTTTAAAAAATTAATTGAACTAATATTTATTTCTTCAAATTTTCATCTGAGGTCATTCAAATTATGTGTCTTTTTAACAATATTTTAAGAATTTTTAATTAAATATCCCATCAAATTATATTAACAATATGTGAAAAAATATTTTTAAATGAGTAAACTTATTTTTTTTCAAATTTTTAACTAAAGTAATTAAAAATATGTTTAGGGATTCATTATCAGGAACTTTAGTGAAAAGTGACACTACGTCGAAACTGACCAATCTATCATCTACATCAAGATGTAATCCTTTCAATATCTCAACAAAGTGAGTGGAATCTTTGATAAAGGTCGGAGTGTTTCAAACATAAAGTTGTTACAATCTGGCAAGATACTTAGCTAAGTTATATGTTGGTGATCCAGGAGTACGATGGGTTGAAGTGATACATTGTCCTAAAGTATTTTATTTAATAATCTCGAAATCTTGATAATTCGATTTTTTTGTGGCAAATCATGGAATTAATAAATGAAAGAGTTTAATATTAATCTAATTTTTTATTTAAAAAATAAGTTTTAAAAACAGTTTTAGAAATTAATTAAAATTAAGATAAAACTAAATTTAACATAATTTTAAAAATTAATTGGAGTTTCTTTTTTAATCTTTAACAGAAATAACAAATATATTAACTAAATGATTAGTTTTAAATACGTAACATAAAAATTATTAATTTTTTAAAAAATTAATTGAACTAATATTTATTTCTTCAAATTTTCATCTGAGGTCATTCAAATTATTTGTCTTTTTAACAATATTTCAAGAATTTTTAATTAAATATCTCATCAAATTATATTAACAATATGTGAAAAAATATTTTTAAATGAGTAAACTTATTTTTTTTTCAAATTTTTAACTAAAGTAATTAAAAATATGTTTAGGGATTCATTGTCAGGAACTTTAGTGAAAAGTGACACTACGTCGAAAGTAACCAGTCTATCATCTACATCAAGATATAATCCATTCAATATCTCAACAAAGTGAGTGGAATCTTTTATAAAGGTCGTAGTGTTTCGAACATAAAGTTGTAACAATGTGGTAAGATAATTAGCTAAGTTATATGTTGGTGATCCAGGAGTACGATGGGTTGAAGTGATACATTGTCCTAAAGTATTTTATTTAATAATCTCGAAATCTTGATAATTCGATTTTTTTGAGGCAAATCATGGTATTAATAAATGAAAGAGTTTAATATTAATTTAATTTTTTATTTAAAAAATAAGTTTTAAAAACAGTTTTAGAAATTAATTAAAATTAAGATAAAACTAAATTTAACATAATTTTAAAAATTAATTGGAGTTTCTTTTTTAATGTTTAACAGAAATAACAAAAATATTAACTAAATGATTAGTTTTAAATACGTAACATAAAAATTATTAATTTTTTATAAAATTAATTGAACTAATATTTATTTCTTCAATTTTTCAACCGAGGTAATTCAAATTATTTGTCTTTTTAACAATATTTCAAGAATTTTTAATTAAATATCTTATCAAATTATATTAACAATATGTGAAAAAATATTTTTAAATGAGTAAACTTATTTTTTTTTTCAAATTTTTAACTAAAGTAATTAAAAATATGTTTAGGGATTCATTGTCAGGAACTTCAGTGAAAAGTGACAGTACGTCGAAACTGACCAATCTATCATCTACATCAAGATGTAATCCTTTCAATATCTCAACAAAGTGAGTGGAATCTTTGATAAAGGTTGGAGTGTTTCGAACATAAAGTTGTAACAATCTGGCAAGATACTTAGCTAAGTTATATGTTGGTGATCCAGGAGTACGATGGGTTGAAGTGATACATTGTCCTAAAGTATTTTATTTAATAAACTCGAAATCTTGATAATTCGATTTTTTTGTGGCAAATCATGGAATTAATAAATGAAAGAGTTTAATATTAATCTAATTTTTTATTTAAAAAATAAGTTTTAAAAACAGTTTTAGAAATTAATTAAAATTAAGATAAAACTAAATTTAACATAATTTTAAAAATTAATTGGAGTTTCTTTTTTAATCTTTAACAGAAATAACAAATATATTAACTAAATGATTAGTTTTAAATACGTAACATAAAAATTATTAATTTTTTAAAAAATTAATTGAACTAATATTTATTTCTTCAAATTTTCATCTGAGGTCATTCAAATTATTTGTCTTTTTAACAATATTTCAAGAATTTTTAATTAAATATCTCATCAAATTATATTAACAATATGTGAAAAAATATTTTTAAATGAGTAAACTTATTTTTTTTTCAAATTTTTAACTAAAGTAATTAAAAATATGTTTAGGGATTCATTGTCAGGAACTTTAGTGAAAAGTGACACTACGTCGAAACTAACCAGTCTATCATCTACATCAAGATATAATCCATTCAATATCTCAACAAAGTGAGTGGAATCTTTTATAAAGGTCGGAGTGTTTCGAACATAAAGTTGTAACAATGTGGTAAGATAATTAGCTAAGTTATATGTTGGTGATCCAGGAGTACGATGGGTTGAAGTGATACATTGTCCTAAAGTATTTTATTTAATAATCTCGAAATCTTGATAATTCGATTTTTTTGAGGCAAATCATGGTATTAATAAATGAAAGAGTTTAATATTAATTTAATTTTTTATTTAAAAAATAAGTTTTAAAAACAGTTTTAGAAATTAATTAAAATTAAGATAAAACTAAATTTAACATAATTTTAAAAATTAATTGGAGTTTCTTTTTTAATGTTTAACAGAAATAACAAAAATATTAACTAAATGATTAGTTTTAAATACGTAACATAAAAATTATTAATTTTTTATAAAATTAATTGAACTAATATTTATTTCTTCAATTTTTCAACCGAGGTAATTCAAATTATTTGTCTTTTTAACAATATTTCAAGAATTTTTAATTAAATATCTTATCAAATTATATTAACAATATGTGAAAAAATATTTTTAAATGAGTAAACTTATTTTTTTTTCAAATTTTTAACTAAAGTAATTAAAAATATGTTTAGGGATTCATTGTCAGGAACTTCAGTGAAAAGTGACAGTACGTCGAAACTGACCAATCTATCTATCATCTACATCAAGATGTAATCCTTTCAATATCTCAACAAAGTGAGTGGAATCTTTGATAAAGGTTGGAGTGTTTCGAACATAAAGTTGTAACAATCTGGCAAGATACTTAGCTAAGTTATATGTTGATGATCCAGGAGTACGATGGGTTGAAGTGATACATTATCCTAATGTATTTTATTTAATAATCTGGAAATCTTGATAATTCGTTTTTTTTTTGTGGCAAATCATGGAATTAATAAATGAAAGAGTTTAATATTAATCTAATTTTTTATTTAAAAAATAAGTTTTAAAAACAGTTTTAGAAATTAATTAAAATTAAGATAAAACTAAATTTAACATAATTTTAAAAATTAATTGGAGTTTCTTTTTTAATCTTTAACAGAAATAACAAATATATTAACTAAATGATTAGTTTTAAATACGTAACATAAAAATTATTAATTTTTTAAAAAATTAATTGAACTAATATTTATTTCTTCAAATTTTTATCTGAGGTCATTCAAATTATTTGTCTTTTTAACAATATTTCAAGAATTTTTAATTAAATATCTCATCAAATTATATTAACAATATGTGAAAAAATATTTTTAAATGAGTAAACTTATTTTTTTTTTTTCAAATTTTTAACTAAAGTAATTAAAAATATGTTTAGGGATTCATTGTCAGGAACTTTAGTCCTATCCTAATGTATTTTATTTAATAATCTCGAAATCTTGATAATTCGATTTTTTAGAGGCAAATCATGGTATTAATTAATAAATGAAAGAATTTGATATTAATCTAATTTTTCGCTTGTTTATTATTTTTCGTGCTGCCACACATTAAAACTGTTCCACTTAACACGACTATTTATTAGTTTAACCATCTGATTAACACGAATTAATAATTAACATATATAAACGATAGTCCGATACTACCGCATGTTATTTTTAACGGCACACAATCTCGCCCAAGAATTCGCTTAGCATAAACTCTTGAAAACATTTTTGCCAGACGTTCGCTAAATTTCTAAACACATTGACACGATTTCTATTTAAAACCTTAAAATATGTGCCGTTTGCCATTCAATAAATCCAATCTAAATGACACTTGCAGTTTTAGCACGAAAACAAACAGGTTTGCGGAATAATTAATTAATCGGCAGCGGCGATTAATTTATACGTCCGCGGTCGAAAATGCGGTCCGAAAACGAAAACGAAACCGGCCATTTAATAATATGCACTCGTACGAATGCAAATGCCGCCGAAAGGAAATAAACTTCCTCGTTTTCGGGCCGTTTAACGGTGAATTTAATTTTCGTTTTCGGTGCGGAGTGCGGCGCCGCCGTTAACATTCCGAAACGGCGACGGGATTAAGGGCGTCTGGAATCGCCGAATTCGATCGCACGGTCCCTCCGCCAATGCGAAATTCCTCGCGTTCCAGCCGCAGCCCGGCGGGGTATGAATCATATATTAAGTAATTTAGGTTTTTTTGTTGTTTATCTTTCATTAAAATAACTTGTTCAACAATTTTTGGCCGACATTTTGCAGGCAAATTCATGCTACAAGAAAAAAATCCGGGTCCTTGGATATTAAACCATTTTTTACGTATAAAATTGGCAAAATAAATAATAGTCACAATATCTGGACTATATGGTGGAACCTATTTTATGAATCGTTTTCCTTCAAATTTTCATACATCGACTGACTAATTAAAATGTCTGTATTATCAATCATTATAATGTTGTAAAATTCATACTTGGTACACACGTTAACAAAAAAGTATCCAATTAAAAGCTATTAATAGTATTCCGAAATATTATACAGGGTGCTTAGTATTTCTCTTTATTTTTTCCTCATTTTAAATATCAATAACTTTCTTATTTCAAATGGAATTTATCCTTTCCAACATAATTCACATCTAAAATGAATATTTACAGTTATTGGGGAACTGAAGAAACCTCAGTTTGACTTCCTCTTCAGTATTAAATTATTTACTACGTAAAAAATTGGACAATGGCAATGGAGAAATATCTGAGTTATATGGTGGATGAGGTACACATTTTGTAGCTTTTTCTGAGTCTAATACGACATGTGATCTTGGATTGTTTCTATTGACTTAAAAAGCTTGTATTTAAGTAAATTTTTCATGATCTTGGTCAATTTGTAATCAGTAAAAAGTTGATCATCTGGTATGTGAAAAATATTTTAAATACAGTGTAGAAAAATACAATTTAGATAGAGCATAAAAACACCAAAAACCAAATAATACAAAAATGGTTTCACTGGAAAAAACTAAGTTAATAATGTCAGTTCTAATTTCTATAAAATTAATATTAAAATTAACTTAAGAAGCACAAAAATATGTCAATTTTATTATTTATTATTATTATTATATGAAATTAAAAAGTGAAGATAACTGAAAGAAAATATTAACAATACTTGAAAATTAAAAAAAAATAACATTTTCTTAATTATTTATAAAAATTCGTATTTAAGTAAATTTTACATGATCTTGGTTAATTTGTAAGCAGTAGACAGTTGCCTTGATCATCTGGCCCTTTGGTATGTGAAAAATATTTTAAATACAGTGTAGAAAAATATAAATTAGATAGTGCATAAAAACACCAAAAACCAAATAATACAAAAATGGTTTCACTGGAAAAAACTAAGTTAATAATGTCAGTTCTAATTTCTATAAAATTATTATTAAAATTAACTTAAGAAGCACAAAAATATGTCAATTTTATCATTTATTATTATTATTATATGAAATTAAAAAGTGAAGAAAACTGAAAGAAAATATTAACAATACTTGAAAATTAAAAAAAAAATAACATTTTCTTAATTATTTATAAAAATTCGTATTTAAGTAAATATTTCATGATCTTGGTTAATTTGTAAGCAGTAGACAGTTGCCTTGATCATCTGGCCCTTTGGTATGTGAAAAATATTTTAAATACAGTGTAGAAAAATATAAATTAGATAGTGCATAAAAACACCAAAAACCAAATAATACAAAAATGGTTTCACTGGAAAAAACTAAGTTAATAATGTCAGTTCTAATTTCTATAAAATTATTATTAAAATTAACTTAAGAAGCACAAAAATATGTCAATTTTATTATTTATTATTATTATTACATGAAATTAAAAAGTGAAGAAAACTGAAAGAACATATTAACAATACTTGAAAATTGAAAAAAAAATAAAATTTTCTTAATTATTTATAAAAATTCGTATTTAAGCAAATTTTTCATGAACTTGGTCAATTTGTAAGCAGTAGACAGTTGCCTTGATCACCTTGCCTCTGGATATGTCAAAAAATATTTTAAATACAGTGTAGAAAAATATAATTTAGATAGAGCATAAAAACACCAAAAACCAAATGATACAAAAATTGTTTCATTGGAAAAAACAAAGTTAATAATGTCAGTTCTAATTTCTGTAAAATTATTATTAAAATTAACTTAAGAAGCACAAAAATATGTCAATTTTATTATTAATTATTATTATTATATGAAATTAAAAAATGAAGAAAACTGAAAGAAAATATTAACAATACTTGAAAATTAAAAAAATAACATTTTCTTAATTATTTATAAAAATTCGTATTTAAGTAAATATTTCATGATCTTGGTCAATTTGTAAGCAGAAGACAGTTGCCTTGATCATCTGGTCATTTGGTATGTGTAAAAATATTTTAAATACTGTGTAGAAAAATATAATTTAGATAGATCATAAAAACATCAAAAACCAAATAATACAAAAATGGTTTCACTGGAAAAAACAAAGTTAATAATGTCAGTTCTAATTTCTATAAAATTATTATTAAAATTAACTTAAGAAGCACAAAAATATGTCAATTTTATCATTTATTATTATTATTATATGAAATTAAAAAGTGAAGATAACTGAAAGAAAATATTAACAATACTTGAAAATTAAAAAAAAAAATAACATTTTCTTAATTATTTATAAAAATTCATATTTAAGTAAATTTTTCATGATCTTGGTCAATTTGTAAGCAGTAGACAGTTGCCTTGATCATCTGGCCTCTTGGTATGTCAAAAAATATTTTAAATACAGTGTAGAAAAATATAATTTAGAGGATCATAAAAACATCAAAAACCAAATAATACAAAAATGGTTTCACTGGAAAAAACCAAAGTTAATAATGTCAGTTCAGCTTGATGTTTCTTCTAGTTGTCTAAAAACATCTAATGAATGAATTGAGTAAACCACCTGGTATATAGAAGAAGAAACTTAATGGGCCGCGTACTTGTGCTGCATGATTTAATGGTTTCACGGACATAAACTCTAATCAACCTGTTAATTTAAACACGCGTTTAATCGCGACGTTGGCCACGCCGATTATTGCAAATTAACCGCCTCGATTATATTTGGGACGAATTTTACGAGCTTTCCGTTTCTTGGGTATCGTTTTAATGCGTCGAGGCAAACGGTTTATGTAACGTTTCGTTTTAGCATTTTGCTACTCGAACGTGTTTTTCTCGATGTAGGCAGAACAATTGGCAAGGCGAAATTTCACTTTTAGATGAATTATATAACGTACCCAATTTACCTGAGAAATGTTCACTAAATAACAATGAGATTGCGTTTTTCCCAAAACGAATTACGCAAAGATGTTTCCTTGCGTTTAATTACATGCATTAGTTACACATTTTCGAAACAGACTCTGTACATACGTATATAATACATTAAAAAAAACATATTTGCTTTGGTTTTAAATGACAAAAAAACATATTGTTGATTAATTATTTGGTAATGGATTTATTATTTTAAATGATGATTTCATGATTTGAAAATTATCCAGTTTTAATGGCAAAATGTGGTTTGTTAAAATACAAATGATGTTTAACCAATCATCAGTTCATTTATTTATTTATAGAGATGGAGTAAAATACAATATTTTAAATTGAAAATGGTTTGTAAATTCTGCAATTTCGATCTATTTATTTATTTAAAAAAATATGTTTTGAAAACAGTTTTAGTAATTAAAATTAAGATAAAAATAACATAATTTTAAAAATTAATTGAACTTTTTTTTTTAATCTTCAACTGAAATAACAAAAATATGACCTAAATAAGTATTTTTAAATACATAACATATAAAATTATTATGTCTTCAAATTTTCATCTGAGGTAATTTAAATTATTTGCCTTTTTAACAATATTTCAACAACTTTTAATAAAATATCTCATCAAATTATATTAACAATATGTGAAAAAATATTTTTAAATGAAGTAATTAAAATTATTTTTTATGACAAAAATTTAACTTGAGAAATTATCAAAGTGTCATTATTTACAAACATGTTATTAAATAATATAATTAAATTACATAAAATTGAAAAAAAGAAGAAAAAGTTAATTACTTTTAAATACTTTCCATAAAATTATTTTCCTAATTTAAAATTAATATATTAATTGAAAATTAGTTGAATTAAAGTTTATATTTTTAAATCTTCATTTGAGATAATTCAAATTTATTTATTTTTTAACAATATTTTAATTTAATATGTTAAATTATATTCATAATACCTGAAAATATTTTTAGGAAATAAATGAATTAAAATTTATTTTTTTTTAAGTCTTTGAAATAAATAAAGTTATTTTTTTATATTACGAATATTTAACTTGATATCATCTGATTAAATGATTAAGGTAACATTAAATAATAATAAAAAAATAAAAGATTAATTTATAAAAATTTATCACAAAATTATTATTTTTTTATCATTGAATTGACAATAAAAATATTTTTGATTTTAAGTTTAAGAATTATTAAATTAAGTATTTTAAAAAATTACTATAAAATTATTATTTCTTAAATGAAAATTGGTAAAATATTTCTGAATTAAAATTCACACACAAAAAATATTAACAATACATAAAAATTGAAAAAAAAAAAATTTTTTTTCTTATTTATTTACAAAATTTCTCTAGAAAATTATTATTTTAAAGAAAAAATTAAAAAATTATTGAATTAATTAATTATTTTAAAAATATGTCTTATTTTTTAATTAAACACAAAAAATGTACTATTAACAATATATGAAAATGGAAAAAATGACATTTTCTTTATTTACAAAAAAAAATTCAAAAAAATTATTATTAAAATTAAAGCACAAAAATATATTAATTTTATTATTTATTATTATTATTATTATATGAAATTAAAAAATGAAGAAAACTGAAAAAAATATTAATAATACATGAAAATTGAAAAAAAAAATAACATTTTCTTAATTATTTCTAAAAATTGTTAAATTATTATTAAAGAAATATAAAATATTATTGAATTAATTGTTTAAAAAAATCATATTTTTTTTAATTAAATATTAAATTGAACTAAAAGTTATATTAAAGATTATACATTAATTTTTAAATAAACACAAAAAAAGTCTTATTAACAATATATGAAAATGGAAAATATATAATATTTTATTTACAAATAATTCTATAAAATTATTAGTATTAAATTGAGAAGCACAAAAATATGTCAATTTTCTTATTTATTATTATTATAATTATATGATATTATGATAAGAATTTAAAAATGAAAAAAAAGTCTTATTAACAATATATGAAAATGGAAAATATATAATATTTTCTTAATTATTTACAAATAATTCTATAAAGTTATTATTAGTTTTAAATTGAGAAGCACAAAGATATGCCAATTTTGTTATTTATTATTATTATAATTAAATGATATTATGATAAGAATTTAAAAATGAAGAAAAAAAGTGGATTTAATCTGTTTTTGTCGTAAAGTGTTAATTTTATAAATTAAGTAAATATTTTGAAAATACATGTTTATAAAATGCCACTTCTACTTATCTTAAAGATACCTCACTAAAATGTTTCAATATTTATTTTTTTTAAAAGTTTGTTAGTATTAGATTATGTATCATATTAATCGAAAATTATATTTTATTAATTCAAAAAATATATTTTCATGTTTTTAATCAGTTAATAAAAATATTATTTGTATAGTAATAATTATAGACTATTACAAAATGACAATTTATGACTGAATTTTGGTTTTAATAAATTAGATTTGCCCAATTATTCCCTAGTTTATCAAATCAACCACTCGACCATCGTCTCGATTCAATCCAGACGCCAACGAGGCAGTTCACGAGGCGCAAGCGAAACACGTGGATAAAACTGTGACCGTGCATCTCGTTGAGACTTACGGAAAAGGCAAAATAAGCCCCCTCATTTGGCTGACGCCACCGCACTCGATTATCCCTCCATATCGTCGACGGCCGGTGTTAATAAACTTTTGCACGACGGATCGATAGTTTCTGGTAAAAGCCCTAATCAATCGGACGTTGATACCGAGATAAAATGATTGAAACTTTCACCTTGTCGATGATAATCGTTTATGTACAGTAACTGCCGTTTACGATTTTTACGGAATTTGTTTAAATATTTTTATTGAACTGCTTTTTCTCCGTTTTTGTGCTTCACTTTAGCAACGCAAAATATAACAGATGTTTTTTTAAATACATGAATAAAATGTCTTTTCATAGTAAATTTTTTCATGTAATTAATGTTAATTATTAAAAAATTTAATTAAGAAAAATTTCCTTAGTTTATTTTTATGTTTATATTAATACCCCTTTTTTATAAGATTTTTAAAAATATTATATTAAATTTTAATGGAAAAAAAATAATTATATGGTATATTTTTAAAAATATTATGTTTCCCTTTCTTTACCCCTTTCATTTTTTCTTTCATTTGTGTATATTATAGTTATTATTATTATTATTATAATTTTTTTTTTGTAGAAAAAGCAAATATTTTAATTATTTTCATCATTAAAAAATTACTACTTTAATAATTCTTTACTTTAAATTATTGTAAAAAAATCAAATAATATTAATTATCTCAGTTAAAATTAAAAAAAATAATTAAATATTAATTAAAAAAAGTAATAATTTTATGGTAAATTTTTAAAAATAAAATATTCGTTTTTCTTTCACTTTTATGTAATTTTATTAATAGCATATTTATTAAAAAATAATTAATATACCCCTTTCATTTGTGTATATCATTATTATTAAACTCTTTTTGATAAAAAATTTATTAAATAATAAATATTGTAGTTTTGTGAGTAGAAAAAACTAATAATTTTAATTATCATCATTTAAAAATTAATACTTTAATAATTCTTTATCTTAATTTATTGTAAAAAATAAAATAATGATAATTATCTCAGTTGAGATTAAAAAAATAATAAATTTTCAAAATATTCTCTAAAATTTATTTAATTTAAAAAAAAAAAATAATTAATTAAATTTTAGTCAAAGGAAGTAACAATTTTATGGTAAATTCTTAAAAATAAAATATTCCTTTTTCTTTCAATTTTATGTAATGTTATCATATTTTTTTGATAACATATTTATTAAAAAATAATTAATATACCCATTTCATTTGTGTATATTATTATTATTAAAATCTTTTTTGATAGAAAATTTATTAAAAATAAATATTGTAGTTTTTGTGAGTAGAAAAACTAATAATTTAAATTATCATCATTAAAAAATTAATACTTTAATAATTTTTTTAACTTAATTTATTGTAAAAAAAATCAAATAATGCTAATTATCTCAGTTGAGATTAAAAAAATAATAAATTTTCAAAATATTCTCTAAAATTTATTTAATTTAAAAAAAAATAATTAATTAAATTTTAGTCAAAGGAAGTAACAATTTTATGGCAAATTCTTAAAAATAAAATATTCCTTTTTCTTTCAATTTTATGTAATGTTATCATATTTTTTTGATAACATATTTATTAAAAATAATTAATATACCCCTTTCATTTGTGTATATTATTATTATTAAACTCTTTTTTGATAGAAAATTTATTAAAAATAAATATTGTAGTTTTTGTGAGTAGAAAAAACTAATAATTTTAATTATCATCATTAAAAAATTAATACTTTAATAATTCTTTAAATTAATTTATTGTAAAAAATCAAATAATGTTAATTATCTCAGTTGAGATTAAAAAAATAATAAATTTTCAAAATATTCTCTAAAATTTATTTAATTTAAAAAAAAAAATAATTAATTAAATTTTAGTCAAAGGAAGTAATAATTTTATGGTAAATTCTTAAAAATAAAATATTCATTTTTCATTCAATTTTATGTACTGTTATCTTATTTTTTTGATAACATATTTATTAAAAAATAATTAATATACCCCTTTCATTAGTGTATATTATTATTATTATTAAACTCTTTTTTGATTATAATTTATTAAAAATAAATAGTAGAAAAAACGAATCATTTTAATTATCATCATTAAAAGTCTGCGAGATTATAATAAATATTTTAAAATTGACCAAAAAAAAAAATTATTTTGATAAAAAAGTTTTTTTTTCAAATAAGTTTTGTTCCTTAAAATGCATTATTCAGTTCAATAGAACGGAATGAATAAGAATTTGTATTTGTATTCAAATACAATTTAAATTAAAGAAAACATCCTTCCCTGAGATTAATCAGGAAAATTTGCATGAGGAAATGGTCTCGGTTCGAGAGAAAACCGCCGACGTCGGTAATTTTATTTGCATATGAAAAACAATATGCCTGACGTTTAAAAGATCCCCGTGCACATAACACTCGAGTCTGACGTTCCGTGTGCTTTATAAAGGATTATAAAACGGCTGAAAGATATGGGGAACGTGGAATTTAATGCGTTCGAAATTATGTCGGGACCGTCCGGAACAAACGGCGGCATTTTTCCCTGTTAATTCGTTTTTATTTTACGTGGCAGTAAAATTGCCTGTGTAAATTAATTTTATCACCCGCCGTTGAAACGTATTAATTGAAGTGTGTAACAGTTAAAATAATGCGGACTGTATTGGATAACAGTTCTTTTATACAAAAACATGTGTGGAATATTGACCCGAGAGGAGATAATGGGACTCCGATATTATTTATTCATTATCTGTTAACGACAGGAGAAGTTGTGTACATGTGATTGAATTTTACAATTCATTGTAAAACACATAAAAGTACAATTATAATTTTAATGCACAACGAAAATTAATCAATCACATCTGAATTATTTTGAAATTCAATCTGGGAAACTATTTTTATTGTTAATTTTAATTTATCATTGGAGAAAGCTGAAATTTTATTGTAAAAGTACATTTGTAAACTATTTTTTTGGTTGACAAAAAATATTAGTTAATATTCAGGTGATCATTAATCAGTTTCTCTGTCTAAAGTTATGCTTATTATTAAATATATTTGATAAAACTGACAACTAATATAATATATTTAAATTATATTTTGTTATATCAATTTTTATATTTATAAATTATTTATAGTTTAGTAAATATTTAGATGTTCATTAATTAATTTTTTGCCCATTCATTAGATATTTACATTAAATACAACATTTCAAAAATATTTTAAGTTTACTAGTTATTTTTTTACTTAGCAATCTATTAAATATTTAAATACTCATTAATCAATTTATTTATAAAAAAGTAATGCTTTAAGTTAAATTGTTTTTGTTATGAGTTTTTTTAGTAAAAACTGTAAACAATTAAATTTTATTGCTTCTTAGACATTTAATTTCTTTTTCAATTATACTTAATTTCTACATTTACTATTGTAAGTTTTTTGGTTGACAATAAATTCTAATCAATTCCTCTGTAAAAAAAGTGTTCACTATATTGGAATATGTTTAAAACTTGTTGAATAATTGATTGATTTTTTTTAGTTGACAATAAATTCTTAGTCATTATTTAGATGTTCATTAATCAGATAATCTGTAAAAAATGATTAATTTATCTCAAACAATATTTAGTATTAACCATCAAGAAATTAATTTTGGTGTACATTTACAATTGTAAGTTAATTTGTTTAGTTGACAACAAATTCGAGTCAATATTTAGATGCTCATTATTAAGTTTATTTTTAAATAAGTGATGCTTTAAATTAATTTGTTCTCTCTTAAACAATTTTTAGTAATAACCATCAAGGATTTAATTTTAGTGCTCACTAAACTGGAAAAATGTTTAAAATTTGTTGAATTATGGTTATCTTGTACATTTACAATCGCAAGTTAATTTTTTTTTAGTTGACAATAAATTCTAGTCAATATTTAGATGCTCATTAATCAGTTTATCTGTAAAAAAGTGATGCTTTAAATTAATTTGTTCCCTTTTAAACAATTTTTGGTAATAACCATTAACCATTATGCTTATCTTGTACATTTACAATCACAAGTTATTTTTTTTTAGAATATTTAGATGCTTATTAATTAGCTTATCTGTAAAAAATGATGCTTTTTTAAATTAATTTATTATCTCTTAAACAATTTTTAGTAGTAACCATTAAGGATTTAATTTTAGTGCTCACTAGAGTGGAAAAATGTTTAAAATTTGTTGAATTAGGCTGAACTTGTATATTTACAACTGTAGGTTAATTTTTTTAATTTACAATAAATTCTAGTCAAAATTTAGATGCTCATTAATCAGTTTATCTTTAAAAATTAATTAAATCTTGTTCTTTAAACAATTTTTAATAGTAACCATCAACAAATTAATTTTAGTTCTAAATTTTTTAGTTGACAATAAATTCTCTAAATCAATATTTAGATGCTCATTAATTAGTCTATTTGTAAGAAAGTGATGGTTTAAATTAATTTGTTTTCTTTTGAGCAATTTTTAATAGTAACTAACTATCAACAAATTAATTTAATTTAAAGATTAGAGTTTGTAAATTAATTTTTTTTGTCGGCATTAAACTGCTCATTAATCAATTCATCTGTAAAAAAGTGATGATTTAAATTAATTTGTTCTTCCTTAAACAGTGTTTAGTACTAACCACCAAGAAATTAATTTTAATGCTTATTAGAATTAGAATTTTATCAATTTAGGTAACTCCAAGTTAATTTATTTGTTCTTAAAAGATTTTTAGTAAAACTTTAACAATTTTATTGCTACTAGAATTGAAAAACTTTTAGAATTATACTTAACTTATACATTCACATTTTTTAGTTTCCAAATAAATTGTAATAATTAATTGAAATGTCAATAAACCATTGTTAAAAAGTGATAGTTTAAGTTTCTCTTTAGTTTGCTGGTATTTAACTTTTTTTAGTTCCAGCTATTAAATTTATATTTTCCAAAATATAAATTTAATTGTTACGTTACATAATTTTAATCATATATTAAAATGTAATAAATAATTTAGATGTCCTTAATACATTTTACATAAAAACCGAGATTTACATAAATTTTTTGAAGTAACAAAATTTTTAATTTAAAGTTAAATATGTTAAAAAGTCAGTACATGATTTAAACAAACATTTAAAAATTGTTTTAGTTAGTTATTAACAAAATTCAGGCTGTGGAAGTCATTGACTTTTATAACTTATAAAATAAACTTCCATAGATAGAAATAACTGAAAATTCCTTTCATTTATTTATAATTAACACTGTAGACCACAAAATGAACTTGTGAAACGAATTTCATTACGAAAATGATAAGGTCTAATTTTAAAATGTTTACATGCGTACTCATAATATTGTTTTAAACGCGATAATTGAAGCAGTTAATGTAAATTGCTTAACACTTGTTTAATTAAAATCAACTTATTAATGTAATGCAATTTTGTTTTCTGTGTTGAAACGTGATATTTCTCTGGTCGGTGTACTCCTACTAGGCGATTTTTTTCCTATCCGACAAATTCAACAGTTTATATGCGACGCGTAGCGAAAGTACCCGTAATTATTCCAATAAATTAAGTATATCCTTAAGTGGCTGTTTACGTGAATTGGCAGAATAAAAATGTAAATCTCAATCTAATACGAATTAGTCATGGCGTCACGTAAGTACGACTGCCCACAACGTTCAAAACTATTAGTTGAAAACATCGAGATTACTGAGTTTGTTTAAAAAATATAAAACAACGCACATATTATTTACATATACGGATTCAATGACACCACCATAAATATACCGATCTAAACAGATAACGTGATAAATTGAGTTGTGGTACTTTTTCTGTTTTTAACGTTTAGTATATAGGATGATTCATTTAACTGAGTAGGGAGGAGTCAATCTGGTTCAGCTTTTTACATGGAAATCTATAAATATTGTTACCTTTTTGGATTCTACCTTAAGTTAGGGTCATGTTGCACTTTGAATCGTGTTCCTATCTTCATTTATGTTTCAGATATTTAATTTTTTCTAAAATTGTTCACACGTGGAGTGATTTAATGGCTGCATTTTCAACAATTGTGATGTTAAGAAGTTAGTACTTGGTACACCTGTTAACAAAAGAGTATCCTATCAAAAACTACTAATAGTATTCAGAAATATTATACAGGGTGCTTAGTATTTCTCTTTATTTTTTCCTCATTTTAAATATTAATATCTTTCTTATTTCAAATGGAATTATCCTATACCAAAAATATTGATGAAATTCATTACTTGAAATCTCCTTCGCAGCTTAACGTCTGACCTATTTCAGCTCTAACCGTCTTCTCCAAACACATTCCGATAACGACTGATATATTTTTATTTGGTTCCCGATAAATCTGAAGTGAATCAGTTAAGTGAATCATCCCGTGTCCACGTTGCGCCCGGTCCGAGACGAAAATATCTGATTGTGTCGCTCACAACAATATTTGTCAGGTCCCATCCATTGTGCAGAATCAAAGGGCCAAATGAAACTCGATGTGACATTTCCGGTTTGGTACATACATCGCTAATTTGATCAATTGTGTGTGTGTGTGTGTGTGTGTGTGGTTTGATGGAATGCTATCAATAGATATCTGAAACAAGACACTTACGAGATGCGACACAGAGACATCAAAGTAAATAACTAAGAAGATTGCACAATAAATTCAATTTAATATCTTAATTGATCTTTTGATGTCGTTTAAGTAAAACTGAACGTTTTATGTTTATTTGAAGTAAATTTGTTGTATTGTGTCGCATTTAATGAGTTTCCCTCAATAAAACTTCACTTGGGACTCCTTCCTGACATTTTAAACGTAGGAAGAAAAGTGTGTTTGATGAAGACCTCACATTTTGATGATTTGGAGGTTTATTAAAGCTACATCTGGCGTGCAGATCGCACTTCAATCAAGCGATTTGTAAGGGTTTCATTTAATTCGTGTTAAATGACGCTTGTAATTGATTTCTGAACCGTTTTGTGGCCAATTTTGAATCCGTGAATTGAGAAGTACCGTTTGATGAAGCTAATTGAGACGTCTCAACAGAAAAATTGGTTTTCCTCCGGCCTTTAAATTCGTTCAATTCTTTTAGGTAACCAAACAGTTAAATTTGAATAACAAGTGGCACACAATCGACACAGTGATGGTACTTTAATGAAATGATAAAACGTAGATGAAAAATAACAAAGCGGATTTGCTTGTTAAATCAGAACGATTTGATTATGTGCACATGGAAATTATACACGTCGAGTACCTTTAATCGTATTTGCCTATTGTGCGAAATCAAAGAACCAAATGAAACACGATGTGATATTTCCGGTTTCACAGACACATTTAAAGCTAATGTAATGAATTATCGACCCGTGAACTATGTTTTCACAAATGTGACTTTGTCACTCGATGTGATTTATTTCAATGGCAGTTTTTATAAAAATAATGTTTGCTTTGGAAAACGAATGGATTTACATGATGTTAATCATAGTCAAATAACTAAATAATGTTTAATAAAACTTCACAATTCTTCTATCAAAAATATTTCCAGTTTAAAAAATACCCTGAAATTATTAATCTCTTTTTAGGGCTTCAATTTTAATTCGACAGAAATATTTTATATTTGTATTATTCAAAATTCTTAGTGAATCTATATAAAAAAGTATATTTAGAGAAGAAATTGTTAATTATATACAAATTTGTAGATTGGGAAGAGATATTGTTAATTATGTATAAGTTTGTTAGAAAAAATTAAAAATTAGCCTGTAATTCATCACCTCTTATCAGGATTTCACTTTCAACTCAACAGGAATATTTAATATAAGTATTATTCAAAATTCTTAAGGAACCTCTATAAAAATGTAATATTTAGAGAAGAAATTGTTAATTATACACAAATTTGTTAGGAAAAATTTAAAGATTTCATAAAGTTTATCATCACCATTTAATAAGGATTTCAATTTTAACTAAATAATGATATTTAATATTAATATTACTCACAAAACTTCGAGAAATTATATAAAATGTTTAGATTGGGAAGAGATATTGTTAATTATCTATAAGTTTGTTAGAAAAAATTAAAAATTAGACTGTAATTCATCACCTCTTGTCAGGATTTCACTTTCAACTCAACAGGAATATTTAATATAAGTATTATTCAAAATTCTTAAGGAACCTCTATAAAAATGTAATATTTAGAGAAGAAATTGTTAATTATACACAAATTTGTTAGGAAAAATTTAAAGATTTCATAAAGTTTATCATCACCATTTAATAAGGATTTCAATTTTAACTAAATAATGATATTTAATATTAATATTACTCACAAAACTTCCTGAAATTTTATAAAATATTTAGGTTGGGAAGAGATATTGTTAATTATCTATAAGTTTGTTAGAAAAAATTAAAAATTAGCCTGTAATTCATCACCTCTTGTCAGGATTTCACTTTCAACTCAACAGGAATATTTAATATAAGTATTATTCAAAATTCTTAAGGAACCTCTATAAAAATGTAATATTTAGAGAAGAAATTTTTAATTATACACAAATTTGTTAGGAAAAATTTAAAGATTTCATAAAGTTTATCATCACCATTTAATAAGGATTTCAATTTTAACTAAATAATGATATTTAATATTAATATTACTCACAAAACTTCCTGAAATTTTATAAAATATTTAGGTTGGGAAGAGATATTGTTAATTATCTATAAGTTTGTTAGAAAAAATTAAAAATTAGCCTGTAATTCATCACCTCTTGTCAGGATTTCACTTTCAACTCAACAGGAATATTTAATATAAGTATTATTCAAAATTCTTAAGGAACCTCTATAAAAATGTAATATTTAGAGAAGAAATTTTTAATTATACACAAATTTGTTAGGAAAAATTTAAAGATTTCATAAAGTTTATCATCACCATTTAATAAGGATTTCAATTTTAACTAAATAATGATATTTAATATTAATATTACTCACAAAACTTCCTGAAATTTTATAAAATATTTAGGTTGGGAAGAGATATTGTTAATTATCTATAAGTTTGTTAGAAAAAATTAAAAATTAGCCTGTAATTCATCACCTCTTGTCAGGATTTCACTTTCAACTCAACAGGAATATTTAATATAAGTATTATTCAAAATTCTTAAGGAACCTCTATAAAAATGTAATATTTAGAGAAGAAATTTTTAATTATACACAAATTTGTTAGGAAAAATTTAAAGATTTCATAAAGTTTATCATCACCATTTAATAAGGATTTCAATTTTAACTAAATAATGATATTTAATATTAATATTACTCACAAAACTTCGAGAAATTATATAAAATGTGTAGATTGGGAAGATATATTGTTAATTATCTATAAGTTTGTTAGAAAAAATAAAAAATTAGCCTGTAATTCATCACCACTTGTCAGGATTTCACTTTCAACTCAACAGGAATATTTAGAGAAGAAATTATTAATTATATACAAATTTGTTAGGAAAAATTTAAGAGATCTCATAAAGTTTATCATCTCCAATTAATCAGGATTTCAATTTTAACTCAATAATGATATTTAATATTAATATTACTCACAAAACTTCCTGAAATTTTATAAAATATTTAGGTTGGGAAGAGATATTGTTAATTATCTACAGATTTATTAGAGAAAATTAAAAAATAGTCTGTAATTCATCACCTCTTTTCAGGGTTTCACTTTCAATTCAACAGTGGTATTTAATATATGGATTATTCAAAATTCTTAAAGAACCTCTATAAATGAGTAATATTTAGAGAAGACTTTGTTAATTACATACAAACTTATTAGGAAAAATTTAAAGATCTTATAGAGTTAATCATCATCAAATAAACAAAGTTTCACTTTCAGCTCAATAATGATATTCAACATACATATTACTCGCAATACTTCGTGTGAACTTCTATAAAATATGTATGTCAGGAAGAGACTTCGTTAATTAGATACAATCTTGTTAGGGAAAACTCTAAACATTGCATGGAATTAATCATCTCCAGATAATCAAGGTTTCACTTTCAATTCAATACTGTGACTGTTGATATTAGCATTTATTACTCATTATGCTTAGTGAACTTACATTATAATGGATGATGATAGGAGATTTTCTAAGTACACACAAACATTGCGGAAAACTGATATATTGCATCAATTTAATCAGTTTCAGATAATGATATTTTATCTCAATAATCTTATTAATGCTTACATGCTTAGATTGAATTTTGACATTAATTCAGTTCATTAGTGCAGCATCAAACTTATTTATAAATTTATTACATATTCTAGCATTACTTTTAACACAGTGTGTTGACGGTAATATTTAGACTTGTGATTCACATTTTAGTCCTTCAATTATTTGATTACAGCCGTTTCCTCTCGCAAACGTTTTTTTTTTGCTCAATGACCAATAAGTCGTTGAAAAAAGTAGACTTCAGTGATTTGCGTGTCGATGATTGATATGACCCTAGATCACACATACAAAAATATGAACGCAGTGATAGTCCGTGACCTTCTAGATCACTAAATTAAATTATTTTTGTACAGAAACTTACAAGTGCAGGCTTAGCACGTATGTTTATAAATAAGTGGAATTCCTACGTCAGATATTGTGTATGTTTACATCTTATTGAATAACTCGCACATGGTTATGGATCAACGGATATTCTTAGACGGCGGTGGTGGATCCCCACGCGAGAAAACGCCACGGAAACACCAGAAAAGAACAAAAAAAAATAAAATAAAATAAAAAACGATAAAAGTCGAAATGCATCGGCGCGACATAAAAGCAATATAAATTTTATTCGTTCGACATTATTAAGCAAATCCTAATGCGGCTCGTAAAATTACATGAATCTGATGAGTCCGTGCCAGGACTCGCAAGTTTATGTTTTTATCTTGTTTTATCGTTCACGACGAAAGACAATATCGGCGAGACTTGACACAGCAATAAACTAAGCGCAATGAACGACTTCTATGATTTCAATTAATACGGGCTTTGGTGCTTGAAAACCTTGCTTTTTTGGGGGGCTGACGAATTTGTCCTGCAGGTTTTTGGGTTGATGCAAACAACGGATAATTAAGCTCAGATGATGATTTTATGAAGTTATTTGCTAATTACTTGAAGCTAATTAAAAATCTGCCAAATATATGCCATTATTGCGATAAGGATTGTTTATGATGCAGTGCTTTACAATTCTTCATTGTACAAATCACCTGATAACCAGCGCTTTATTCTAGTTTCTGATAGTATTGTTTCAAGGTACATTATCGAATATTCATAATTCAGTTTTCTGTGAATCCTCTTCTGGATCGGACTAATATGTATATTAGTGAGTTTTTGTGTTTTTTAAACGATGGATTCGTTTATGACCTGTACTAAAAGTGGTGACAATCAAGAGTTATTGGAATTGGCGATCAGGGAATTTTTTTCCGATATTAATATTGTCCCTCTTGAGGTATCAGATTTATTATTATGCTTGTTTTAATTTCTGCTCTTTCCCATTTGGTGAACTAGTGAAGTAAAAAACATATTTAATTCAGTTCAGTTCGTGTGGATTGTTCTATAATTTGTGTTTCCATGCAACTAGGAAAAGCTTTACAGGTACATTAAACATTTTAAGATAACTTTTGATTAACAATTAAGTTCTTTGAATGTACTAATTATAAGTTTTCTACTTAAAATACAAAAATAAAGAGTTAAAAGACTCAATAAAAGTTTACTGTCGCTTCTTTGACTACAATTTAGACTGAAAGCCACAAAACTATATATTTTATCTGTAATAATGTTGTTAATCTACTTGAAGTATCAGGATTATCATTGTCATTGATTTAGTTTCTCCTCTTTTAAATTTGGTGGTCTAATCAAATATACATATCTAATTCAGTTCAATTCTTGTGGATTATTCAGTAATTTACCTTTTATTGCATCTAGAAGAAGCATTGCGGGTACACTGAACATTTTAAGATGATTTTTGTTTAACAATTCAGTTCTTTGAATGTACCAATTCTAATTTCCCTGTTCAAAATACAAAAATAAAGAGTTAAAGACTCTATAAAAGTTTACTGTGTCTTCTTTGACCATAATTTGGACTGAAACCCACAAAACCATATATTTTATCTATAATAATATTGTTAATCTATTTGACGTATCAGGATTATCATTGTCATTAATTTAATTTCCCCTCTTTCAAATTTGATGATCTAACAAAATTAACATATCTAAATCAGTTCAATTCTTGTGAATTGTTCTATAATTTACCTTTTGTTGCATCTAGAAGAAGCATTGCAGGTACACTGAACATTTTAAGATGATGTTGGTTTAATAATTCAGTTCTTTGAATGTACTAATTCTAATTTTCCTGTTCAAAATACAAAAATAAAGAGTTAAAGACTCAATAAAAGTTTACTGTCTCTTCTTTGACCATAATTTGAACTGAAACCCACAAAACCATATATTTTATCTATAATAATATTGTTAATCTATTTGACGTATCAGGATTATCATTGTCATTAATTTAATTTCCCCTCTTTCAAATTTGATGATCTAACAAAACTGACATATCTAAATCAGTTCAATTCTTGTGGATTGTTCAGTAATTTACCTTTTGTTGCATCTAGAAGAAGCATTGCAGGTACACTGAACATTTTAAGATGATTTTGGTTTAACAGTTCACTTCTTTGAATGTACTAATTCTAATTTTCCTCTTCAAAATACAAAAATAAAGAGTTAAAGACTCAATAAAAGTTTACTGTGTCTTCTTTGACCATAATTTGGACTGAAACCCACAAAACCATATATTTTATCTATAATAATATTGTTAATCTATTTGACGTATCAGGATTATCATTGTCATTAATTTAATTTCCCCTCTTTCAAATTTGATGGTCTAACAGAATTGACATATCTAAATCAGTTCAATTCTTGTGGATTGTTCAGTAATTTATCTTTTGTTGCATCTAGAAGAAGCATTGCAGGTACACTGAACATTTTAAGATGATTTTGGTTTAACAATTCATTTCTTTGAATGTACTAATTCTAATTTTCCTCTTCAAAATACAAAAATAAGTAGTTAAAGACTCAATAAAAGTTTATTGTCTCTTCTTTGACCATAATTTGGACTGAAACCCACAAAACCATATATTTTATCTATAATAATATTGTTAATCTATTTGACGTATCAGGATTATCATTGTCATTAATTTAATTTCCCCTCTTTCAAATTTGATGGTCTAACAGAATTGACATATCTAAATCAGTTCAATTCTTGTGGATTGTTCAGTAATTTATCTTTTGTTGCATCTAGAAGAAGCATTGCAGGTACACTGAACATTTTAAGATGATTTTGGTTTAACAATTCATTTCTTTGAATGTACTAATTCTAATTTTCCTCTTCAAAATACAAAAATAAGTAGTTAAAGACTCAATAAAAGTTTATTGTCTCTTCTTTGACCATAATTTGGACTGAAACACACAAAACCATATATTTTATCTATAATAGTATTGTTAATCTACTTGACGTATCAGGATTATCATTGTCATTAATTTAATTTCCCCTCTTTCAAATTTGATGATCTAACAAAACTGACATATCTAAATCAGTTCAATTCTTGTGAATTGTTCTATAATTTACCTTTTGTTGCATCTAGAAGAAGCATTGCAGGTACACTGAACATTTTAAGATGATGTTGGTTTAATAATTCAGTTCTTTGAATGTACTAATTCTAATTTTCCTGTTCAAAATACAAAAATAAAGAGTTAAAGACTCAATAAAAGTTTACTGTCTCTTCTTTGACCATAATTTGAACTGAAACCCACAAAACCATATATTTTATCTATAATAATATTGTTAATCTATTTGACGTATCAGGATTATCATTGTCATTAATTTAATTTCCCCTCTTTCAAATTTGATGATCTAACAAAACTGACGTATCTAAATCAGTTCAATTCTTGTGAATTGTTCTATAATTTACCTTTTGTTGCATCTAGAAGAAGCATTGCAGGTACACTGAACATTTTAAGATGATGTTGGTTTAATAATTCAGTTCTTTGAATGTACTAATTCTAATTTTCCTGTTCAAAATACATAAATAAAGAGTTAAAGACTCAATAAAAGTTTACTGTGTCTTCTTTGACCATAATTTGAACTGAAACCCACAAAACCATATATTCTATCTATAATAATATTGTTAATCTACTTGACGTATTTGGATTATCATTACCATTAATTTAATTTCTCCTTTTTCAAATTTGGTAGTCTAACAAAATTGACATATCTAAATCAGTTCAATTCTTGTGGATTGTTCAGTAATTTACCTTTTGTTGCATCTAGAAGAAGCATTGCAGGTACACTGAACATTTTAAGATGATTTTTGTTTAACAATTCAGTTCTTTAAAAGTTCTAATTCCTGTTCAAAATACATAAATAAAGAGTTAAAGACTCAATAAAAGTTTACTGTGTATTATTTAACTATAATTTGGACTGAAAGCCATAAAGCCTTATTTTTTATCTATAATAATATTGTTAATCTAGTTGACATATCAGGATTATTGTTGTCATTAATTTAATTCTCTATTAAATTTGACGGTCTAACAAAACAGACATATCTAATTTAGTTAATTTCTTTGGATTGTTCAATAATTTGTCTTTCGATGCATTTAGAAGAAGTATCGCAGGTACACTGAACATTTTAAGATGATTCTTGTATAACATTTAAGTTCTTTGAATGTACTAATTACAAGTTTCCCGTGTAAATACAAAGATAAAGAATTTAAGACACAATACGAGTTTAGTCTATCTTCCATGGCAATAATTTGAACTAAAAGCCACAAAGGCAAATATTTACACAGATTAAACCTTTTCGCCCTGTTACACGTTTTCCATTAGCGTTAAAACAGTTAACATCAGATTAGATTTAGACCCAGTTTTCTGGGACCAGTTCCACAAACGGATGGATGCGGTCACGTATTTAATATTGTTTTGTTTGTTTGCAGACCCTCGACTACGATCGGGATGGGCTGACGAAAATGAAAAAGGCCATCAAGGCTATTCACACATCAGGAAACAGTAAGTGTTTAAAATTCTTGTCGAACCGCATAGCCGACGCACCACTATCAATAACAATTTTATTACAGATTGTTCTGTTTTATGGTTTTATAGTTTTGTCAGTTTGTCAGTTTGTCAGGTGGTTCGTTGCCTTTGCGACGTTCTGATTGATTTATTTTGTATCATCTACGTCAAAAACAAAGTTACGTCGAGGAAATTGAGCCACTTCCTTAACGTCTATTGAAAATATAAAATAACAAGATTACAAATTATGAATGCTTGGCCCGTTTTATGCTTAAGGCAATTTCTAAAGTTAAATTTAATTTTTTAATTAAAAACACTTAAGATCTTTTCGTGTTTAAGCCCCGTTTTCAATTTAAAATAAACGAGCTTCAGAAATAAATATTTGATTTTATGTGGAGCTTGTTGTTAAAACCCATTGTATAACTGCAAGGTTAAAAATAAACCACCGATCGTGTTGTGCGTCTTAATTAGTCTTCACTGTGGCCATATTTTTGGTCGGACGGCCGGATAAATTGGAACGAAAACGTCTTGGACTCATTAAAAAAAAAGAATACTTAATGTGTGGTGACAAATAACTTCATTAACAACGCCCTGCGACAATTGTGTTTAACTGTTTTATTCATACTGGACGTAAATTAACGATATTATTAATTTCTCCTTAATTGGTAAGGTAAAATAAGGTAACAATTGGTGGCAAAATTAAAAAACAGAGATCTTTTTGAGAGAATAGACATCATTAAATTGGAAAAGTGTATTTAGGGGTTTTTATTTTTAATTTAAAATATTATGGTACAGATTAATACTTCGAACTATTTACTTATTGGCCAAATTGTACGTACAGTAGTGGACATAATTATAGCAACTTATTAAAATATATTGAAAGTATGAGCTGCACTAATTGACTTAGATCCCAGTACCCATAATGTTTATTGTTTTTTCTATTATTGTTATGTTTACTATGATCTAGTCAATCTAATTTTATTCTTTAAAAAATTTATTTTTCAATGGACAAAATTATAGCAACTTTTTACTTAATGGTCTTTCATTCCTCTCTGTGAATTTAAATCAATTATTTACTAACTTATTATAATAATCATTAAATATCACAGATTTAATAATTATTTTATTTTTTTAAAGTTGCTATATTTATGTCCAGCTCAATTCAAAAAAATGTATGTAACATTTTATTAATAAGAATATAGTAGTTTTTATAATGCTATATAAAACAACAATAGTAAATTAATATTATTTTAACTGTTCACATTAAATAAAAGAGTTATGACTAAAATATTTAATGATGAGGAAAAAATGAGAATTTGTAAAAATTGAGGAGAAACAAGTGTCTAAGAAATGGTTTTATCAAATTTAGTTTCAGTTGCAGCACAAACTAAAGAAAATATACCAAAAGCAGTATAAGACACTGTTTCAGTAAAGTGACATCCTGTGGGATATCCTAGATGCATGTCTGTTGGCTTAAAACGTTCACAAAAGAGTCCTTTATACAATCAGCTAACGAAGGTATTGGTTTTCCTCTGTTATTTGTCATTGATTCTTAAAGCTATTTTTTTTGGTTAACTTTATTTCTTAACATTCTTATCATAAATATAATTAGATATATATTTACAAATATGCAAAGAAATTAATATTTAAAAAAAAGAAACTGATTCATTTTGGATTTTTAAACATTCTTTTCTGAAGTACATGAACAAAACGAAAATTTTGATAGCAAATAGTTCAGAAATTGCTATTTTTTTAGTTAATTTCATTTTTTTACATTCCTGTCATACAAATGTACAAAGAAAGTAATATTTTGAAAAAAAAAACTGATCCATTTTGGATTTTTTAAGATTTTATCCTGAAAAGTATATGAATAAAACGAATATTTTGGTAGGAGAGGTCCAGTTTTGTCTAATATTCAAAAATATATTAACAAATAGTTCAGAAATTACTAATTTTTTGGTTAATTTCATTTTTTAACATTCCTGGCATACAAATATGCAAAGAAAATAATATTTTGTAAAAAAAACTTATGCATTTTGGGTTTTTAAATATTCTTTTCTGAAAAGTACATGAATAAAACGAAAATTTTGATAAAAGAGACACAATTTTGTCTAATATTGAAATAAATATTAGCAAATAATTCAGGAATACCTAATTTATTGGTTTATTTCATTTTTAAACATTCCTATCACACAAATTTGCAACGAAAATAATAATTTGAAGAAAAAACTAATCCATTTTGATTCTTTAATCATTCTTTTCTGAAAAGTAGATGAATAAAATGAAAATGTTGATAGGAGAGGTCCAGTTTTGCCTAATATTCAAAAATATATTAGCAAATAGTACAGAAATTGCTAATTTTTTGGTTAATTTCGTTTTTTAACATTCCTGTCATACAAATATGCAAAGAAAGTAATATTTTGTAAAAAAAAACCTATGCATTTTGGGTTTTTAAATATTCTTTTCTGAAAAGTACATGAATGAAACGAAAATTTTGATAAAAGATACCCAATTTTGTCTAATATTGAAAGAAATATTAGCAAATAGTTCAGGAATACCTAATTTATTGGTTTATTTCATTTTTAAGCATTCCTATCACACAAATTTGCAACGAAAATAATAATTTGAAGAAAAAACTAATCCATTTTGAGTCTTTAAACATTCTTTTCTGAAAAGTACATTAATAAAATGAAATTGTTGATAGGAGAGGTCCAGTTTTGTCTAATATTCAAAAATATATTAGCAAATAGTTCAGAAATTACTAATTTTTGGTTAATTTCATTTTTTAACATTCCTGTCATACAAATATGCAAAGAAAGTAATATTTTGTAAAAAAAACTTATGCATTTTGGGTTTTTAAATATTCTTTTCTGAAAAGTACATGAATAAAACGAAAATTTTGATAAAAGAGACCCAATTTTGTCTAATATTGAAATAAATATTAGCAAATAATTCAGGAATACCTAATTTATTGGTTTATTTCATTTTTAAACATTCCTATCACACAAATTTGCAACGAAAATAATAATTTGAAGAAAAAACTAATCCATTTTGATTCTTTAATCATTATTTTCTGAAAAGTAGATGAATAAAATGAAAATGTTGATAGGAGAGGTCCAGTTTTGCCTAATATTCAAAAATATATTAGCAAATAGTACAGAAATTGCTAATTTTTTGGTTAATTTCATTTTTTAACATTCCTGTCATACAAATATGCAAAGAAAGTAATATTTTGTAAAAAAAACTTATCCATTTTGGGTTTTTAAATATTCTTTTCTGAAAAGTACATGAATGAAACGAAAATTTTGATAAAAGATACCCAATTTTGTCTAATATTGAAAGAAATATTAGCAAATAGTTCAGGAATACCTAATTTATTGGTTTATTTCATTTTTAAGCATTCCTATCACACAAATTTGCAACGAAAATAATTGAAGAAAAAACTAATCCATTTTGAGTCTTTAAACATTCTTTTCTGAAAAGTACATTAATAAAATGAAATTGTTGATAGGAGAGGTCCAGTTTTGCCTAATATTCAAAAATATATTAGCAAATAGTTCAGAAATTACTAATTTTTGGTTAATTTCATTTTTTAACATTCCTGTCATACAAATATGCAAAGAAAGTAATATTTTGTAAAAAAAACTTATCCATTTTGGGTTTTTAAATATTCTTTTCTGAAAAGTACATGAATGAAACAAAAATTTTGATAAAAGATACCCAATTTTGTCTAATATTTAAATAAATATTAGCAAATAATTCAGAAATACATAATTTATTGGTTTATTTCATTTTTAAACATTCCTATCACACAAATTTGCAACGAAAATAATAATTTGATGAAAAAACTAATCCATTTTGAGTCTTTAATCATTCTTTTCTGAAAAGTATATGAATAAAATGAAAGTGTTTGATAGAAGAGGTCCAGTTTTGTCTAATATTCAAAAATAAATTAGCAAATAGTTCAGGAATAGCTAATTTTTTGATTATTTCTATTTTTTTACATTCCTGTCATACAAATGTACAAAGTAATATTTTGAAAAAAAAAACTGATCCATTTTGGCTTTTTGAAGATTTTTTTCTGAAAAGTACATGAATAAAATGAATATTTTGATAGGAGAGGCCTAATTTTGTCTAATATTCAAAAAAAATATTACCAAATAGTTCAGGAATAGCTAATTCATCATACGAATATGTTGTGCCACCACGTAATCCAACTCGATCAAAACTACGACTTTTTGACAATATTTCAAAAACAGGGGGTAACTTTAACACATTAATTTTTCATAAAATTTCGCCATAGAAAGCTATTTCTACGTGATGCAATTTTTCCTGTCAACTGGCGTCATTATCCGTCCATGAGCAGGATCAATCCGTCTTTGCGACACGGTCAGGCAATAATGTCGAATGAGGGGAGCAGTATTTCCGGAAAATCAATCAGAAAACAATCCGGCCATCCGTCTAGTCGGACCGTAGTTCATTTGTACGGTGCATGAAATCTGTCCGTCCGTCCTGCGGCCCCCCACAAGGCACCGAATCCTACGTACGAATGTGTAAATCGATACGGAGCAAATGGCATACACTTCCTCGACAAATCTCATTACTTTCCCGCCGATGAATTTCCATCCGATTCGAAACCGAGACCAGACCGTGTCACTCGTTCACGCACATACCCCGTTCGACGTTCGGCGCCGTCAATCACGGTAAAAATGGTATGCGAGGCTCGGGATTGATTGGGCTTTCTAGTTAATTAGTCCAGGCTTGTTTTATTTTTTTGGCTGGCTGACGAGCTGTACGGTTTGGGGGCATATTTTTTGCCGTTTTTGGAATTCGTAATATGTGACGTTAGGGAGATTTACATGAAATTCAGTAGAATTTTATAAAATCCGTCTTGTAAAAAGTGTATTTTTTATAAACCGTTTAGAAGTTATTAATTTTATTAGAAAGTATTTTGTCTTCTTAAACATAGTGAATTATGGACACTGAAACTTCCTTTCAGATTTTAAAAACCATAATTATTTGTGGTATTTATTGAATATTGTTTTCTGAAAAAAGTAATGAATTTCGACTAATTAACAAAAAGTAGTGAGCAATAGTTAATTTTACAAATATGTAAAGAAATTAATATTTTGAAAACTAAACTCATCCATTTTGAGTTTTTGAACGTTTTTTCCTTAACGAAAACTTTGATAAGAGGCACAATTTTGTCTAATATTCAAAAAATATTAGCAAATAGTTTAGAAATAGGTAATTTGTTTTGTTAATTTTATACTTTAACATTTCTATCATACAAATATGCATAGAAATTAATATTAAAAAAAAAAAAAAACTTCATTTTGGATCTTTGAAGATTTTTTTCTGAAAAGTACATGAATAAAACGAATATTTTGATAGGAGAGGCCCAATTTTGTCTAATATTCAAAAATATATTAGCAAATAATTCAGAAATTGCTAATTTTTTGGTTAATTTCATTTTTTAACATTCCTGTCATACAAATATGCAAAGAAAGTAAAATTTTGTAAAAAAACTGATCCATTTTGGGTTTTTAAATATTCTTTTCTGAAAAGTACATGAATGAAACGAAAATTTTGATAAAAGAGACCCAATTTTGTCTAATATTGAAAGAAATATTAGCAATAGTTCAGGAATATCTAATTTATTGGTTTATTTTATTTTTAAACATTCCTATCACACAAATTTGCAACAAAAATAATAATTTGAAAAAAAAAATAATCCCTTTTGAGGTTTTAAACATTCTTTTGTGAAAAGTATAAGAATAAAACGAAAATATTAATAAGACAGGTCCAGTTTTGTCTAATATTCAAAAATATATTAACAAATAGTTCAGGAATAGCTAATTTTTCGGTTAATTCTGTTGTTTAACATTCCTATGATACAAATATGTTAAGAAAATAATATTTTGGAAAAAAACTGATCCATTTTGGGTTTTTAAACATTCATTTCTGAAATGTACGTGATTAAAACGAAAATGTTGGTAGAAGAGGCCCAATTTTGTATAATATTTAAAAAAATATAAGCATATAATTCTGGGTATTTTTTATTAATTCAATAATTAATTCATTATTTTTTATCATAAAATGAGAATTTATCTAAAAATTTATTATAATTCCTCACATTCTTAAATGTGAATCCGTTTATTAATGAAGTTGTTACCAAAAAACAACAGAAATTATACAAAATTATTAAAAATTTTGAAGGAAATTTAAAAATTTAAATTTCCACAGTATCTATGGTAATTTCATTACATCCAATATTGATCCAATATTTAATAAGTCATTAGTAAAACATTTTAAGTTTTCTATCAGAATATTCAATTTTCGTCAATTATTCCAAAAGAGAAATTAAAATAAGAGGGAAATTTAATACCTGAGAGACCTCCTGCATACTAACAATGATTATTAAAAAATTATGGAAAGCTAAAAATATATGTATATATTTTTTTTCATTCTTTGTCATCTTGTTTCAAAGATGTTTGTATAATTATTTAACATAATAAAATTCGTATTTTTAACCAGTACATAATAATTTAAGAAGATAAAGCCTATTTTTCATATTAATTAAGTTAATTGATTTCAACTTGAATCATTTTCTGATTAAATGAATAATTAATCTATTTTTAAACAAATTAAAAATATTCCTTCAACGTTATAACATATTGTTCTAAATTTAAATTAAAACTGCAGCGATTCAATTGTGTGGAGAAAAATAATTGAAATAACAAAATTGTTGCACAAAATAAATATTTTTGACTCGCATAGAACTTGTTCCTTTTATTTTAATAAATATTAATACATACACAGTAACGATGAGCTAAAACAGTTCATTCTCCAGAACTGCATTATATTCAAATGTGTTACTATCCGAGTGAAAATCATTTCCCTGACTCATTAACCAGTTGACTGCAACTCGAACCAACCCGATAATTGGACGATAAAATTGAATGGTAACAAATTCCCAACTGAACGGTTTAAAATTTAACATTTTTTTTTTCATCGTAAATTCAAAATTAACACAATCGTGCACCGTACAGTATATAATCAGGAAAAAAATAACATTTTAAAACCGACATACTTTCCACGTTCAGTAACTAAGTGTCCTTTTCTTGACGTGTAACGTTTTTCATCCGTCAATATTAATTTTATTTTCTCGTTCGAACGGAAAAAAGCCCCGAAGAGTCATCATTACAGTAAGTAACAGGTCTTGGCATAATGGTCTTCTATTAATAACTTCCACGTAAAAAGTTAAAATCACTGGTCACATATTAATGAGTTATTAACCGGAGAAATTGTTAATAAGCAGATCTCGGTAACGAGCCGGTGTTTTTTTCCTTTTTAAACATCCTTTTCCCATTATTCATCTGCGACCAGATTAAATTTGTTTGTTTATCGAAAACGTTACATGTCGCATACAGTTGTGACACAAAAATAATTGCATTTAGTACTGTGATGTGACGGTTCGTTAAATCAATATTGATGCAATATGGGAAGGGTAACAATGAGACAATATTAGTTCGCACGTATGAAGGGTTAATTGTTGCTAATCAGGTTACGGTTAGTTAGCTTCAATCCTAATCCGTTGCTAATTGGGATATGTTCAGCCAGTCGAATTATATTGTTGTTGATTGAAAATGCGCCGTTAATCGTTATCGTCCCATTATTTGGATCTTTTAAGTGGCCATTGCCCATTTTAATTGGTCCAATCCACGTAAAATGCCCCGATAAATCGATGAAGCCGGTGGTTGTTGTAAATTACTTCAATTTAGTAAATAGTGATTAATAGATGGAGGTACAGTTTTGCCGTACTTACGGTCTTCGGTTGATTAGATTCAACGTAACTTGACTTTTTTTTCTCTTCCGTAAAACAAAAGCACTTGGGGATTATCTAGGACATGGTAATTTAATGCGTTGAACAAGTAGGTCTGCATTTAAACATGTCTAAATTTAAACCGCGTTGTGGTGAATGTTGCGGGAAACTGGACGAAGGTATTATTGTATAATTATTTAAAAAATATGTGAAGAAACGTTTTCCACCTTTTTGCTCATACTGATCTAATAATTTAAAGTCAATTTAGGAATATAAAGGTCGAATTAAAAGCAGTGATCTTGATAAATATGAAAATTACTTATTTATTATAAATTTGATTTAGATTTTTATGAAATTAATTAGTTATGTATTAGTTAATCTTATAAAAAACATAGGTTTGGGATATTTTTTTAAAATTATTAGAAAATTATCAATTTATTTAACTGTAGCTTTTAGTTTGATAAACTTAATTTAATAATAATAGTTCAAAGTGAAAAGAACGTTATTAACAAAGTTTTCATCTTCTACTTTGGAATATGAAACTGTATTTACATTTTAAATATTTTTTACCAAAAATTTAGAAGAAATTTAATTCAATTTAATTTTAGTTCATAAAGTTATGTGGAAAAAACAGATTTTTAAGTATCCTTTTCCTAAAAATATGAAATTAAAAAAAAAATGAAATATTTAGAGCAATAATTAAGATGTTAATAGCAAAGCATTTTTAATAAGTTTGTAAAATTATTAAAAAGTATACATAAGAAAACGTTTTTCTTTACTCTAAATTAATTTTGTATTATAAAGAACAAGAGTCAAGAATCTTGATATGTATAGACAATAATTTTGTATTGGATTAAATTCATTTAATTATTAATTTTACTAAAAAGGAGTTACAAAACTTAAAATTTAGAAGAAAAATGATTCAATTTGATTTAAATTCATCAAGTTATGAAATAAAAGTTGGTTTACATGATTTTTTATATATTATTTCCTGAAATTTTTACCAATTCATATCAAAAAATACAATTTTATGCTAAAGTAGGCAAGCGATATGCACTGTAAAATTATTTAAAACCACATGGAATACTGTAGTAGTCTGATTAAATGTGGTAGTGTCGACTTAATAAACATGAAATCTCAATCTGCAAATCTGGTATGTTAATTAACCATCACCAGATATAATTATAATGGACACTGACACGTTATAATTTAATAATGGTTTAGAATATAAAGATATTTGTATTATTTAATAAAGCGAAATCACCTCCATGTCATATTAAAAGTTAATGAAGTTTCAGGAAAATTAATTTTTCAGCATAAAAAAGTTCTTTTAAACACTCAACTCACTTTATAGACAAAAGCTTTGTCAAATTAAATTGCAATAATAAAAAATGACGAGCAGTAATTGAATAAGAGTATGCAAAAAAAAAAAAATTTGCTCCATAAACGGCGACAGTTGAAAGAAATTAATTATGTCCCGGTTTAATTAAACTGTGCCCTTTGATCTGTTTCCTTGGCCGTCCCCGTGGCCGGTCCGTACGCTTTCCAGCCAAACGAACAAAGAGATTAATGGTAATGACAGCCACTTGCAGTTTAATATTAATAATTGCACAAATCCGATCGATGGGGCCACGTGAATAATGAATAAGGCGCAACAACCGACGTCCGCTATATACATTAACTCGATGCGACAACTCCATTAAACGTCTAACGTGTCGTCCGTTATTTTCCAGCCCATGTGGATAACGAGGCGTATTTAGCCAAGGCCCTCGAGAAAATCGGCCAGAACGCCCACAGCAAGGAGCCGGAGGACACGATAGGGAACGCGTTCAAGAAATTCGCCGTCGTCACGTCCGAACTGTCGGCACTGATGAAGACGCTGATGCAGAACCTCAACAACATCGTCATGTTCCCGCTGGACAATCTGTTGAAGGGCGACCTCAGGGGCATGAAGGGCGACCTGAAGCGGCCCTTCGACAAGGCGTGGAAGGACTACGAGAGCAAGTACTCGAAGATCGAGAAGGAGAAGAAGCAGCAGGCCAAAGAGGCGGGCATGATCAGGAACGAGATCACGTCCGGCGAGATCGCCGACGAGATGGAGAAGGAACGGAGGCTGTTCCAGCTGCAGATGTGCGAGGTACCCCAAACGAAAACTTCTGTGTGTGTATTATCGTGTATTAAATGTTTTGTTTCCAGTATTTAATTAAATATAACGAGATAAAAACGAAGAAAGGGATAGATCTGCTCCAAAACTTAGTTGAATTTTACCACGCTCAAACCAAGTAAGTTATGAGGAAACTCCGGATTCGCAGAATTAAACCGACAATTTCCGTTTTTCAGTTATTTTCAAGACGGTTTAAAAACGATAGAACATTTCGGTAATTACGTAGCTGATTTAAGTGTAAAACTGCAGAAGATTAGACAAACTCAAGACGAGGAAAAGCGGAAATTGACTGACTTGAGGAATTTAATAAAATTAACGCCGAGTATTGAGAAAGAGGTAAATATGATATTCTAAAATAGACTGAACTATTGTCTTGCATGTCTTTTGTATACGCTTCGATATCAGTGCATTATGCGATCCGCTTCAATACATAAATTCTATAGTTATTGTTCACTCGTTGCTGCCTGTTTATCAGTTATTTTTTTGACGTCCTTATTTCATTCGCTAGACGGAATATTAAAATAATTTATTAACAGGTGTTGGAGAATACAATATTTGAAGAGTACTTTTTGAATGACAATGCGGTGAATTAATTGAAGTGTTTGCTTATTAATTTATGTGTATCCGTTTGAAATCTATTAACAGTTCACAGTAGCTAACACACATTTTAAAAACAGAAGAGTTGTTTAAAAATGCAAATGTAAAGATTTAAAAGTGAATGTTTGCATCAAAGATCTAATCTAAACAAATAATTATGCACAGGTTTATTATATAATTTAGATAACAGTGAAATCAAAGAATATTATTAACATAAATATGAATGAATTTTAACTAAATTTGTTACTCTTATGTTTATAATATTTTTTATGATTTGTGTTATCTCAATTTTGTTTTAATTGAAAATTACATCCATTTTTAGCACTTAAATTAGCTGTAGATAAGTTTTATCTATTGATACAAATCCAATAATATAATTTAAATAATTTAGCTAACAGTGAAATTAAAAAAAAAAACATTAAATAAATATGAATTTTTATTAATTTTTATATTTATAATATTTTTTATAATGATTTGTCTTAACTTAATTTTTTTATTTTAAAATGATCGATTTTTAGTAATTTAATTCCATGTTTCAAATGGTATCTATTGACAGTTTCAATAACATAATGGTGATGAGAATAGTAAAATAAATTATGAGAATACAGGAATCATATAAAGATTAAAAAAGAATATTTATATCAAATATTTATTCTAAACAAATAATCATGCCCAGATTTAAAATTAATATAAATAACAGTGAAATTAAATAATATTATTTACATATATGAATTAATTAAATTAAATTTGTCATTCTTATGTTTATAATATTTTTATAATAATTTCTGTTAATTTTTTTAATTGGAATTTGCATCAATTTTTATTAATTTAATTTCGTGTTGGTAAATAGTATTTATTGACAAAATTCCAATAACCTGATTATGATGAGAATAGTTAAATAAATTATGAGAATACTGCAATTATGTAAAGATTTAAACATGAATATTTACATCAAATATCTATTCTAAACAAATAATTATGCCCAGGTTTAAAATTAATTTAAATAACAGTGAAATTGAATAATATTATTTACATTAATATGAATTAATTAAATTAAATTTGCCAGTCTTATGTTTATAATATTTTTTATAATAATTTCTGTTATTTTTTTTAATTGGAAATTGCATCAATTTTTATTAATTTAATTTCGTGTTGGTAAAAAGTATCTATTGACAAAATCTCAATAACCTGATTATGATGAGAATAGTTAAATAAATTATGAGAATACAGCAATTATGTAAAGATTTAAAAATTAATATTTACATCAAATATTTATTCTAAACAAATAATCATGCCCAGGTTTAAAATTAATTTAAATAACAGTGAAATTGAATAATATTTACATATATAGGAATTAATTTAATTAATTATGTCAGTCTTATGTTTGTAATATATTTTATAATGATTTATGTTGTCTTAATTTTTTTAATTGAAAATTACATCAATTTGTAGTAATTTAATTCATGTTTTTAAGTTGTATCTATGACAAAATCCCAATAATATGATAATTGAATTAGTGGAATAAATTATGAGAATAAGACAATCTTGTAATGATTTAAAAGTCATATACAGATTTAAAAGTAAATATTTACATCAAATACCCGTTCTAAACAAATAATCACACACATGTTTATTAATTAATTTAGATAACAATGAAATTAAACAATATTATTTACATAAATATGAAATATTTTAATTAAATTTGACACCCTTATTTTTATTTATAATAATGATTTATATTATCTTAATTTTTTAATTGTACATTACATCAAATTTCAGTAATAAAATACCAAGAAGATTAATTGTGTCTGTTGAGAATAAAGCAATTATAAAAAGTTTTAAAAGCGAATATTTACATTAATGATTTATTCTAAACAAATAATCATGAACAGGTTTCTTAATTAATTTTTATGTTTACAATATTTTCTATAATGATTTCTGTTATCTCATTTTTTTAATTGAAAATTACATAATTTTTTAATATTTAAAATCCATGTTGATAAGTTATATCTATTGATAAAATGCAATAATAATCGTTAAAATAGAGTTTACTTAGATTAGAAAAATAAAACTATGAGTTGCAACAGTGTTTGTATTTATTTATTTATTTATTTTATTTATTTATTTATTTATTTACTGTCCTTCATACCTTACCCTGTGTTATTCTTTGTCCTGTCCTCTGCCTATGTTTTTTTTTATTTAATTTTATTTTCATTTATTTCTCTTCTAGCAAATACTGGACTGTATTTCTTTTAAGGTTGGCCCTTCAAGCGACAAGGGTGCCGCAGGTTACTCCTTGCATCAGTTGCAAGGCGACAAGAACCACGGCGTGACGAAGACGGGACACTTGCTCAAGAAGTCGGAGGGCAAGATGCGTAGGGTGTGGCAAAAGAGGAAGTGTCGGGTGCAGGCGGACGGCTATTTGGACATATGCCACGCCGATGAGTCCAAGCCGCCAACCAGGGTGAATCTGCTCACCTGTCAAATTAAAATTGTACCTGACGACAAACGCGGCTTCGACTTGATTTCATGTATGTTGGTTGTTGGATTAATTGAGGGTTCGTGTGTAATGTGGGACGTTTTGCAGACAATAGAACGTACCATTTTCAAGCGGAAGATGAGGCGGACCAGAGGGCTTGGATGTCAGTATTAATTAATTGTAAGGATATGGCTCTAATGAAGGCGTTCGACGACAGCAGCAAAACCGGAGGCGACAAAGTTAACCACAGCTTCATAGAACTGCAACAAGCTATTATTAAATACATCCAGAAAATACCCGGCAACGACCGATGTTGCGACTGTAACTCGCAAAACGGTAACACCTCCCCAAACTTCACAAAATCATTATTACATTAAACACGTTTCAACTTCCAGATGCGACATGGCTGTCGACAAACTTCGGTATAATAGTGTGCATAGAGTGTTCGGGCATCCACAGGGACTTGGGCGTCCACATATCCAGGATACAGTCCCTAACGCTGGACAACGTCGGTACTAGTCAATTGTTGCTCGCCAGATTCATGACCAACAATATGTTTAACGAAGTAATGGAAGCCCAGCTGCCCCACAACGAAAAATTGGGACCCACCAGCACGATGGAGGAGCGGCTCAATTTTATCCGGGTTAAATATTTGGAGAAGCGATTTGTGTTGCGGACATGCGATTCGGAAATGGAAAAGATGTACGAACTGGAGACGGCCGTCAATCGCGGCGAAATATCTAGCCTCTTACAGGTGTTTGCTGAAAATGTTGACTTAAGCCAAACGTTACCAACTTCCGTAAGTTACAATTAATTTAGTTGCACTAGTTTAGGTTTAACCACTAAATATTTATATTTAATGATGAAATGAATGTTGAAAATTAATATTCACATCAAAATTTAAGTTATACTGATATTAAAATTGAAATTAATGTTCAAAATTATTTATTTAAATTGAAAATAAGTTTTAAATTAAAAATGAAATTAAATGAATAGTATAAATTAAAAATAATATTGATATTAAAATTGAAATTAAAACTGATTTTAATATTGATTTAAGTTGAAATATGAAATTGGGATTGAAAATTTAAGTTAAAATTGCTATTTAAGTGAAGTATTGACATTGAACTTGAAATTTATGTTAAAAATTAATTAAATTGAAACTAAAATTTAAATTAAAATTGATATTTAAGTTGAAATTAAAATTGACATTAAATTCGAAATTAATGTGAAAATTTGAATTATATCTAAACTTTAAATTAAGCTTGATATTTAAATTGAAGTATCAATATTAAAGTTGAAATTAATATTAAAATTGAAATTAGCATTGAAGCTAAAATTTTCATTTAAATTGATATTTATGTTGAAATTAAACTTGAAATTAATATTTACATTGAAATTGAAATTTATATTAATATTAAAACTGTTAATTAGTTAGTTATTTAAAATTAATGTTGAAAATTACTTAATTAATTAAGTTTAACTAAAATTGAAATTAAAATCGAAATTGACACTAAAATTTAAACCCAAAGATAAGTTTATCTATAAATTAATATTGACATTAAAATGGAAATGAATATTGAAAATAAAGTTGAAACTAAAATTGAAATTAAAATTGATATTTAGGTTGAAATTAAAGTAGAAATTAAAAATAATAATTATTTTTTTTAATTTTAAAGTCAATATATTAATATTTTATTTTATTTATTTATTTATTTTCATAATTTATCTTAACTTTTTATTTGTCCTTTTTAATTTTAAATGAATTATTTTATTTTTTTTATTAAATACTTTAATCTTTAAATTAATTTTTAACATTTTATTTTTTGTACTTTATATTGATTTAATTTTTTTTTTAAATTTAAATATTTTAAAATTTATATTAATTTTTTAAAGTTAATATATTGATATTTATTTAATTTAAATTAAATATTGTATTTTATTTTTAATGTAATTAAATGTTTTATTGCTTTTTTTTTAATTTTAGACTAAAACGTATTATTTTTTTAAATTTAAATTAAATATTTCTTTTTTTAATTATAAAGTTAATATATTAATATATATTTAATTTGAAATAAACATTTTTTATTTTAAATTAAATTTTGTATTTTATTATTTTTTAATTAATTTTTTTGTTCTTTTTTAATTTTAATGTTAATATATTGATTTTTTTTTAATTTGACTTAACTTTTAATATTAATGGTTTAAAATTTAAATAAATATTTTATTCCTTTTTTAATTTTAAATTAAACAATTTATTTTTTTATTTTATATTAATTTAAATACAATATTTTGTTAATATATTAATATTTATTTATTTATTTTATTGTACTGTAATTTTTGCTAATTGACAATCTCAAATTCTATGATTTTATGAAGTACTTTTTCGCATAAACTAGAATTAAATAAATCGTTATGTTTGCAGAAATACGGTGAAACGGCTCTACACAGAGCGATATTGAACGAGGTGTCGAAGAGGAACCTGCACGAGACCCTGCACATCGTCGACTTCCTGATACAGAACATGTCGACGTCGGCGATCGACAAGCAAACGCATCCTCCCACGAGTACGTCGGAGATACCCGGTTCCAACACGGCCCTACATCTGTGCGCCATGTACGACTCCGTGGAGTGCATGAAACTGTTGCTCAGGAGCGGGGCGGACGCCAACATCAGGAACTCCCAGAACAAAACTGCCAAGGAGATTGCCGAGGAAAAGGGCCACACTACTTGTGTGGAACTGGTAAGTAAATATGCTCTAATACCTCCTGTTAATGTTAATTAATTGTTTTAATTATTTACAGTTGCAAAATGCTGCAAACCGGTTAAAGAACTTATTCGACAACATCACCATTGAGTGGAATCTTTCGCACGATGACGGTTCAACGGACTTTTCTGACGACGACACTATAATTGAGGATAGGGTGAGTTCGTTTTGAATTTAAAACTTTGATTGTAGTCCCTTCTAGGGTAATTAAACCCATTGTTTACTCTGATTATACTACAATCATAACACTAGCAATTAATTCAATGTGTCAATGTGTTAATTTTATTTAATCGTTAAATATAGTATTGGTTTCAGAATGGATCTCTGACCCCCGAAAAGAAAAACCGATCTAGACCTCCCAGTTATACAGGTGGGGAATCTCCTATAATTATAAGATCACGGTCATCTACTTGCGATAGCTTACAATTAGGAAATAGTATTAATAGACAAATGCCACCACCAGCCCCACAATCTAGAAAACCAGGTAAATTTAACTAGTCGGGCTCAGTATAATGAGTTTTCGTATTGTGGGGTTTTATCGTTATTTTTGTTATTTTTTATTATTTCCTTTAGTGGGTTGTACTAAAACTGCTCGGAATGATGGCAAAGATGATTCCGTTTGCTAGTCCGGGGTAGATTGGTTGAGGACGATCGCTTTGGATCATTTGGAGTTGATTTTAGACAATTTATCATCTCAATCCAAGAATTAATTTAATACTAAAATGTCACGAAACTAAGTCGAATTACTTCTTAGCCTACGTTTATTATTACTACTAAATATTAATCTAACAGTCACATTTTTTATTTTAAATATGGCAATTGCACTTCCCTACTAACGGTGATGATATCGTCTTCATTTTAATCACAATGGGGGAACAATTTTCTGACTTCTGGTGACAACATTAATTAAATGATGAGCATTATTTAAGGAATGATTCACCAAAATTTCAACAATTTTATCGTCAAATAAATCAATAATTCCCTACTAATAGTGATGATGTCTTCTTTTTGTCGTCAATATGTCGTCATCATCAAAATACTTATACTACTTATAATTTCAAGATAATAAACATTTTCAAATATTTCTGATGTCAACAGATTAATTAAAAGATTAGTATCATTTAAGAAATGACTCGACACCATTTCGACACAATTGTATCGTCAAATAAGTCAACTTTTATTTTTAACACTTTGTAGATTAAGTCAGATTTAATATTCCTGTCACTGTTAAAAATGTAAATCATTGGAGTTTATTATTAAATTAGAAATAACCATATACATGGACGACATCATCATCAATGACAAAACTACAGTGTTGCCAAGTAATTGATTTTCAACAATTGAATCGTCAAATAACTCTTTTCTTTTCTTAATATATTAATTCATTTAAGACAGACAATATTTTAATACTATTAAAGATATAAATAAAAAAATATCATTCAATTATAAATGACGATATCATCAGCTATAAAACTAGTGTGTCGTCAAATAACTGATGACGATTTTTGTCATTTTTGTCGTCAATAATGTCATTATAGTTGATAGGGTTTAGACATTAATTTGCTACTTATAAAGTTAACTAATCGTATTAACAAATTGTATTTTTAACTGTTTAGCAGCTGAAAAATATATAAATTTGTCGAATGAATATTCTTGGATGGGGATCGTTTATATTAAGTTATCATTTTGCATCCATTTAGTGTGTTAACTTTATTATTTTGTTACGTTTGATTTTATTTTGATTTCATTATTATTTTACCCGGCCCATTATTAGCAGCATTTACAGCCAATGTGCACGGAAGTTTGAAAAAGCGCGTGGCACCCCTACCACCCCCGACCGGTTCGATATATGGTACACTGCCGAGCAGCCATAGTCGGACGCCCTCAGATCCAATGGCAACGGGGTACCACACACTAAATTATACGCATAAACGTTCACCAAGTTCTGATTCAAGCTCAGGCAGATCTGTGATACAAACAGGTGAGAGTCACCTTAGACAATCGCCCCCCCCCCCCTCAGCAGCCCCCACATACCCTTTAAGACCTCTTCTTTTTGTTTTTATTTTGCGCCTGCCTGTTTAGGTTCTCGGACACCTTTTCTTGTGAACACACTGCTAGTCGGGTGACAATTTCAGTTTGTCTTTTCACTCTTAGTTTCTTTGTCGTAGAGTTTTAATGTTGTAAATATACAAAGTGATTTTGTTACATAGGCGACAGTGTAAGTGTCTCTCTCCCAACATGACACAGTTGATTCAAGAATATTCACGACCAAGCACTTTTTTTATTGATTTAACCACGCACTTTTTAATTGAACCACACCTTTTTAATCCAACAACACACCCCCCAAATGCACTGTTGTAAATATCTCCACCACTAACACAACACATAATTTACCGCTATTAACAAAACACTGGGCGAAGACAGCATGTCCTTCCAATTTCAGTGTCTGCAAACTAGAAACGGGGTGCCTCGCATACTGCAACAACAGGACGTCGGAACGGCGTCCCACCACTAGTGCATGCCTGTCTGGTACTATCTAGTTTGTATGTGTATATGCGGGGACGGTACATAGTAGTCGACTTAGCTTGTTCATCGTTGCTTGTTAGCTTGTCCACTTCCTCACGCAACAACCGTAACGGTTTTAACTAACGAATATCTTCTCTGTATAGTAAATAAACTAGTCATGCCCGAATGTAAGAATTCGGACAAGTTGGGTCTCGTGAGGAGGCCGCAGAATCCACCGCCGCCCGCACCAAATCCGGGTTCGAGTCGACTGTCGAACGGCAGGTCGAACGAAAGTATATCATCCATGACCTCCGATATTGAGATGTCCGGCGTAATGCACAATCCAATGCCGCCGCCCCGAAGGGTAAGAGATCAATTTCTGTTCAACGCACTTAGGTGTAATTCATAGAAGTAAAACGATGCATGTGACGCACCGATAAATGAAAACGACATTCGTTTTCGATTCAGTTTTCGACGATTGAAATGACTTCTTATGCAGTAGATTTTTTTTTTTTTGAACACTTAACGTTAGTTAGATGAGCTTTTTTATGAAACTAACGTATAAACTTGTCTTGTATAAATTGTTGAGCTTACTTGGTTTGCAGAGGAGAATGAGGTGTCGTTTGGATAGTTATACAGGGGGGCAGCATTATGATGATATTTATTTCCTGGTAACAAACAAAATGCTGTTGTGGCGAAAAATCGCGCGATACAGATTAATATGGATATTGAATTAGAAGTAAATGTTTACACTAAACTATCATATCCATATAAATTTTGATCAATATGCCATGATTTTAGTTGATTAATTATTAATTTTTTAGTTTACGATGCAGCCATTTTGAGTGGTTGTAATAACATCGAAAGGCTGCATTTTTTCTTAATATTAATCATGCTCTGCTTGCTTAGTGGTTTTTTTAATTAATTAATTACTATTTTCTTGAGGAGATTTATTTATACTGTACTTTATACTGTTTTAATTGGCTTATGTGTCTTTGTGTTTGTAAGTTCTTGTAGCCGACACCGAAAATGATGTTGTCAAGGATATTATTTCGTTTGAAATAGTAAAAATCATTGGGTAAATATTATTTACAAACCAATGAATAAAGTATTTATTAAATATATCTTCATTTCTAACATAATATTAAAATCAGTTTATAACATTATTTATTAAGCTTATTAACTATTTTATATCACACTACAAAAATAAATGAACAATTAAATTTAACACTGAGATGTGAAGTATCGAATAATTTCTGAATGAATACACTCAATTATCGAATAAGTATATTCATTTTATTTAATTCACATTTCTTTGATATAATAGTAATCAAATAAATTAGTCATTAATTCAATTAGCATCGAATAATCACATTTATTATCTATATCAATATTATGAAGTATCGTATGATACTGATTATCGAGTAAATTAATTCGAATGGTTTAAATTCTGTTCAATTCACTTTTCGTTGACACTGCAGTTAATCAAATAAAAAAATTCCTAATTAAGTTGTCTGTCGAATAAATTTAATAGTTGGCAACTATCGAGTTATTCGATAGTTCACGTCACTAATAGAAACTATCGAATAATGTTAACTATTGAAATGTTACTAAATATTCACATCCAGTTATCGAAAGAAATGTTTCAAACAGATTTATTCATTACTATTTTTGTTTATTTTTATATTTTTATTGTGGTTTTATTACTGAATTTTTAGGACTAACCGAATATGTACTTGTTCCTTTTACTGAGATATTTATACCGCTTAATTAAAATGTTTGAACTGTATAATTTATTATGAAGTTATTAATTTAAATATGTTCCTTTATTTATATTAATATTATAAAGTATCGAATTATACTGACTGTCGAGTCAATTAATTCGAATGGTTTAAATTTTGTTCAATTCACATTTCGTTGACACAATAGTAATCAAATAAAATAATTCATAGTAATAGATGACAACTATCGAGTTATTCGATAGTTCACGTCACTAATAGAAACTCGAATAATGTTAACTATTGAGTAATTATTAAATATTTATAACCAGTTATCGAAAGAAACGTTTCAAATACTTTTATTCATTACTATTTTTGGATATATATTTTTTATAATGATTGTATTACTAAATTTTTTAAGACTAATCAAATATGATATTATTTTACTGAGATATTTATATCGTTTAAATAAAATGTTTAAACTATATAATTTAAGCTATTAATTTAGATAAGTTAATTTGTTTTATATTAATTTTATGAAGTATCGAATTATAGTGACTATCGAATCAAATAATTCGAATTGTTTAAATTTTGTTCAATTCACATTTCATTGACACAGTAGTAATTAAATAAAATAATTCTTAATTCAGTTGTCTGTCAAATAAATCTAATAGGTGACAACTATCGAGTTATTCGATAGTTCACGTCACTAATAGAAACTCGAATAATGTTAACTATTGAGTATTTACTAAATATTTACATCCAGTTATCGAAAGAAACATTTCAAATACTTTTATTTATTACTATTTTTCGATATATATTTTTTATAGTCGTTGTATTACTGATTTTTTTAGGACTAATCAAATATTTACTTGTTTATTTTAATCTTAATAACTATTTTTTATTTATATCTTTTAAATAAAATGTTTAAACTATATAATTTATATATTTATTTTATTTAAGTTAATTTATTTTATATTAATATTATGAAGTATCGAATTATACTGACTATCGAATCAATTAATATGAATGGTTTAAATTACATTTCATTTTAGTAGTAATCATATAATATAATTCCGATTTCTGTTGTTTATCGAATAATTCGTAAAATTGACAGCTGTCGAATGAGTCAATACTTTTATTCAGTCTATCACTATTTTTAAATATACAGTGGTAAAAGACAGCAATAATCGAAGGGAGGACAAACATCATCACTTTAGTGTCGGCAATTTACAAGACTTTTAAACATGTCTAATTACAGTTTTATTGTTACATAATGGACAAATGATTGTTCACAGTTAACAACACCTGTTTGATTTAGTTTATCTCTAAATAACAACAGTCCAATTAATCTGAAGTCCCAGTAAAATGTCCAAGCGTGCCTGTGAACGATCGTTTCCTTGCGACGAATCCACACATTAATACGTGCTATGAATTTATAGGCATCCGATTCACCACCAAACAGAATTTCATCTAGTCCGATATCGTTGTGTTCGCCGCGTTCAATGCCCAGCGGCAGGTTCACGTGCACGCCCAACGGCGCCGGCGGTCCGCGACGCTGCAAGGCGCTGTACGATTGCAACGCGGACAACGACGACGAGCTGTCGTTCAGAGAAGGCGAAATCATAATAGTGACGAACGAGCACACGGAAGACGACAACTGGATGGAGGGCGTCGTGGAGAACGAGCCCCACAGGGCGGGCATGTTTCCCATCAGCTTTGTCCACATGTTATCCGATAATAATTGAATGTGTCGTCGTATTGAATGTAAAGTATTAAAATCTATTTTTGTGTATATGGTTTCCAGAACCAACTGATATATTATGTATATTCAGAATCTTTTTATATATACACAATCAGCTTATGCATCTATCTAATAATGACATCTAGGTGAGTTAGATTACGTACGTGTATGTTAGCAGTTTTGGAGAGCATAACATATTACAAGATGATTTTTCAATGGGTGATGTATTGTGGATTATTACACAATAGTTTTGTTGATATAGTCGCCCCGTCAAAATATTATTTACACACTAAGCTTCCCCTTAACTATTGAAAGATGTTGCCCTAACGCACTCACTAATAAACCCGCAAAATGCAATCACTGTTTCTGTGTAATACGATCGATGTTGTTCATAGAAGTAGCATTTGTTGAACAAATAGCTAACCCAATGTAAATTATTAAGTTTTGAACGTACAGGCTGAATTTATTCTCTAGATTCTATAGCTTTTATCATAAAAGCTACATCTATTTGTTTATTTTATACGGGAACGTGTCAATGATTCCGTTCGTTTACAAAAACAACGTTGTTATTTGATGCGTGTTGTACATGGTATAAAATAGACGTGATTACAATTCGATCTGTATAGGATATTGATTTAATAATTGCGCTAGTTTTATTATTAATAAGCTCAAATCCTTGCAAAATGTGTAGACTTTAGAAACAATATATTTTTATTAATATATATTTTAAAAACATGGGACATCCGTATCCGTATCACCACATCCACGTGAGTGAAAATTAACTTTAGAATGTAAACGTATTCGTTTATTTGCGTATAGTAACCGTTTAGACATTTAGAAAATTTAATGTTTTATATTATATGCAATAATGGCCAAATATAAAGAATGAATCGAGGAAATTCATGTTGGCTGCCATTTATTAATCCTACAATAAATCATATGTGGATCGTAGTATTTTATTGTTTTGCTTTTCTTGATCTTTGGCCACTAATGTAAAATGTGTACACATGAAAATAAAAAGGTCTAGACTAAATAATATTTTGACAGGGTTTATGTAAGGTAAACATATTTATTAATATAAATTATAAATTACATGTTATAGTAGTCAAAGTTACCATTATTTTCTTATATGTGTACTTACTTTTTTTATTATAAAATTGTATTTTAACAAGCATATCTTTGTATATAACTTCTGTTGTATTACTCATTTAATTTATTAAATATTACATGTAAAATTAAGTAGTTTTTCTTTGTTAATTTGTTTTCTAAATTTGATTTATACGAAAAGACTTAATTCGAGGAAATAAATTATTTATTTTTGTTTTTTGTTTTATTTTTTTATCAGAATGTACTTTTAAGTTGTAGAAAAGATATTAATAAACTACTTTGCAAGTTTTATTTCGTTTTTGTTCCAGTACCCCCTATTCCTCCTATTAATTAATATACATACAGTAATGGCTATAATTATTTAAATATGAGTACTACTCGTATTATGTTTTCTGTAAGTGTTGCAAGTGGTCAATCTAATTTTATTCTTTAAAAAAATGCCTACTTCTTATTTTTTTATTGGCAAATTTAACAACCTTTCACTTTATAGTCTTTCATTGCTCTACACTACTGATTCTATTTTTAAAACTATTTACCTTTTTATATTCTTTGCACAATTTAGAAGAAAAAGGCACTCTTGATTGATTTGGTTTATCACACCCGTTCTTATGTTATGTCATCATATCTACTTGATTTGTATTATTAAAAACATTAAAACTGAAATATCTCAAAAACGGCTGTAATAATCAAAATTATACAAGAGTAACGTTTTTTTCTAAATTGTGTGAAGAATATGAAAACCTAAAAAGTCAATCGCTTCCCATGTTATTAAAAAATTTAGAGAAACTGGCGAAGTGGTAGCTACGAAAAAGTTGAAAGAAAAACAATAACTGAATAATTCGAGTATCAAAAAAAAATTCAGTCCTATCGTCAATTGAAATTAAACCCAACCTGGAGAAGTTAGTTCAAGGTGAGAAGATCTTTAGTGAATGGGGGTTCATTTAACCCCAAACCTACAAGAAAAACTGTGAAAGTCCAAATTTAACTTGCTTAGGATCACAGAATTGTAAAAATTAGGGTTCTGCTTATGTTAAACATCCTACAGGAACAAAACTACATAAAAAGAATGTTATACCCACAGTGAAACATGGTGGCGGTTCAATTATTCTATGGGGATGGTTCAATTCTTCTGGCATAGGCCCCCTTAGACTGATTTATGTACAGGGATATATTAAACAACAATTTGCTTCCATATATTGAAGAAATGATGCTCTTGATAAATGTGTTTCAACATGGAAATGATCCCAAACACAATTTTATAATTGTGACGAATTGGTTAAAAGACCAAAGCATCGATGTTTTGTCTCCAGACATCAACCCTATAGAAAAGATGGGGGATTGCATTTATAACCAAATTCAACATAAAAACTTAAAGGGTTATGGCTAAAATATTTAACATTTTAAATTGTTAATAATGACTACTACTGTATTTATGGGGAAAAATACATTATTTGTAGATAACAATTTTATTTATACAATTTTACAAATAATACAAAAAGCTCTTGTGAATTCCTGCAACTAATTATTAGTTATGTTATACTTTCAATGTACCACAATTAGTACAAAAAATTAAATGCTTAATAAACACTCATGGAATTTTCAAACAGGCTGGCCAAGTCTTCTTCAGATTGTTCCCTTGGAGCCATTTTAGTAACGCGTTTCTATAAAAAAATTTCAGTTATATACAAATACTATTATTAATATTTCTATTTTGTTTTACCTGTGGTAGTGTTCCTTTAACCAGCTGTGGAATATCATCTTTCTTGAAACCAAGTGCTCCTAAACCGTTCTCAATTTTCATCTTGTCCATGTACCTCCTTACAGTATCTCCCAAAATAGCTCCGGCATCCTCCCTCTTAGCGTTAGAGACGTCTGTACCCAAAATCTGTGCGGCTTCCAAATGTCTTTCCGGACAAGCGGATGAAGTGAAACGGAAGACGGCTGGACCGGTCACAACGACGGACAAGCCGTGAGGAATAATCGGATGGTCGTCACTGTAGTCGTTGGGTACGAACGATCTGACATTACCGGAAATCGGATAGGACAAACCGTGACACAAGTGGACGCCGGCGTTGCCGAAACCTACGCCAGCCATGGTGGAAGCCAAGTGCATGGAAGCTCTGGCTTCTATGTCGTCTTGGTTATAAACAGCTCTGCAAAAACCCACGTTAATACATACATAATAGGCGTTTAATAGTATACAAATACCTTTCAAAGTACTTGGCGATTATGTTAAGGGCGTATCTGGCCCACACATCAGAAATTGGGTTTCTTCCTTGATAAGTAGGTCTTTCGTTGGGGTTTGGGGGACAGGGAGTTCTTTCATCGAAAGGAATGGCTGTGAACGACTCCAAGGCGTGGCAGAACACGTCGAAGCCACTGAAGGCGGTGACTCTTTCTGGAAGTGACAGAGTGTGGAGTGGATCGACGATTCCCAAGGTGGGCTTCAGGGCTCTACTGGCGATACCAGTTTTGGCTTGCAACGGTTTATAATCAAAAATGCTCACTCCAGTTGTTTCACTACCCGTTCCTGAGGTTGTTGGAACTGTAATGTGAATGGTTGTAGTGGGGAAGGCATAAAGGAGGCGGCCACTTACTAGCAATGAGAGGCTTCAGGGGTACCTTAACGACCTTTCCTTTGCCAATTGGGGCGTTGACATAGTCCAATAATTCAGCATCGGGGTCTGATGCGTATAAATTGGCGGCTTTGGCTGTATCCATTACTGAGCCACCACCTACTGCAATATAAGCATCGAAGTTTTGAGAACGAGCGAATTTGGTTGCTTCTAACAAACTACAACATTAATAGTGAATGAAATTTACAATCATTGCCTAAAGACAACAATGGTTACCTAGCGTCGGTTGGTTCAACTCTAACTTTATCGAATACTTCAAAAGCAACTCCGTTTTTGGTGAGAGATTCGATGGTGGTTTTAACTGGTTGCAGTTTTGCCAAGTTAGGGTCGGTGAAGACTGCAACTTTTTTTGCTTTGAAGTTGACCATATCCTGGCCGATTTCTCTGGTCACCCCCTTTCCATAACGAACAGTCGATGAGGCCATCTATAAATTATTGTAAAATGGAATAGTAAAACCATGTGACTAATAAATATATTATCCAGAAACATTATTTTTATGCTTTCATGAATTTTTTTAACAAATCTAATAGTAATATTTATTTTGAAATATAGTTGCCAAATAATGAGTCTTAAAATGATTCAACATAATTTTAGGGTCAATACTGATAAGATGTTTGTACGCAATAATAAGATAAATACGTCAGTAACACACCTTTCATCATTCGATAGATATTCTTATCACAAACTAATATAAAAAATTGATATTGTAAATAACTAATAAGATACCTATAGTAATAATTATTTTGTAGTTGCAGTACAATGCTTTTAATAAGAGAATTAAATTTTATTGACTAGACAAATTCAAATTATATTTTTAGTGCCTAATAAAAGAGACTTATCTTTATATACATACATAAAAAATTAGCAGATTTCTATTCAACAAATTATATTTTGAGTAACTAGTAAGAGTAAGTTGGCCAGTATTATTGGATCAGCTATTGTTTTAGCTCTATCTATACAGTGTGACCAATTTGAAAAGGGATTTGAAACACCTCCATAAAATTTGCAATTGTAAAGCATGAAAATATGTATTTATAGACTTAATGTCTTGTTTCTCGTGTATAATATAGGATCAGTATGATGGGTGAGATAGTACCTCGTACCCCAATTCATTAATTTCTCGATCAAATTATTCACAATAAAGGTCTATATTAACAGTTTGTCCAGGTTCTAGAACATCAATGTGAATACTCCACCAAACACATAGAAACGCCTTTTTGGGATGTAAACTCAGCTTCACAGTACTTCGTGGTGTTTCATTTGGAGAGCCACTATCTTTTGCGTTTTGGATTATCATATAGGACCCATTTTTCGCCCCCAATGATCAAACAATCAAAAAACGGTTCTGTATAGCGCCGTTGAAGTAATATGTTGCATGTGATGCAGCAATATGTTGTTATGGATCCGTTGACTTTATTCTCTTCGTACAGATTAAAGGGGGCCCAAATACCTGCTCTGCTTATTTTTCCAATCTGCTTTAAATGTTCCTGGATGGTCGACCAAGGTTGGTTAAGGGTGTATGACAGTTCTTCGTTTGTTTAAGATGGATTTGGTTCCACTTCTGCCCTTAGTATGTCGTTGTCTAAAGTCGTTGATCTTACTGATCGATAAGAGTCAGTAAGATCAAAATTACCAGATCTGAACTTGGAAAACCATCTTTGGCATTTATGAACGTCTAATAACACTTGGATAAACATCGCAAATGTTTTTGGACACAACTGTTCCGTTACTACCCTTGAGAAACTCAAAAACCACAGAACGCCAGATATTCTTCTGGTATTTAGCTGGCCATTTCATCTCAAATTGCAACAAAAAGTTTAATATTGAATTATTTAGAAGTGAACAAGCCACAACAACCTTAAAATGTCTTTGGCACGCCTTCGAGACTCAATGAGCTCACAAACGACAATCAAATATCCACATGCTCTGAAATGACATTACTTTGCGGTCCCTCTCCGGTATAATTATAATATATATTATAAATGGGCCACACTGTTTATATTTTAGACTGTAGAAATGAGAATCAATAAAAATGAATGAACTAATCATTTAATAATAAGCAAAATTGATGAGGTGACAAGGTCAAATGTATAAAACTAAGCGACTAAATATTTTGATAAAAATTAATTGTGCAAATTTAGTTTTTGGTAATGCAATCCAAGATCATCAATTTTATAAACTATGATATATTATTTTTGTTACTTAAGTCTATTACGTAAATAATCTCAAGAAACATTTTTTCATAACTTCTTCATTAAATTTATATTGTTTTAAAGTTTTAAGTGTACTTAAGAAATCTAATTTAATAAAATCTTTTAAGATTCTGTAGTAAATTAATTGGGCAAAATTGTGTTACATTTCGGTGGATATTAAAGTCCAAAGATAGACTATAATCTTTAAGGACCTTAAGAAGCGTCAATAAACAGGTAAGATCCAATCTGAAGGCCAAAAAATGTGCGCACACAACGCAACGATGCCACATCAGCTGGTATTTACTACTACCGCATATTTTCCATTTTTCAAAAATAGTTTCAAGTTTGTCTGGGCCTCCATAAATAGCCGGACAAATTATTAGCGTACAAACAAGTTATTTATACGATCAACCTGTTGCACTTGCCACCACCACTTTCGCAACGCCCCAATCAAGTACATCAAAAACAATGTTTCCAGGTAGCCGCTTTAAAAATAAACTACTTAATAAATATAATTACTTCAAATGCGTATTCTTTCGAGGGCAGGGCGTTCGGCAGACTGCTGGAATGTGAGACGGATCCATGGGAGTGAGCCGGACATTTACATCTAATGAACACGTTACGGTATTGTTGTTAGTCGGTTGCACATTGTTTGTACAGTTTGTTAACTTACGAGTTGCTGGTGATGACTTGCAACAAGTCGAGAACTCTTTTCCTCGCAACCATTTTGCCTCACTGAACACTGTTATTAACACTCGTTGTCCCCGTCTGTGGCTCTCCTAAGACTGGTTTGTTAGATTAGCGGTACTAAAGGTCGTTTTGACTTTTTAATAAACAAATTCTTATCACCACGCGAGGATACGTAATACAATGTAATCTGCGAAATGTTTTGTTATATTGAGGCGACAGTTTAATTATCTAAATGCAAGTGGAAGAATGTTTATTGACCGTATGAGATAGAAAATAACAAGATTATAAATGCCTGGGGCTATTTTTAGGATGCGTTTGTTTTGTGGGTTGTGGTGTTGTGAGCTGTTGTTCCAAACTAATGTTATCAATAGCTTCAATTGATTGATAATAGATGGAAGAATTGGTTTGACTGCGATATTATTTATTAAATTGTTTACACAATCATTATATTATATATTTTATTATCTAGATGGTTGATTGAATTCGCATTACAAGGTTTTCGGCTTATAAATATATTACTAACATAAAGTAATTGTAGTTGTAAACTACACTGATATATTTGATATTACAGAGCCTTTTTTAAATAAATACACATAAGTATATTTACTATTGTTATTTATACAGTATTATAAAAACTATTATATTCTTATTCTATAAAATGTTATGTATATATTTTTTAAATTGTACTGGACATAGATATAGCAACTTTAATTTTGAAAGGGATTTTTAATGATTAAGTCTGGTTTTTAATTTAACATTAACACTTTGTATAATGTCCTTTTTGATTAATAATTTTGACCCATCTCTGTTGCTACTTACTTATTATTAAGCGATTAGTTCATTTATTTTTATTGATTCTCATTTTTACAGTCTAAAATATAAACAGTGTGGCCTATTTATAATATATATTATAATTATACCTGAGAGGGACCGCAAAGCAATGTCATTTCTGAGCATGTGGATATTTGATTGTCATTTGTCAGTTCATTGAGTCTCGAAGGCGTGCCAAAGACACTTTAAGGTTGTTGTGACTTGTTCACTTCTAAATAATTCAATATTAAACTTTTTGTTGCAATTTGGGATGTAATGGCCAGCCACATACCAGAAGAATATCTGGCATTCTGTGGATTTCGAATTTCTCAAGGGTAGTAACGAAACAGTTGCATCCAAAAACATTTGCGATGTTTATCCAAGTGTCATTTGACGTTCGTAAATGCCAAAGATGGTTTTCCAAGTTCAAATCTGGTAATTTTGATCTCTCTGACTCTTACCGATCAGTAAGATCAACGACTTTAGACAACGACATACTAAGGGCAGAAGTGGAACCAAATCCATGTTAAACAAACGAAGAATTGTCATATATCCTTAACCAACTTTGGTCGACCATCCAGGAACATTTAAAGCAGATTGGAAAAATAAGCAGAGCAAGTGTTTGAGTCCACTTTAATCTGTACGAAGAGAACAAAGCCAACGGATCCATCTCATGCAATATATTGCTTCAACGGTGCCATACAGAACCGTTTTTTGATCGTTTGATCACTGGGGACGAAAAATGGGTCCTATATGATAATACAAAACTCCACGAAGTACTACGAAGCTGAGTTTACATCCCAAAAAGGCGTTTCTATGTGTTTGGTGGAGTATTCACATTGATGTCCTAAAACCTGGACAAACTGTTAATATAGACCTTTATTGTGAATAATTTGATCGAGAAATTAATGAATTGTGGTGCGAGGTACTATCTCACCCATCATACTCACCCTATATTATACACGTGAAACAAGACATTTAGTTTATAAGTACATATTTTCATGCTTTACAATTGCAAATTTTATGGAGGTGTTACAAATCACTTTTCAAATTGGTCACACTGTATAGATAGAGCCAAAACAATAGCTGATCCAATAATACTGGCCAACTTACATTTTTTAGTTTCTTAAAATATAATTTGTTGAATAGAAATCAGTCAATTGTTTATGTGGGTATACAAAGATAAGTCTCTTTTATTAGGTACTAAAAATATAATTTGAATTTGTCTAGTCAATAAAATTTAATTCTCTTATTAATAGCATTGTACTCCAAGTACAAAATAATTATTACCATTGGTATCTTATTAGTTATTTACAATATCAATTTATTATATTAGTTTGTGATAAGATTATCCATCGAATGATAAAAGGTGTGTTACTGACGTATCTCTCGGTCTTGGTAACACTAAATTATAATTTTTCTTACAGTTTCAACCAATTAATCGTAGAGAGTGATTAAAAACAATATAGTAAAAATTTGCTACAATTTTGTCCATTAAAAAATAAAAAAGTTCAACTTTTATGAAATATATAACTAAATGTCTAATTACAAATTTTTTGGTCACCACAAATGGTTGAACTAATTGAATATCCCGTTTTATTTATAGTTTAGTTATGGAATTTGGTGGAAGTACTTAGATCATTTTTTAAAATTGGACGACATCTGCCGGTTGGTAGTTTTATTACATGTAAGATGAGTTAATTACAAGTTAATGCTTATAAGGGTCCAGCGCCATCTATGATATAAAAGTACAACCTAATATTTTTCGCATTAATACCTTTACAACCCAGCGTGTGTATAACTTCGCCATCTTTCGGGATCGCACACAACATTTAAAAATTCAATTGCCCCGAAAGAAAGTGACAGAAAGCGTAATCCAACAGAAACATAACCAAAATAATAAATTTAAACAATGGCAAAAATGAATTCGACTAGTTTATATATAACAACCACCCAAATAATATTAAAGTCTGAGCCAAACAACCCGAGTACATGGCAAGATTTGTATCGTCTAGTTCCTTACTTAAGAAATTCCTTGTGTTGTGTAGTTTGTGGTAATTTGTTAGTGGACCCTTTATCCCCGGGAATTGGCCGTTGTCAACATCACTTGTGCAGACGGTGCAAAGGTGGACGTAAAAGGATCAAGCCGGCCTGTTCGTTTTGCAAGGACAATGTGGACTACACAGAAAACAAAAGCCTGCGAATACTCCTACAGTGTTACAAGAAAATGTGCAGCTCGCTAATAAACTCGCCGATATTTCGCGGTCTGAAGGAGCAGGCCAACAAAACTCAGGCCACGGGAGTGGAAAGGGGTGCAGGAAATCTCATACTGCTCATACGTGAGGGTGCATCCTTCCATGATGAGTACACAAGCTCAGGGGGCCTACCAAAGTCAACTTATTCCATACTACCGTGCGTTTACACGAACTCGTCCACACAGACGTTACAGCCGACAGTTACAAGTGAACCCACCCCCAACAATGTGATAACCTCGAACAATGTACAGAGCAGACCGTCCTTGTATTCTGTATTGTATGGTTCAGGGAATAAGATTACTATTAAGAGAAAACCCAAAGAATCTACTGAAGTTAAGAATAAGTGTGCGACCGTGAAAAAAGAAGTTGGCGAGAAGGTTTGTTATTGTTTTGTTTTTTTTTTCATTTGTTTTATTCCAGCTTAATTTGATTTTGTTGTTTTATTTATCTGTTTTGATTACCAACGTCATGTGAGAGTTCATTCATAGTGAATGTGATATAATGTTTATTATTTTTTTATTGTCAATATGTTTGCGTAGATGGCGCCAAACTGAAGGTTAATTCAAATATTTTTGCTTAACTTGAGTTAATCCTACTTAACACTTTTTCACTATTGAATAATTGAAGTTTACGTACTAATTGTTTGATTGGAAATGGGCATAATTATGCAATTGGCAATTGTGAACAACTTTGTAGGGATATACAGGATGTTTCTAAAATAAGTGGTCAAAATTTTGGGGCAAATTTAAATTTTAAAAATTGTTTTTTCCTCATATTATATTTTTTTTTCTTCTATAGAATATTTAATGTAAGCAGAACGATCATTTTTCTTTATAAATTAAATTTAGACTGGTCTAGAAACTACTCCACCTCATTGTTTTAGAATCCAGTGATACATGTCAAAATTTGGCACATTTTTAGTAGAAACCAGGGTTGGGGTCAATTGAACCTCTAACCATCTTCACACAGTCCTTGAACTAATTTCAGTCCCATTTCCTCCATGTTGGCTTTAATTTTGGTTGACACTAAGATTGAATTGTTTTTGGACATTTGAGTTATCCAATTATCGACTTTCTTTCAAGTTTTTCGAACTTTTTGTAGCTTGGCCAGTTTCTCTATTTTTTTTAATAATACGGGACACGATTGACTTATTTAGCCGTAAACTCTTAGCCATCTCTTCTTGTTTCTATCGGCCTTGCTAACGCTGAATTACAATTTTTTTTACGGTTTCACTTCGACTAATGATTAAATAATTATAATAAGCAAAAGACCGCTAATAAATAATCTATTTAAATTTACAGAGAGCAATGAAAGACCCATAATACAGTAATGAATTTTGGTAGGTTCCCCTGTTTTTCTTGCTCCATTTTCTACACTAATGAATATTTTTTAAAACTTTTTTGGTTTTCATATTCTTCACACAATTTAGAAAAAAAAGTTCCTCTTGTTTAATTTTGATTGTCACAGTCGTTTTTGAGATATTTCAGTTTTAATGTTTGAATAATACAAATCAAGTCACATAACATCAGAACTGGGTAATAATCAAAATCAATCAAGAGTGTCTTTTTCTTCTAAATTGTGCAAATAATATGAAAAGGTAAATAGTTTTAAAAATATAATCAGTGGTGTAGAAAATGGGACGAGAAATAGAGGGGAACTCCCAAAATCTACCCTACTGTATTGTTATGGAAAAAGTTTATTACACTGAATTGTAGGAATGTATTTTAGGATAACACATAACAAAATTAAACTCGATTGGACCAAAGTTTAAGGAAATATGAGGAAAAATCAATTATTGAAATTTAAATTTGAGGGCCTGTATTTTTTTCAGGAGAAACTTTAGAAAATTATTTAGATTTTTTTTCATTATTTGACCAACGATTATAATTACTATAACTTTTAGTATGGTTTCATTTGTATTTTATTATAATAAAATAATTTTCAGGCTGTGTTTAAGAAACCCCCTTCGAAGTGCAATGTGAAACCAAAAAGAGGATGTAGATGCGGTAACGCGACCGCAACACCGGGTAAATTAACATGCTGCGGACAAAGGTGTCCGTGTTACGTCGACGGGAAGGCGTGCATTGAATGCAAATGCAGAGGATGCAGAAATCCGCATCGACCTGACGGCAACAAAGTAATTTTTAAACACCTATAAACGCCCAGTAATTTTTATAATCATATTATTTATAAATTTAGGTTAGACCTCACATTCCCGAATTGTCTCAGATTCAGTATTTACCGACGCCCCAAATACAACAGCCGACTATTGTCGACCAAGACTTATACAGAGACATGCATAATGTTGTTAAAATAAACAATTTGGATCCATCTTACACCTCATTTGATTCACAGAGATTCAAAACATACAAAGGTATTAATCACAGATTTATTTATTTAATAAACTACATTTATTTACATCATTTTAGTTACAGGTGTTTTAAATTCCATGCAAATACCCACAAACATTCTTCTCAATGGCCCAATAATACAAGACGAGGAAGAGGAGCCGGAAATCACAGTTGTTTGACCCGACAAAACAGATTCAGAAAAAGTTTAGGAAGTCTTATTTACAACTATTTAATTATTATTTTTATACACAGGACAATCTAGTTGATGTTTAAAAAAAGAAAGTAGAAAGAAAAATTGTCTTGATAAGCTCAGTAGAGTAGATCTGAAATAGAACACGTCCATTTTCAAATAACATGCTGCATTCTGTTACATTTCACATTTGAAAGGATTTTGGACAATTCGTTATTACGTTGTTCTTCCAAATAAGCGAAATGTTCTTTAAGTCTAGTCATTGTTTGGCGTTTGTCCAATTTACTTACAATCTTTTTATTTTGTCATAAAATGTAAATACTGTAAATAATTTTAAACTGTGGTTTCTATATACTATTTTCACGTCTCTAGTAAATTATTGATAGGAGATAAAGTGTATGTTTCTAGTAGTTCTATTAGTATATTTTTATAGATACTTCATTCGTACTTAATTAAGCAGCTATAGCAATAGAAATACAACTAATTGTAACTATTGGCTTATCAAGATTGTCTGTGTTAATTGTCGTGTAAATAGTTGTATATATGTGCTATGTGGAAAAAAATATAAAACTTTTTTATCTTGTTGGTTGACAAATTGTAATTTCTTTATATATAATTTCTTTATATATAAGTCCAAATCTTTTGTTTTGCAATTTTATCAATCACAAGAGAAAACAATGGTTATTTTAAAACATTATCCTGTATAAGTCTCCTAATGGTGGAGAGAGAGTAATGGACTGTACTTTAATTTTTGCTTTGAAAACAAAAATATATGTAAATTAAAGTGAAATAAAAATATTTTAATTAGATGGGTTTAATTTGTTTTATCTGCTCTCCTTAGGCTCTACATCAAAAAGCAATGAAATTTGATTAGGAGTTGGAATACCTTGTTTGGATAAGTATCTCCACACCCCATCAGTTGAGTGTTTGAATCATACAACTGCCAAAATTGGGGCTTCTTACGTCCTTGTTATCATTTGCGCAGATGAAAGTATCGTGAATTCCTTCAGATAATGAGGACGTGTCGATTTTAACGGCGAATAATCTGGCCACATTCGATATGTCAAAGTAAGTGGTGTTGCACGTCAAACACAGCTTCATATTGAAATTAATTTTATCTTCAGCAAGGTCCCCACGATAGGTCCACCTTGTGGTGGTCCTGGGTCTCAGTACCACTCCACAAGCCAATGGCAGTGGGAAGCTAACGGATCCAACTGCAATTCCAATCCATTCCCAATCTTCCTCGATTGGTCTTGTTCTTTCCGAATCAGTTGACAGGGGGCTGGTATCTTTGCCTGCTTTGCGTCTTCTGGTTCAGTAACCCCATGTATGCCTTGCATATATGTCTTGTCACTCCTACATGAATTTTCATGTGTCTAACATATTTGGTCATGATTTTTGGAGAGGGGTTTTTAAAATTTCCCCTTTGTTCCAAAAAAAAAAAAAAATCTTCAGCAAGCTTCGACAGAGAGAATAAAAACGACAAGTTAACTAATTTAGTCCTTAAATTAAATTTGGTTTAGCTACAGCAACAGGGTTATAAAAACTCAACTCACGTTAAAAATTAATATATTGATTTATAAAGAATCATATCAAACATTTCATTAACAAATACGTATATGATGTTGTTAACACCAATTGATAAAGCATAACAAAAAAATTGATCAATTTACTATAAATCACAAATACTTACAATATATAAAATGTTAGAGAACGACTACTTAAGATTGTTGATTCACTTAACAATTTTAAGAGGTTGTTTCATAACAATTAGTCTATAAAAATTAATAACTACCAACATAATTACTTGCACTAAGCTTATATAAACGGTTAGGCACCTGTGTACATAATTTGCGTAACAGTAAAAAATATACATAATGCTAAGGTGTTCATCTGATGTTTCATTTACTAAAACGGTTTGTAAGCACTGGGGAACTTAGACGGCAAACTTCTTTGTAAATGTGTTTTCACGTGTTGCCAGTTCAAAGCTTCGGCAAATTCGATAATCCTTTCCTCCACTTCCTTTGAGGGTTTGTCGTCCTGCATTTTGAACAAATATTTCAGTACCCTTCCATATTGTTTCTGGACGTAAGCGTGCCAGATGGAGAACGACAAAACATTGTTGTTGATCTGAAAGGAAGTAATTAATTAACTTGTGCCACTACTTATTTGGTTGCACCTTACTTTTGCGTCACTGGGATCCGAGAACTTCAAAACGGTACTCCAAATTGCCTTTATAGCTTCCAGGTCTTCAGTCGTTGACTCACTTTTCTCCGCGTACAGTCTGCACAAAGCGATACCCTTACGACATAAACTTTCTATGTACGTGTTTTTCTGCTGTTCCATATTTCTGTAAGCAAAATGTTTGTAGTGGTTGTTTTTAATTTGTTTTGACAACTCACGTTTTAATTTTGGCGGCGTCGTTTCTGGTGTCAGTCTTCAGACCAATGAAGGCCAGAATTGTTTCCTCGTTGACGCTTTTGATTATTTTATCACAAATCGAAATGATTTTTTCATTATCTACGGTGCCGGACTTAAAGGTAACCGTGGGTAATATTTTTTTATCCAGGGACTCGCAGGCTTGTAAATAAGCAGCATGTAAGGGCAAATGGTCATCATAGTCTTTAGTTAATTCTTTGTAAAGACTTTCTCCAGCTTGGCCGTCTGAAACATAAGATAATATAAATTTAAATCAGTCTTACCTTATTAATCCTCTTACCTAATTTTGATATCCATTGTACTTTCAAGTCTCTTAGGGCTTCATTGTACTCATCCAATTTGGTCTTTTCTCCATTGGTGTTATTGTTGTTATTGTTCTTTTTCACCACTGATGTGTCATGTAACACGTACTTAAAGGGGTAAGTATCCACTCTTTTTCCGTTCTCGTCTTTAGCACAAGTGAGGTAACCAGTTAAATAATGTGCTGTATTATTTGTTTTTGTATTGAATTTATCAGAAGACAAAGGCGCTATGTAGAACTGGCTGAGTGTGCTGGCATTGCCCACATGGGTTACTCCAGCTTTCTTACCACCAATTAAGGCTTGGGAATACGTGTTGTACACATCCAATGATATATTACTGTTCAGTTTTTGGTTCAGTAAAATCGGCTGTTCGTTCAACTTTTCTAGCAGGTCCTTCTTGTCATGCCTGACTTGCAATCTTATTACGTAATCGCCTTTATCCAACTTAACCGTGTACTGTAAATAAAAATTGGATTCAATTAAGTGCTTCATCCATCCATCACTCAGTGACATAGAATAAGGAACACGTAGATTAATAAAGTTTGATGAGTACAGGACGAAATTTAGCCTCCCATCCACAAGCTTTGGCGAATCTTCAAAGTCAAGTAGAGGATCTATGTAATAAGGTACCTTAGGAGCCAATGACCACCTTATTAAGTTATTGCCAAGGTAAAAATCAATAAAATTTGACCACTGGATTTAATGTGTTCCATTTTCTACGTCATAAAATGTTGATGGATAGTACCTTGCTTGGATAGGCATCTCCACATCCCATCAGTTGACGGTTCGAGTCGTACAACTGCCAAAATTGGGACTCGTATTCGGATTCGTACAGCGTATCATTTAACAGAACAAAATTCGGTGAGACTTCCGCTTGTTTCGTTAACGAAAAGTTGTAAACCAAGACTAGTTCGTAAATTTGTCTACCGGGAGGGATTACATCACGTTCAGTAAGTGGAGATATTTTACTTTCGGAAGCTCTGAAATAAACAATTTTTAGTAAAAGGTGCCATTTTTACTAATCTGATTTACACCGTACTTTATTATTTGGACGGAATTCTTCAGCAAAACGTTGACCATAATTTCCTCCGTTTGCAATGTTCTAACATCCATCGCCATGATTCCATCAACGCCAACCATCGTGTAATTAGTTTGATTGGGTTTGACGCCGTAGAAACTGATGGAGTAATCTAAAACATTGTCGCCCAAGCTGGCCCAGTATTTCGCCACCACAACCTCCAGGACTTCATCACCACGCACGGCGAATGGCACGTTCGTTTCCAAGTTGGATGAAACAGCCAAAGTCTTGCACGTTTCAAGAGTTTTGCAGTTTCTTCTCGGAACGAACTGCATCGTGTGCACCACGAATCTACCATTATCGTCGTCTGAAAGCATTTTGATGACGGCCCATGTCGCTCCGCTGGGTACTACGTAATAGTGCCTTTTGATTGTGTTCGGTTGGAATAAAACTTTGTTGTAACTAGCTACATACTTAGTCTCTCTGGTAAGTTCTTTGGGTTTTATTACGGTAATTGGGATTTTAAAGACGGGACCTTTTTCTACGTTTTTACTATCATATGCGCAGATGAAAGTACCGTGGATTCCTTCAGATAATGAAGACGTGTCGATTTTAACGGCGAACAATCTGGCCACATTCGATATGTCAAGGTAACTGGGGAAGCTCACATAACTGGCGTTGCACGTCAAACATAGCTTCATATTGAAATTAATTTTATCTTCAGCAGGTACGTTATCGGAGTCTAAGAAGCACGGTTCGACAGAAACTTTGAATAAATACGACGAGTTTACTAATTTAGTCCTTAAACTAATGCCCTTAGCGTTATTTGAGCCGCAGCTTATGTTAAACCGTATTTTGCTTTCGGTTATGTCGTTATATTCTACAAGATAATCGAATGCCTTATCTATTTGTACTAAGCCACTTCCCTGAGCAAACTGTTCAATGTCAGTCAAGTAATGAGCAGTATTTTCAAGCGACTTTTTAATAATATAAGGGGTATGTGGTAACTTCCTTTGCATCAACCCTGATATCAGAACGCTGATCGCCCCAGCAACGTGGGGCGAAGCCATTGATGTGCCGTTCATCAACTGCGAGTACCGCAAGGTGAAGTTGGGCACTGATGTGATTGCGCCACCTGGGGCGCAAATGTGAACTCCTATCCCACCGTCGATTGTTGGTCCACGTGACGACCAAGTGTACGGACTACCTAAATGTACAAAAGAACAATTGAAACGTTCCTAGTCCACACACCTTGTGAGTTACCTGCAACTTTTTGCCTCATCGCGTACTCAGCGACCATCATTTCGGGAGAAACGTAGGCGCCGACACTGATGATGGGTTCCCTACTCATATCCGAGGGAGTACTGATGGTTCCCAAGGCCGGTCCGTTGTTACCCGCCGACGCAACCCATGTCACGCCATACTTATTAACAATGTCATCCAATAACTCGCCAATCCGACTGGAAAACAAAATTGAGCCGTACGAATATGGTGGTTACAATAATCGGACTTACCCAGCGTCTACCCAGTGGGCATGCTCGCCGTAACTCATGTTTATTACGTCTACAGGTCGTGTCTTTTTCAGTTCCATGATTTTAATCATGGCACGGACTAGAGCAGTTCCAGTTTCCATCGATCCCAGCCTTCCATCTCCTATTGTCAATGAGATAATTTGAGCACCAGGGGCTACACCATTTAATTCCGGCGTGTCGGGGAAATACGCCGAGGCTATGGAAGCTACGTGGGTTCCATGACTTGCTAAAATTCCCATTAATATTCCATAGAGAAACTAAAGGATGATTTACAGCAGTACTTACAACACACTCCTACTAATTCTAAAACGTCCCCATTATCGTGGACGTTCATGCTAAAGTTAAGCTTATCAGTATCAGTCAGAGGAGCGTAATCATGAGTTATACTATATTCCCCTAATAAAGGACACTTTGACAGATCACCGTCTTCAGTTGTATCAACACAACAGACCCACTTAGTTCCATCATGGAAAAGAATGCAATCGTAAACAGGTCCACTAGACGCGTATTTCTTTTCAAAATTATTCAGCAACTCCAACTTCGCATCGATATCTTCTTTTTCGAGCTTCTCAGACTCACTCAACGTTGCCGACGCTGCAACATCACAAAGACGGTTCATAAAATAATACTTGGACAAAAAACAACATAATTACTGGAACGCTTCGATTCAAACTCCACGAGGCTCCTTGTAGCTTCAGCCAAGCTCCTCCGGTGACTTTCGTCCCAGGATTTCTTCTTGATCTCTTGTTTGACGCGATCCTTCAACCTGTCGGGATAAAGATCAAATGCATGTTTAACACCAAGTCTATAGGTTCCGCAAGGATTATGCCAATCGCTAGGTATCTGAAATTTTACATAAGGAGTTTCACCATTGTGTCTTAACGTAAAATAATTAGATTTTGTTGACTTTTTTAGGCATTAAATAAAATAAATGTCAAAAGATAAGTCGTGGTCGATTTACGTAATCAAATTGTTATATAAATTTTAAATTTTAAGATCTACTCCATCTATGCCTTATAAAAACAATTAAAAGTTATATATATTTCCAGCAGAGGGAGCTGCATAAATTTTTGCCAATTTAAGTATGTTTCATGGAACTTTTAATTTTAGTGACAAAAAACAATATTCAGGAACATTAAAATCTTACAAAACATACAAGTTCTTAGTTTTAGAGTTTGACTTTCAAAGTTAAAAAAAATTGGATTTAAAATACCCTCCATCTATTGCTTATATAAACATTTAAATGTAATAAATATTTTCAACAGAGGGAGTTGTATAAAATATTACAAATTTGAATATAAAATTCCCCTCCATTTATCGGTTATAAAAATAATTAAAAGTAATAAATATTTTCAATAAAGGGATTTGTATAAAATGTTACAAATTTGAGCATAAAATACCCTCCATCTACTAATTATAAAAATAATTAAATATAATATTTTACAAATTTAAGTAAGCTTAATTTTAGTGATAAAAAACGTGTTCAAAACAAATGACACAAGTTCTGAGTTTGAATTTATTCAAAATTATATTAACGTATAAATTTAAAATGCCCTCCATCTATTGCTTATAAAAATAATTAAAAGTAATAAATATTTTCAACAGAGGGAGATGTATAAAATATTAAAAATTTGAGTAGATTATAAAAACAATTAAATGCAATATTTCCAACAAATGAAGGTGTATAAAATATTTCAAATTTTTATTTTAGTTAGGAACTATTTGTTCAAGAAAATTGAGGTCAATAAGAAAAAATTGACACAATAATATAATTCATACTTACAGAAAAATTAATTAATCATCACTGTAATAATAAATATGAATAAAACAAACCTTCAATTTTTTTCCTGTAAGTGTGGTAATAGTCCCTTCGGTTGGTGTAACTATGCATGTTGTATTAACATCAGCACAACCACTGCAATCGAACCTTTCTATAACCTTAACTTTTCCGTCTGATGTTCTCTAAAAATCCAAATTGAGTTGAACATTAGGAGTAAGAGGTGGTAGAAAAATTTACCTGAAGACCCGGTGCTCCTGGATCAATCCCAGAGTCCAGAATTGCAATGACCGTACCTCTGCCATCATAAGTTGGATATTTATTTAAAAAGGACACAACGCCCGTCTCTTTTTTGGGCAACAGACCCCAAACTGGAAAATCCTCTAGTGGTGCCTCTGACATGTTAAAATAATTATATACACTGGAAAAAAAAATATGTTAGTCACTGAATGTGTAAGCATTTTTTCCTAACCACATTTTTTAAACGTCATTAATAAATAAAAGGGTTTTGTTTGTTACGTTTCGTTATTGGTGTTTAATAAGTTAAGGGGTAAAGGGAATTTATTAAATTTGTCTAATTAGATATAACCTAAACGATCTAACCAAAAATTTATACGTCACCGCACGGGATGAATTAACCAGACTATGTAAACAAACGCTACGTTACCATCCCAGCTGTGCTGATTTTTGTCACTTTCCCTAATTATGTTTCAAGTGATTTCTATATATAGAAACTTTAATGCAATATACTTGACTAGCTTTAAATGGCAAACAACATGAAATATATATAAATGGCTTTTGTACTCATCGTCAAGACCTTGCATTGTTCTAAGAGCAAATACTTTGCGGTTTTGTACATTGATAAACTGTCGATATAATTAATTTTAAGAGGCCGTAATGTGTCGTGATTACCTCCTAATTCCCTTAATGGCCCCAATATTATTTCTTAAGACACTTCTGAACATACCATAATGTTCTAAACTGCATAAAGTACCAAATAAGTTTTTAGTAAGCATAGAAAAACTCAGTGGGTACAGTGCGTATATTTTCAGTTGCTTATCTAAATTTACATTGGTTACATCAGAGTTCACAAAATTTAAATAACCCGCTAAACACTTTGTCGATCATAACGGAGACAATCAAAGTACAGTGGTGGCCAGAGAAATAAGACAATATTTAAAATCAAATATTTTGTAAAATATTTCATAAATGGATTTAATTCAAATTTTGTTCAGTCAGTATAAAAGATATATTTCAATATTCTGTACTTTTTTGTGCTTTTTTTGTTACACATCTTATAAATGGCAGGGATATACAGTGGTGGAAAAAAGTATGGAATATTTAAAAAAAAAAAATTGACTTGGAAAAAGTATAGAATATCATTCTATTTGCGGTCAGTTGTATTTAAATTCGTAACTTTTTCGGTCGGTTTCAACATAGTAGTGTCTAGACACGTTTACTTTTCACTGCAATTTAGGAAAAGAATAGTTAAACTTTGTGAAAGTGGTTGAACAAAATGTGACGCGGCAAAAACATAAATTCTGCACTCAGGGTGGAGTGGAAAATCGACGTTCACGAAAAACCACTCCCAAGATAGACGAAATTATAAAAAGGCTCTCCCTCAAAGTCCTCACCAAAACATCAAGACAAATCACTGAGAAAATTCTAATCTAAATTTTAGTAGCAGAACAGTGAGAAATCTTATTGTCGTGGGACTACATGGCCGAATTGCAATTAAAAAACCACTGCTATCAGAGAAAAACAGAGCTTCCGGTCTGCCATTTGCAAAATCCCACTTGTCGTGGGCTCAGGAAAAATGGAACACTGTACTTTAAAGTGACGAAAGTAAATTTAATTTGTTTGGGACGGATAGTAAGAGAGCCAGTGGGGCAACGATACAATTTTAAACACCAAATTCCTACGGTTAAACATGGTGGCCCAAGCATTATGGTTTGGGGATGCTTTTCTTGAACCCTTGATTCAAGTGGAGGGTAAAACGGATCGTTTCCAATGCAGGCACATACAGGAAACACCATGTTTCTATTTGTCGAGGAAGAGATGCAACTTCGTTGGATATTACAAGACAATGATCTCAAACACACGTCTAAAATTATTAAACAGTGGTTTCTAATGAAAAACTTAACTGTGATTGAATGGGCGTCTCAGTCTTCCGTTCTAAATCCTATTGAGCTCCTTTGGGAGGTAAAAGACCGTCGCATCCAAACATAAAACATCGAAAGTGAACAAGGACTTCTTTATACCATACAGGAGAAATGGCAACAATTTCTTGTTGACCTATTAGGATAGAAATGTGTGCTACTTCTTTAGCCACCACTGTATATAATATCAATATTATTATTTACAATTAAAACTAATTTTATGTTGCAATAATAAATATACAAAATAAAATAAGGAAAAATAAGGTTTTACTTGCCTTAGACCCAATTTAAAAATATAATTTCACACCTTAAAATATAATATAAACAACGATAAAATGAAATTGAAAGAACAAAGTGATTATGTGATACTACGTTACACGTACTGTTTGGTTGTGTAGTATTTACATTAAGATTGCGATTTACCTAGAAAGCTTCCTAAATATAATTTGCTAAACACCATTATCTATAAGTAACAAGATGATAAATAATTTTTATTGCTGTTTCCATAATTGTCTAGTTAAATTTATTAAACTGTTTCAAATTACCCACCAAAATTAATCAGTGAGTCAACTACGAGGGGAAAACAAAAGTAATTTACGTTGTTTCATCACCAACTGTGTCTCTTATTTACTTATTAATTCATTAATATTCACCTGTGCGGATCACAATTCACAAATTAAATTTCCACTGCTTGGATTTAAGGTCCTTACTCATCCAGATTTAACAAGAAACTGCATTTAGAAACGTTTTTCACGTCTAAACTTCCTCATACATATATGTATACATATAGGGAAGGTACAATACTTCTTTTGTGCAAGTCTATGCCACTACCTGGATCTATTCTAACTCAATCAGCCCTAAAATACCTGCTATAATGGATTTTCTGTTCGGAGGGTCCACCACTCAGATTATGGCTGTGGAAAATGCTGGAAGTTTTATCCGATGTAGTCAGTATTAAAGAGGACATACCATTGAGGACACTAAAGATGAAAATGAAATGATTTAGATAATTATACACAAAACAAATAGATAGAAAAAGGGTAATTAAGTTAAAATAATGCTTCTGAACATACTGTGGTGGTCATTATTAAAACAAATTTTTAAAATGTTAAATATTTTAGCCATAACTCTTTTATTTAATGTGAACTGTTCAAATAATATTAATTTACTGTTGTTGTTTTATACAGTTTATTATAAAAACTACTATATTCTTTTTCTACATTCTAAATATAGTCAACTTCATTTTTGAAAGAGATTTTTAATAATTAAATCTGTGTTATTTAATTTAACATTAACATTTTGTATAATATCCTTTTTGTCTTATAATTATTGCCCATAATTTTGGTATTTGGGATCGTTTTCATGTTGAAACACATTTATTAAGACAATCATTTCTTCAATATATAGAAGCAAATTGTTGTTAATATCCCTGTACATAAATCAGACTAAGGGGGTCTAGGCCAGAAGAACTGAAACATCCCCTTAGTATAATAAACCGCCACCACGTTTCACTGTGGGTATAACAAACTTTTTATGTAGTTTTGTCCCTGTAGGATGTTTAACATAAGCAAAACCATCATTTTTTTATAAATTGAAGTTAGACTGATCACGACTTGTCCCCACTTTTGTGGTCCAGTGAATCTGATCCTAAGCAAGTCAAAATTGGACTTTCACATTTTCAGTAGAAATCAGAGATTTTCTTGTAGCTCTGGGGTCAAACAAACCCCCATCCACTAACCATCTTCTCACAGTCCTTGAACTAATTCCAGCAAGTCCTATTTCCTCCAGGTTGGCTTTAATTTCAGTTAACGATAAGATTAGATTATTTTTTGACATTCGAATTATCTGGTTATCGATTTTCTTTCAAGTTTTTCAGATTTAAAGTCATAGAGTGGAATAATAGATCATAAAGTAAAAAGTTGCTATAATTTTGTCCATTGAAAAATAAAAAGGCAGATAGGCATGGTAGAATAAAATTAGATTGACCAGTTGCATAGATAAATGTTACGTATGTGTGATATAAGTGATAATAAGAAACATCGTCAACTTGTGTGGCAATGCTAATAAACTAAATTAATAAATCGTTGCCACTGATAATTTAATAATTTTCAATTTTTTAAGTAGTTATCGAATTTTACGGATAATTCTACCCATTTAAATTGCCCCCTGTTTTGGTCGTATCACAAAACCAGATCTGAAGAAGCGGCGAACAATAAAACACCGAAACACACGAGATTTATCATCGTAGCGCAACGGCACGTAACAAAAATAGAAGCAACACAAAAAGACGAGGGCGTCCAGAGGCGATTGCTAGAGTCACCAGACCCGGGGCAACGGAGATTCGTCGGCCAGACGATCTTAAATATTAATCAGTCAAACCGGAGAGAACTCCATCCCATTGGCTTACTCTGAATCAGTCAGTGTATTTCCGAGCCTGAAACATGCCCGGCTCCACGTGCATCTCCCGCATAATATTTACCGTCGGACTCGGTCTTTTGCCACATGTTTTATCGTTGACTTCTAATCACAACGAGTCGTGCGTTGTGCTGTACGAAAGGGGCGTCGAGGCCTATTTGGGCAACGATTACGACGAATGTGTCGCCGATTTCGAGGGGGCCCTGCAAAAATACCGGTTGTACAAGAAATTAACGAACAACTGCCGTTTAAAATGCAAACAGGAGGCCGAAATGTCCGAGCCCATGTTTTCGGTGAACATAGAGAATTTGTTGTTTTACGAGAAGACGGTTAAAACTACGCTGTGCATTATGCTATGCAAAAACGATCATAGGGATGTGTTCGAGAATACGCATCTCAATTTTGACACGGAGCTGCTTTTCGAGGACCTCAAAGTGTATGATTATCTGCATATTTGTTATTTTCAGGTAAAGTTCCTTCTAATATTTCCTAAAATATAATATAAACGTTTCGGGTAATTTTTAAATTTGTTTAAAATAAATTTTAATTCTCTAATTATACCATTATTTACTTTTATTATTTAAATAGTATTTATTTATTATTATTATTTGGGTTATGTTGAAAATTTTGGGCTAAATTCAGAATAAAATTTTTTATTTTAAATCAAAATATATATTTTTTATTTCACATATGTTATAAAAAAATAAAATAATATTTCCTTGATTATATTTTATTGTGTAAATATTTAATAGTTTCTAACGTAAATAAATAATAAAATATTCTAAATTCACATTTTTAAATTGATTAAAAAACAAACATTCCTTTTATATTTTAAGTAAAATTTTATTAAACAAATAATCTTCGTATTTGAACTTTGAACATTTTTAATTATTATTAGTTAATAAATATTAATTTAATTTTGTATTTTTTTTGCCTAATTATTTAATAGTCATAATAACGTAATAAAACCAAAAATATTTTTTTAAATGATAAATTTGAGCGATTTAAGAAAAACATCTTCTTTTAATTTTAAAATATACTTTTTATTAATTTGTTTATTTAGGAGAAATTTTCGTATTATACTGAAATGATGAGACAATTTTGGGTAAATAAATTTAGAAAAACATAATATGACTTTAATTCAATTCTTTTGATCTCTATTATTTAAAAAAAAAAATAAATTAATAAATATTAATTTAATTTTGTATTTCTTTGTATAATTATTTAATAATTTCCAATGTAAAAAATCAATAATATTTTTTAAAATGATAAATTTAAGAAATTTAAGAAAAACAGTTTCTTTTACTATTTAAATTTAATTAAATAATGTTTATTAATTAGTTTATTTAGGAGGAATTTTCGTATTATACCGAAATGATGAGACAATTTTGGGCAAATAAATTTAGAAAAACATAATACGACTTTAATTCAATTTTTTTGGTCTCTATTATTATTAAAAAAAAAAAAAATAAATTAATAAATATTAATTTAATTTTGTATTTCTTTGTATAATTATTTAATAATTTCCAATGTAAAAAATTAAGAATATTTTTTAAAATGATAAATTTAAGAGATTTAAGAAAAACATTTTCTTTTACTATTTAAATTTAATTAAATAAACTTTATTAATTAGTTTATTTGGGAGGAATATTCGTATTATACCGAAATGATGAGAAAATTTTGGGCAAATAAATTTAAAAAAACATAATATGACTTTAATTCATTTTTTTGGTTTCTATTATTTAAAAAAAAAATAAATATTAATTTAATTTTATATTTCTTTGTATAATTATTTAATAATTTCCAATGTAAAAAATCAAGAATATTTTTTAAAAAGATAAACTTAAGAGATTTAAGAAAAACAGTTTCATTTACTATTTAAATTTAATTATTTTGGACAAATAAATTTAGAAAAACATAATATGACTTTAATTCAAATTTAATTAAGTAAAATTTATTAATTAGTGTCTTCAGGTCAAGTTTTCATATTATACTGAAATGATGAGAAAATTTTGGGCTAATAAATTTAGAAAAATATGTTCTGACAATTCAAAACATGTTTAAGTTTTAGTTTTAAATTGAGAAAAAGCCAAGAAACTATTTTTAGTGCATAGTGAAATAAAAAGTATTTTTTTTATTTATTTCAATTGAGATTTTATTTAATTTACTTTTTTTACTACAACTTTGGAATGAGATGAAAATTTTGAATTTATACATTCAAATAGTTACAAAGATACAGATTTTAGTTTGTGTTTAATTTAAAAAAAAAATAAATTTTACAATTATGAAGAGAAATTCAATTATATAATTATTTATTTAAAATTCATTCAGTTGCAATTTTGAGTTGATTTAATTGACACGAATATTGAAGTATGTATTACATCGAAAACGAAAGTTAACTACCAAAGAAGGGAAAAATATGTCGTCTTTTCGGGTACGTCGAATTTCACTTGTCACCTCAAAATATTTTATTGATGTGTATAAACAAGTATTACTTTTGTCTTGAAAACATTTAATAAACGAATTAAAAGATTTCCTTCGTTGACCCAATTAAATCACAAAAGTGTCTGGTGTAACTTTAATGAAACAATGAAAGTTTATATTAATTGAATGCATATTAAAGTTACTTAAAATAAACGCTTTTCAATTCAATTAATTAATAAGCTTATAATTGAGCAGTTAAGCAATTTAATGGCTAACCATAGTTTCCACAGTTAAACACTTTTATGCACAGTTAGTTAACGTTCATAAAACAATGATGATGTAATTCTTCTGTCTAATATTAATGTACAAAACATACGCACATTCTGGTAATTTGTCGTTTAATTAGTTGCCATCACGTATTAAAAATATTGTCGGCCGGAAAAAAATAAAACAAATTTAATACCATGGCAATATTGTGACCCAGGATTGTTATCAGCATGTTTTGCTTGTATTGATAGCGAGTCTAGAAGATACTTCGGTGTAATTTGATTAAATTTATCACAAAAAATGTTGTTGGTAATTAGAATTGTGCAACATAATATGAGATTGTCAAGTATCAGTTGATATCTTGCTAATTTGCACGAGGAAAAATAATGTTTTGATTTTGTGCCCATTGTTAAGTTTATATAATTCGTTCTAGTTCAGTTGAATCACCATTTTGCGATTATAAATTTAATCACATTGACACAGTTTGAATTTGAAATACGTCGAAACAATTTGATTAAAACCATTCGTTTCTGGTTCCTTGACGGCGATCTATGGGTTTATTATTCCCAGTTTTAATGAGCCATTAAATAAAATTGCTTATTCTCGATAATTCGGAATTTTAATGAGAATATAATACAACAATAGGAGTGTGAAATTTAATAATCGAAATTATAAGTGGAACGCTTGATTTGCAAACACATATTGAGTTTGTAATAATAATCTGTCGTTATTTTTGGATGCAACGACCTCAAAATTGTGTATAAACAAATCGGGAATAATTTCTTTCAAGTTTGTCCTTAACATTTCTTGTGCTACTCGTGCAGTAACAGTTGTTTGCCCACTTATTTTACACCCACAAAAATGTATTAGAATTATATGTGGCTGACTTCGTTACTGCATTCCTAATACGAGGAAAATGTTTTCAAATTGATTATTTATTTGACAAGTAGTGCAGTTTAACTTTTTTACTGTAGTTTTCTGTATAAAAAATTATGTTTAATGCCATTATTTCTAAGTGGTAAATAACAAAATGACAGTAAATTGCATAAATAAATATGATTTCTTGTCTTTAACTAATTTTTAATGAGATCAGTTAAAATTGTACTGAAAAATATCTTTCAAATTATTAAAGAAGAGTAATTGAACAGAAACGCATGCGCACTTACATTTATACTCAACTAGTGACATCTCGTGTCTTTCATTGCTCTCAGTAAATTTACATGGGTTCTGTACTAGAGATCTTTTGGTTATTATAATTATTCAATCATTGGTCGAAGTGATTCGAAATTCAGCGTTACCAACACCAAGAGAAACCAGAAGAGATGGTTTGGAGTTTAAGGTTAAATAAGTCAATCGTCTTCTACGAAGAAAATTGTCTGAGTTCTTAATGAAAATCAATAAATGGATAATTCGAATGTCAAAAAACAATCCAATCTTATAGCCAACTGAAATTAAAACTTAGTTCAATGACTGAAAATATGGTTGATGGTCCAATTTTGACTTGCTTAGGATCACATTCACTGGACCACAGAAGTGAGGACAAATAATTTTTAGTGATGAGAATTTATTTTATAAAAAAATGGTAGTTTTGCTTATGTTAAACATCCTACAGGGAAAAAACTACTTCTTCTGGCTTAGGCCCCCTTGGATTAATTTACATACAGGGATATATTAAACAAGAATTAAATAACACAGATTTAATTATTGAAAAACTTTTTCAAAAATTAAAATTGCTATATTTATATCCAAGTCAATTAAAAAAAAAACAATTCACATTAAATAAAAAGGTTATGGCTAAAATATTTAACATTTTAGCAGCTATACTAATAAACACTGTATGCACATTGTAATTTAAGATTTTTTTGTTAAAATTAATGATTTTTCATTGTTAGGTAATTTAAAATTTTACTTGAAAATACCTTCCAAATTATCAAAGAAAAGCATTTTAATAGTAGCGCATGCGCATTGATATTTAGACTCAACTGGTGACATCTTTTAACAAATTATAGATTATAGGTTAAGTTAATCAAATTAAAATATTAAAACTAAAAATAAATTTTTTAAATACATATTTTTAGTTTTAGGAATTAAGAATTTTTATTTTATTAGATTTTTCTGTATTTTTCACAAATAATGACAAAAATTAGATATGAATACATACATATTAAAACAATGGAGAGATGTTTCGTTTAATTTACGTCGCCAACAATTAATTAGTTTTATATCTGTGTACGATATTAAATTTCAACCATAAAATTGAAGCAAATTTCATGCATAACAAACTATAATAAATCGAATGATGCAAACTCGTGTTGCTCTAAATCTTGTCACAAAAATATCATTTATTGTTTGCCACTAAAATTTTATGAAGCTTTAAATTAGAATTTATTTATAAATTCACCAGAGTAGTTTCCAATAAAATAAAATTGTTTACCACTCGTACCATAACATCCGTATTCGATTATTTCAAATTACACAGCAGAAAACTGATCTTCACGTTCTTATGCAATTTTATTAAATTTTGTTACAGACGAAGCAATATCAGAAAGCCGCAAGCGCAGCGTTCACTTATTTGATCGCCCATCCGGACGATAAAACCATGACGAGAAATTTGAAATACTATTCCGAACTGGAGGGCGTCAACCCTGAGGATATCGTCAACTATGAAGCCAAAGTAAGTGGGTGAACAACATCCAATTGTCACTTTAAACAATCAATTTTAGGACTACGTATATTTGTACGTGCACGGAGCTGCAGCCTACGAAAAGAAGGAGTGGAAAGATGTGGAGCACAACATGGAGGAGTCCCTGGTGTCGTACTTCCAGGCGGAGGATGAGTGCAGGGCGTACTGCGAAGGACCGTTTGACCAAGGGTGGTACCCAGACTTCATTCCATCCATTGCGAGTAAGTCCCACGATTTTCTGCCTATACAGTACCTAACGCAGCTTCTTCCAGATCACTTCACAATGGTTCTGAAATGTAAACTGGGATGTGTCGAGAAGTTGGGCAATTTGAACGGGGAGAAGCACGAAGATCTCCTGGCTAGTCACTACCACTACCTCCAATATGCATATTTTAAGAGTAAGTAAGGGTGGCCCCCAAAAATGTTCGTTATCTTTTATTTTTGCCTTCAGTGGGTAATTTGAAGGAGGCCTGCCAAGCTGTTGCCAGTTATCTTCTGTTTTATCCCGATGATGAAGTCATGTTGGACAACATGAAGTACTACAGGTCCTTGCCCAAAGTAACCAACGACTACTTCACCCCCAGGGAGGTTGGTACTCAAGCTTCAACTACTAATTTATGACTAAACATACTCTGTTTCCAGGAGGCCATCAGATACGTCCAACGACAAATATACGAGAGAAAAATAATGAAATTTGTATTAAATGAGTATAAATTTGACATCCCAGTGGACGAAGACAAAGTAAGTAAAGCCGTAATGTGTAAGTACGTTAGAAACTAAACACGTAACACTAATAAACACAATCTTTACGAGGATTTAAATATGCAGTTATTTGTAACTAATTGAACACATGTGTTTTAATTTAAAACTTTCAAACCACAACAAAATGGCAGTAAGCTGTAAAGCACACCTGCACTTTAACAATTTTACTAAAAGAAATAATCGATCACACCGATATGACAATGAAAATTAATTACAGAGAAATAATTGGTTGTTTGGCTCCAAGCTGGTGGCTAAATTTAGTTTATGGACAGACGTGTGGTATCGGGTTATTGAAAATACGGGTGCTGGTCAAGAATTGAGCTAGAAATATAAATTGAACATTCGACTCATGGTGGTGCTCTTGGTGTTGGTTAGATGTTGAACCCCTTCGTTGATTAGGGTGGATGAAACTGAAGTTTGCTGTTTTGGCACTTATCTTCTCAACTATTGGGGCAATTCTTTTCCTTTAGATTCTTCGCCAAACCATCCTTACCTTTGGTATACCTAAGGTTGGAAAAATTTGAAGGAATTCGTGGGTTATTGCCACTCAATTGTCTTCCGTTTGTCAACACACGTTTTCGACGCTAATCACTATCAACACATTGTAATCTGACATCACACATTTATTTATATTCATTACGCAAACGGAAATTGTCATAAAATTTAACAATAAATATTTTGTTTCAACCTATTCACGCTGTCGTTTTTCATTTTGGTGGACGGCTTATTTTGGGCTTATCATCGTTTTAATTGAAATCGTGCAAAATAATATTCTAACAACTTAACATTGTTTTAAAATGTTTTTTATGTGTTAAATTTTATGCTAATAATTTTATGGCGCATGTGGTTGTAAATTAACAAGAACTTTGACTTGCAGGGTCCAAAATCTTCTGATGATAATGAGAACACTGCCTGATCTTTCAACTATGCTTGGGATTGACTGTAAATATGTTCAGTTTGTATGCCAAAAAAAAAAATCATTAACATCATTATTTGTATTTTTGTACTCAGTTTTACCAAATAAAATTATGTTGTTATATTTTTTGTAATAAGCCAGTTTTATTGTAACCTTACTTTTAATTTTGCACACGAAATTAAAACGTATGGAAAACAATTGTGTCACAGTTTCAGTAAAAGTTTATTGGGGCTTGCTGGCTTCAGCAGGATGATAAATTGTCTTCCCAACGAGACGCTTCTTCTTCATTCTCTCTTGCAATTCCCCCTTAATCAATAACAATTAACTGGACCAGTGACAGCCAATTAAAATTTTTGCATCCAACAGGCAACGAAACAGAGAATTCGCTTATTAATGACAGAAAAACAACTGCAAGGTCCGAACAGATTTTTATCGGATGGCTTGGCATCGGCCAAGGAATGCAAATCGCTGATCGAAATCGCTAAAACGTTCGCAATTTTGGGCGACGGATACCAAGGAAAGAAATCGCCGCACACTTTGATGGAGAAATTCGAGGGCGTCACGTTGGGTAGGGTCGTCCTACTGGTTTACATCGGACTGCTCAATCGCAAGTACTTGGAAATGTATCTGAATTTGACGGAGAACGTGCGCCACGAGGTCCAGAGCTATTTCAAACTGAACCAGACCCTTCATTTTTCGTACACCCATCTGGTGTGCAGGTCTGCGTTGCCAGGTAAGCCAACAAGGCTGTAAATGGGGCGGATAATTGATTGGATCGTTTCAGACTCGCCAAAGAATAGGACCGACTTAAGTCATGCCGTGCATGCAGATAACTGTAACATATTACCGGATGGTGAGTGCGATAAATCACCACCCGCCTTCACGTGGAGGGATTACAGCGCCATTTTGTACTTAAACAATGATTTTGATGGAGGAGAATTCATATTTTCGGAAGACCCGAAGGGTAAAACCATACAAGTAAGCAAAACGTCAAAGTCTAATTTAGTTGATCACTGATTTTGATGTTTTTAAGAGTACGGTGACTCCATCTTGTGGCAAACTGTTGGGCTTTTCGTCCGGAGGTGAAAACCTTCATGGTGTGAGGGCTGTTAAAAGGGGTTCTAGATGTGCAATAGGAATGTGGTTTACGTTTGATGAAGGTCACATAGAAAAAGATAGACCGGTTGCATATAGACTGTTGAATAATACCAAAACGTAGTATTTAGTACCATTTTATTAATAAGACTATTCTTTGTAAATTGGTTGTGTTTATTTTGTTTTTTATTGCTGATTTATTTGTTTTTTGTGTTAATTAAGTATTATTTTGAGTATGACTAGTCTAACTGAAAATGAGTCAATATAATATTTTTTTAAAAAGTATGACTTATTTCTTGAACCTGCATTCTTAAATGTAAAAAATAAAATAATAAAACTCAAAGCTGAAATTGAGTTTTCTTCCCTTTCATAATTCCTTTTAGCTGGTAATAACAATTGACTTCCAAATTGTAAGACTTGCTTCCAAAACCTCAACCAGAGTTAATTGATTAAAAAATGCTGCAACCTTAAAAACAAATGATGTGAAATTTTCTAGTATATTAGATTTAAATTTAAACAAAATTACAAGAATAAATACACTCAAAGCCAAATGCATTCGATTGATAAACTGAGACGAGCAACGTCACTGCATGTTGCAGCCTCGTACCTTGCAAAATTCGATGATGTAATTACTTGCTAATACCTCAGCGTTATTACGATAAATTAAAAATCCAAAAATAAACATTTGTTATTTATGCCAAAAATAACCACTCAACGGGGTTAAACTAAAAATACAGGTTATTCGATTCGATTCGGCAGTGAAATTTTAGCTGGTGACTGATGACTGGTACGACGAAAGGATTTTTATTAATCCTTTCGCTGCAGGTTGGAGGTCCTTAAATGAATGAGACCTTTGGTACAGATGTCATGTTAAAATCACTTAAGGTATGTTGAGATCGTGTGGAACGAAATCAATTCGATAGCAGTCGATCATTGCTAAGCGTCGTCATCCAGTGCGGTTCGTTTTAAATGAGTAAAATTATAATCCAAATTAATATTAGGTACTGGAGAAAGTAATTTAGGTTTTTGGTTCATGATTTCTTGAATAAAGTTATATATTATATTATGCTGTGCTATTCAAGTACTACAACTGGTCCAAAACTCATTGAAATTACATGATCAAGGTCACACTGAAATCTGAATCAATGAAGAAATTAAGCAATATCTCGTGCAAAATCCTCAAGCCTCTTATTTAGAAATAGGTCAGTCATTAAATTGCGATTAGAAAAAGGCTTCATGCAATGAATTTCATGAAATAGTTGGGACAAATGGATTCCATATGAATTAAGTGAGGTTAGGTTAGGTTAAGCATTTGACAATTGTCAATTTTCCCCTTGTATGCAAAGCAAATTACTCTTTTATTGATGATATTGATACATACGACGAAAAATGGGTTGATTACGACAATTCTCGTCAGTCTAAATAATAGGTTGAAGCTAGTAAACCTGGTGGAACAGGAATTGACTATGTTCATGAAAAACCTTTTTAAAGACCATGTTCTTTAGTTAATAGAAGACACGTTTTGCTTCAAAACGTTAAATGAGAAGTTCTACTTCATCCACCATATAGTCCAGACATTTCTCTACGTGACTATTATTTATTTTTGTCATAAAAACGGTTTAATTGTAACGATGAGTCAAAATTGATGTTGATCTTTTCTGCTGCCTCAAAAATTCAGAATTTTTTCTCATTTTCTGTAAAACACTGACAAAAAAGTTGATGATTATATTACCTAATATTTCGTTTCTACATGACAAGAACACTTGACTTAAATAATAATAATGGTATTAAAATTTTCATCACCTATTAATGATTTTAGGGGTGCCCCAATTAAATGTTTCAACGCAACAATTTGTCCTAAGCGTTTCTACACATATAACCGTGAAACGTTTGTTCAATTTTAAGCAATTAATACATTTGTCAACTGCAGTTTGGAATTGCCTGTATAATTAAGCTCGTGGTAACGAAACTGATTTACGTTCTGGATTGTTTGTGACCATTCAGTATTGTTTATGGCCGAATTAATAATACTTGAAAATAGAAAACTATTTCGAAAATTACGGAATGCTGTGTGAAATCGACCTTGTGAGTAAACACGAAAATAAAAGTGTCAATATATGATGTAAATATAAAATTATTTCTACCAATTTTTCGTTAAAGTCAACTGAGTAGGTTACAGTGACAAAACTTAAAACATTGGAAGAAACAATTACAGGAATTGTCAAATACAATTCGACAAAATAGAAGATTATTTCTTTTTTTTTCAAATTCTAACTTAGGTTGTCTCCATTTTTTGCTATGATTTACTTAATTTTCCTTAAAGAAGATGCACCAAATCCCTCAAAGATCTATAAAGTCAATCCAATTGATTTGTGTTTAATTATGGTTTAATCTTTTCATGTACATTGTACTAACAGATGATGTTGTTAAAACTGAAGATGTTCGCTAATTTGGTTTCTCCACCTCATCAAAATGTTATGAAAATAACTGCAATCTTCAAATCAACATCAAATTGGGAAGAAACTGAGTCTTCAGTTGTTGTTGATAAATTGGCTAAAACCTCCGCTTATAAAGTATTTGAAATAAATATCCACGGTACTCTAATGAAGAACACTTCCAAGATCAATAAATGGAGTAGTCACATATTTTGAAATATCCATTAGATTACTAAAAATCACCACCTACTTCTTACTCTTTCAATTGTTTGAAATTATAGTTTAATCTTCTTCTCTTTCTATTAAAGGTAACTTTAGTTAGTTCATATGGCTTCAGTTTTTAGCTAGATTTACCAATAACATTTTGATTCACTTGCTCTGGAAGTAGCTGCCTCCAATCATCAAATCCTGAACCCATAAATGAAATGAAAGGCCAGTTACGAAGAAACACAGGTCCCATTTGTTGCTTATAAATTAGATGTAGCATTTTTGGATGCCTTGTACCAAAACCATTTGGTATAAATATATAATGCTAATGAAGATGTATTAACAAGTTTAATTGGACAGAATTCAACTCGAAACAAATTATGATGCTAACTAGTACAAAATAGTTTTCTAAATTATTTTCTGGAATGATATCGAAGTTAATGGGGCGATCGTGTCCCCAGAGAAGCACGAATTGGAATAAGTTGAATAAAAGTAAAAATAAAAGATCGCGTTTAATATGTTAGCTATGGAGTAATAACGTGAAGGTATATTTTTGGATCGACGCTACTGACCGTCGACGTTGTTCTATGTGATGGTTGGTCCAAAGTAATTTGGGTATTCAGTACGGGACTTTTTATGTGACCGGTGTAGTGAGGAGAGCCATGGAGATCTACCGGAGATCCTCATGGCTGTTGCTGCTTCTTGGAGTTTCCCTTCTCACCACTGCCTTGCAGGGTACGTGTTTAAGAAAATATGAGGTTGTCAACTTGTAAAAACAGTGACCATTTAAGAATTTTAATTTCGAGTGATAGTGCGTGGGATTAGGTTATGTACTTGCTCCTGTACTCCTTCGAGATTGTGAAGAATTATTAGTTTGCTGTAGTGAAATCAATACAATTATTATGTAATGCTACGACTGGCGGCCATGATTCCCAGTTTTCGGTCTATAATATGATATGTTATTTTTGGATTAACCAGGTTTCTAATAATAAAAATTGACCACAAATATATTTTAATCTATAAATAAATATTTTGCTTTAAAATCATCAACGTTTGCTAAAAAAATTAACTCTTTGGCTAACCAAGCTAATATTCTTTAATTTGGCCCACCCATCACCTAACTCATCCTAGATTGACTCACTCATTTCCATTTTTTGCACAACCATTGACAACTTTTTTCAGGTTGATGTTAATTTTTTTTTGCAAATTTTGTTCATCTAAAAGTAGCTGGATCCCAATGCAATAACTTTTAGGCAAATCGCCAACACCGTGCCACCCTAGCCTGAACCGCTACATATTTAGATTTGACTACGACATTATATCTATAAATCGCCTTAAATCACTTTTTCCACATAAATCTAACCATCAATTAACTAATTCCCACATCCAAAAATACATACTCATCAACTTTCCAAAAATTTTTATATTTTGTCACAATTCTCGTCGGAATATGATGTCATTAGTTTATATATTGACGTCACAAGTTATAAACTAAATGTCTCAAACTGATTTAGATATCCGAAACTAAAATATAAAAATATCGCTGTTCCAGTTGAAATCATGTTATATGGACCAAATATTTTAAATTATCGATTGTGTAACTTCTCTGGTCCATAAATGTGAGCTAATTTAAATAACTACTATACAAATATTTTTTGATTTTTTAATAACTTAAACGAATACCTTCTTCTTCTTCTTCAGTATTATTTTCATTATCATTTTGCTCCACACTTCTGTGTGAAGACTTACTTCAGTCTTCATCAAATAATGGAAGGGTCAGTTTATTCAAAGATTCAAAGACTTAGATGACCTCAAATAATTTTTCTGAAGCAATTTTTGCCTAAATCTATTAAAATATCATCTTTCAAGTGGTGGCCCAAATGCTGCTCTTGATTACTTGAAGATTAAAATCTGGAATAATTAATTGACTTCTTTAGAAGTATAGGATTTAAAACTAAATTGACCAATAAAATTGTAGAAATGTATCTTCTCTGGCTCTTTTTGTCTTGTAGCTAAAGTAGCAATAGAACACCGTATTTTTTGAGAGATCTAAGAAGTTAAAACTTTCTAGAATCTTGCCAAGATCGACTCATTAACTTTATTGGCAGCAGTTTTGCCAAATTCTCCTCCTCTTTACAATTCTTTTTGGTGTGGCTCATACTAAAGTATCTTCAGCAGTTGAGGACTAGCAATTTTTAATTTTAGCCCTCAGTTGTTAAGGCTTCGGTTCCTTTCTATGTGCTGAAGTTGATGACTAATAACAGTTAACAATCAAAGCCTAAATGAATTATTTGGTTTTATAAATCGTCCTCATTTATCTCTTGCTAAAAATAAGTTTGTCTCAATATATAAACTAGATTAAATATTAAATTTGAAGTCATGTATTTAGTTTTTTGTTCGATGTTCCACATATGACAACTAAAAATAATGTTGTTATTCAAGCTATCGAAAATAGAACGTTATTTTAGATATAAACAATATTTTACATACACTAAAAACTCAGTTAACTCAATTTTAAACTATGTGGTCATTAGTTTACAGTGTCTGGTAATAAACGTGTAAACCAACCGCCCCAAATAATGAATTAAAACTTGAACCAACAAACAAAACAAAATTTACGTTGTTTTTTTAATTATTATTGAGTGGGTTTAATTGATTTTTACGGTACAATGTATGTCCACAATAAAATAAATTTCAGCCATAAATTGAACTGTTGATTAATTCTACGAGCAATAAAATTTATGCGTCTGGAAGTACTTAATTCAAAGCCAATAATAATCATTGTTCTGCTGAGATTAGCAACAAGCAATTAAAATACTCGTTATGATGCATTAAAAAGATGATTAAAGCTTTGTTTGTTTGTGGGAAGCCTTGGCCATAAATTTTCGAATCTTTGAAGTTTTTTACAGACCGTATCGATTACTTTCATTGAGTCCGATCGTGAAACAGGCTTCGTAATAATGGAGCTGATCATTTTTTAGAGTCACTTCAAAAAAATTTAAATGTATTAAACGCTGGAATTGCTCACGACCAAAAGTTGGAATCCAGTCAGAATGTAGGTCAACATTATAGACTTTTGTGCCAAAAATGTTGTAATTTTTGTCTAAATAAAAAACTCACGGGCGGTTGAGAATTTAAAAATACTGATATTTTAATACTGTTTTAACAGTCGGTTAATGCTGCGTGAGAAAATATTGGTTTAACTTAGAACGATGGGACGGAGGAGAAGTTTATTTTTGGTCTTCTGTCTTTATTTTAATTCTATGTTATCAATCCAAAAAACTTGTCATCGATTCTGATTTCAAGTAACAATCCATTTTAAATAGCCTTGACTATTTGAAAGCGACAAGGTCATCTAATTTTGATCACATCCACGGTGTTAAGTTCTATTTAGAGCAAAAAAGCTCAACTCGTCACACTACTTGCCCAGTGATCTATATAACGACGACCAAAAATAAATTACGACATTCCCGACGCACGTATTGTTACACGTTTAGATGATTGAAATATTTTAGCATTGTTAAATGGAACATTATGCCACCGCAACCGTAAACACACCTCAAAACCAACACCATTAATCATGGTGAATAGAAAATAATAAAAATTATTGATAGTATCGGAGGAACTGAATAAATGTTTTATTACAGGTGTGCAAGGTGAGGTAGAGTCTGAGGGTCCTTCCGAATCCGAATGTCGGCCTTATATCGAGAAAGCTCTTAAAGAGTTAGAAACTGGAGAGGCGGGATCTCCAGAGAGTGCGGGTGACACAGGCGATACGGGCGATAGTAAAGAAGACTTGCCAACTGTAGAAATCACTACCGACGACTCCGATCACCAAGAGGGTGACGGAGATGACGAAAGCCACGATGACGGAAATGCTAGTACCGAGACCGAATCCGAAGCCGGGCAAGAGGCCCAAGAAGACCAACCTGATGAAACGCAATCTGACGAAAAGGTAATTACCAGTAGAATCTTCAACAGCAATCCAACTAAACAACTTGTTACAGGACGAACAAGAGGCTAAAAGCGAAGAAGCAGCGGATGATGACAAAACGGACGAAGTAACGGTAAGTACAAAACATCCAATCATCTTTTAAAATAAGTTGGATTTCATTTTTATACAGGAGGACGACAAAAGCAAAGAAGATGAGGAAAAGAAAAGTGAGGAAGCTGAAGGTAGCAAAGAAGCTGATTCCAAAGAAGGAGATGATGACACCAAAGAAGAGGTAGAAGCTGAAGGAGCAGCTGAGGCCGACAAAGAAGAATCCAAAGAAGATGGTCAAAGTAAGGAAGATGAAGCTGATACTAAAGAAGATGATAAAGATAGCAAAGAAGAAGAGAAAGAGGAAAGCAAAGAAGAAGAAAAAGCCGAAAGCAAAGAAGATGCAGTAGACAGCAAAGAAGAAGCTAAAGACGACAGCAAAGAAGAAGGTAAAGAGGACAGCAAAGAAGAAACTAAAGACGACAGCAAAGAAGAAGAAGCCCCATCAGTAGAGAAAGCAGAAAGTAAAGAAGAGGACGACGACAAAAAGGAATCTGTAGAAGAACAAGACGAAACTAAGGAAGAAAGTGCCGAACAAGACGCCGACAGCAAAGCTGATGACAAAGAAGAAGAAAGCAAAGACGACAGCAAACAAGAAAGCGCCGAAGACGATACCAAAGAAGAAGTAGATGCCGCTGATGACAAGAGCAAGGAAGATGAAAAATCTGAGGAAGGCGATGATGACGACAGTGCCAGACAGAAAAGGGAGGCTCCAGAAGAACCCAGCAAAGAAGGTACGTAGTTTTTCTTTCAATTTATCCATTTTATTAATATCATTTCAGATGATAAAGCCGACGATGACAGCAAGGCTGAGGATGATGCCAAGGCAGATGATGACAGCAAGGCTGAAGATGATGATAAAGCCAGCAAGGAAGAGGAAGATAAAGCAGCTGAAGGAGATGATAAAGATAGCAAAGAGGATGCTGAACAAAGTGAAGAAGGTGATGAAGCTAAGAGTGAAGAAGCTCCTGAAGAAGATTTAACATTGGATATTGAAATCCCTGAGAACTTAAGACCAAGGGAGCACGTCGAACAACTTTTGAAATTGGACAGGGATTCTTCTGATGTTGAGGCTGTTATTAATAGAGTTTCCGATATTACTTTGCGTGAACTTAAAAAACTTTACGAAAACGCCATCAAGCCTTTGGAAGTTTTGTACAAATACAGGGATCTTAGCAACAGACATTTCGGTGACTCTGAAATCTTCTCTAAACCGTTGATACTCTTCATGGGACCTTGGAGTGGTGGAAAATCCTCCATCATCAATTATTTGGTCAACAATGAGTATAACGAAACATCTTTGCGTACAGGTAGTTAATTTAAATTTCTAAAAATACATTAAATTAATGAATATACATTTATTTAGGTGCTGAACCATCCCCCGCATACTTTAATATTTTAATGCACGGAGAAGAACCGGAAGTAGTTGACGGTACCGAATTGGCGGCTGACTTTACATTCTCAGGTCTACAAAAATTCGGGCAAGGCTTGGAAGAACGTCTTAGAGGTTTGAAGATCCCATCTAAACTTTTGGAAAAGGTGAGTTGTTATAGTAACATTTTGAACAATCTATTGTGTGATAATTTTGTGTAGGTTAACATTGTCGAAATTCCTGGAATACTGGAAGTACGAAAACAAATTTCAAGAGTCTTCCCATTCAACGATGCCTGCCAATGGTTCATTGACAGAGCCGATATTATATTTTTGGTCTACGACCCCTCTAAACTTGATGTAGGACCAGAAACTGAAGCTATTCTCGATCAGCTTAAAGGAAGGGAACATCAGGTAAATAAATAAAACACAACAATAGCAAACGTTTATTTCATTTAAATTTTTGTCCTTACAGACCAGAATTATTTTGAATAAGGCTGATCAAGTGAAACCAGAAGAACTTATGAGAGTACAAGGTGCTCTGATCTGGAACATCTCACCATTGATGTCTTCTCCACAACCTCCAATCATGTACACCACATCATTGTGGTCCAGACCATACGAATCTTGGGCTCCTGTGAGACTTTTGCAAGCACAAGAGAGGGCTTTCCTTAGGGATTTACGAGGTGCCATCGACAAACGCATAGAAAATAAAATCGCCAGTGCACGAAGATTCGCGGTACGTATAAGACATCATAAAGGGTAGAATTAGTTAATTGAAAGGATGTTTCTTCCAGGTGCGTGTACGAAATCACGCTAAAATGGTAGACTGTTACCTTACGACTTACTACAATCATAAATCCGTGTTTGGAAACCGTAAACAAGTAGCGGATGCTATTATCCAACACCCACAAGACTACCACATCTACGAAGGTCTGTCAACATTAACGAACATCTCCAGATACGATTTGCCCGACCCAGAGGTTTACAAGGACTTCTTCAACTTAAATCCTCTGTACGATTTCCAACAGTTGTCTGCTACATGCACGTACTTCAGAGGTTGTCCAATCAACAGATTGGACATCGCCATCGCGTATGATCTCCCTGAACTTGTGGGTACACACAGACGTAACGTAGAAGTGGCTTTACAAGAAGCCAACTTATCAGCAGCTCCAGGAAGTTGAGCCCGATTCTAAGGACCAAGTATTATCCCTCCGTTGGCAGGATACGACGTCCTGCAAAAAATAATAAAATACTAGACTATAGACTCTAGCAATGTTTCTCAGTTCATTTATTAAGCCCAATTTAAAGGACGTTGATCAAGAGTCGAGTCACACATTTAGTTATCCTGTGAAACTCATGTGATGTGACAGTGCGTTTAGACAATAATTAAAATTAATCAGCCAATGCCAATGCCAATGCTTGCCCTAGTCTCCTGCCACGTGTTTTTGATCGCATTTAAGGTTTCTTGCAATCGGAGTGTTCAAAGAAAGCAAAGTCGAATTTATTTCAAAGAGAGTGAGTTTATTTATTAAGTATATGTATGTATCTTTTTGTCACCAGATGTACAATTCCTTACCAGCTTTACTAAATTTTAATGACAGTGTTCTTAATTATTGTAGTAATGTATTGTATACCGAATGTACAGATGTACTGTTGTATTGTAGTGTTTAATTTATTTAGATATTTATTTTTTCGTCTCTCATTTATGTATCTTTCATTCGAATTATTTATCAAGTGTTACATTGTAAGAAGACATAGGTTAAGGAAAACAATACAATAAAATATTTAATTTGTATATTCTAGTTATTTTATATAACTTTCACCACACAATTTATGAAGGTAAGTATAGGTACAATGATTTAATGGAACAAAAATTCTTACTTCTAAAATATAAAATAATAAAATGTTTTTCTGCAGTTTCTCCTAAAGTATATTAAATACTGTCCCTCAAGTTATGTAATAAATTTTCTCTATAATGATACCGAAGCTTACATTGTGGGGGATTCCCCTATTTTTTATCCATATTTCCTACGACACTAAATATTTTTTAAAACTAAAATCAAAATATAATTAAGAGTACCTTTTTTCTAAATTGGGTAAAGAATAGGAAAAGTAATGGTTTTAAACAATATCAGTAGCGTAGAAAATATGGATGACAAAAAGAGGGAACTCCCCCAGAATCTACACTACTTTATCATTACAAAAAAAGTTTATTACATTGGATTGTAAGAATATATTTTAGAATAATATATATTAGATTTAAACACACTTGGAACAAAGGTTACGGTTATGAGGGAAAAAACAATATTTGAAAATTATATTTTGGTCAGCTATTTTAGAAACACTTTGTATATTAAATGTTCCACATCATAAATTAAAAAATAATTAAATATTTATTTATTATGTTGTATCTAGATATTCTCAAGCTTTCTTGTATAAAAGTTATATAATGTATTTACAGGCTTGACGTGCCTTAAATGGAAAATATGAATAATACATTGAATATTGTATCATTTTCAAGGTTCAATTTTTAATGAAGTGTTATCACACCAGCTTAATTATTAAATATTATAAATTGGTAAATATTTATTAAAATTGTTTTTAAATTTACGTTTAATTAAAAAATTTACGTTAATATAATTTGTTCATTATATATAATGGAAAATACACTTCATAAGTACTGTTTATTTAAATGAACAGAGTAATTCCAAATTAGTCAATGAATATAGTCCCATTCAATGTCATGTCATAATTGAATGTTATTGGTTGTATGTTGTAAATCCTCTGTATTGATTAATCAAATGCGTTTGTTTGTTTATTCCATGATAATACTGGATTGCAAGTGTTGATATCATATCTGATTTTATTGTTTCATGTATGATTGAGTGTGGTACTTCACGGTAATAAATCTTATCATTATCTCAATAAAACTACGCACCTATTTTAATAATTAAATAAATTTGTTGAAAAACATATTTTTATTTAAAAGTCCCGGTCTAACTTCAACAAGTAATTCATAGATGGTGCTCAAAAGCCTGGGTCAATATCCCTACCCAGTTTAACGGGATAATGGCGATGTTTCCATAATTTTTAAGTGCTTAATAAATAAATAAATAACGTGTACGCTTCTAAGATGTTATGATTAAAATGAATAATGCCTTCTGACTCAGCATGGATCCAAACGGTAACGGAAAGAGAGGTTTGCCCAGACTTCGAGAGATCATCAGACGTCAGAGACAAGACTCGGATGTAAGTTTTTTATTTTTTCTACAAGCATGCACTGATATCCAATTGTAGTCATAACAACCGCGCTAAATTAACCGTATAGTTGTCATATCTCTGACACTCCGTCAACGTCGGTTACTGTCAATAAACATTAAAAATAACCTATTCAATTTGACAGTTGACTTTAACAACATTGAAATTGTTTGAAATTTGTAGGGTGGCGGTGGTGATTCACCCGATCTCGAGTTCGTCTACGATGACACCGACACGCATCAGAACGAAATCGCGGAACTGTACAGCTACACCGAACAACCTGAGCTCACCCTCAATGTCAGGGCGTTCGAGGACCAAATGGAGCAGTACAATCTGCCGCCCAGCTGGCAGCGGCTGGGCGTCGAGGAGAAGAAGTCGGTAGTTATGAAGCTGTTAGATCAACTGGAAGTCAGCAGTAAACCTCTTCGAATGCGAAGTGCCAGATGTATATTGTACATAACTCAGGGATGTTGGGCTGAAATGCAGTCCGACACAGAGCAGGCGCAGTGGGCCCGCCGTAACTCCATTTTACTATATCAACTTGGTGCTTTCAATGCATTCACCGATTTACTTAACATTGAGATCGAGTATGTAGTTGTAAGTCGAGGAGTGATCAGTACTAACAAATACGTTTCAGGAACAGTACGGCGGCACACGTCGCCATGCGCAAAATAGCCGTGTCGCTGGCGGATTCGCAGGATTTGCGCGTTATTCTGTCAGTTTTATACACCATCACCGAAGTGATCCGGAACGAGAAAGCCACCGGATGCGACGAGTTCCAGGCCGATGTGAATTCCTTTTGTAACGAGATAGGTAAACGTGTTGCAACCGAAGTGAACGACTCACTGAACCCGTGTGAACGTTTTAGCGAACGCAAGTGGCGAGGACCTTTTGATAGTCAAGCTGCTCGGCATGGTGACTAGATTTTGTAGCGGCGCCGCCCCACATTTCCCCATGAAGAAGGTGCTGCTCTTATTGTGGAAGTTAATTTTGGTGTCTCTGGGCGGCATGAGCACGCTCAGGGAGCTGAAAATTGAGAAACGTAAACGGGCCGGTTTGCCGCAACAGGATGAAGACACCATGGAGATCGCCAAAACTATGAGATCATCCTCTCCACCTGCCAGCGCGTCGGATTTACTTGAAGCACAGAACGAAAAGAGGAACCCCAGACCGTTTCGAAGGGTGAGAACTGACACGTGAAATGTTTGAGGTTTGTACAATGTTTTATTTTAGAGTCTGATGAAGCAAAGCAGCTTGGATGATCACGAGTCGTTGGGCATGGAACTCGAAGCTTCGATGAGCGGCGAAAACGCAGATGACTTGTCTGATATGTCAGATTACGATGAAAGGAGGCCGGCAGAAAATAGTGACGGCCAGATGTATAATAATTACCAGAATAGGCCTATGTCACCCACTTTACAAAACACTATTATGTTACCTCGTGGTTTGCCTTGGAAACCCAAAGTCAGGCAAAAGGATATTGACATGTTCTTAGACACTGCTAGAATGAAATTCGTAGGATATAGTCTGCAGAATGATAGGACAACCATGTTTGGACTTCCTGAGCCAATACATGAGGGAGTAAAAACACTTAAAGATGTAAGTATTAATAGTTATTAGTATAATTTCTCACAAATTACACAATAACTATTAAACACTTACCAGTTTGTTAGACAATTTGTATATACCAGTTTTTCGACAGTGCAGGCAACATATTTATTTTTAGGTTATATTATTTTCATATATGCAACCTGTATACTTTTGTATACAAATTTTGTTTATATGTTGGTAGTAGAATATTGTGACCAATGGCGGCTCGTGAGGTTTAGTAAGACACATTATACAGGATGTTAGGGAAATGTGTGCCGAAAGCAATAACTTTCTCAATTTTTTTTTTTACGAAAAATCCATATTTTGGATTTAGAACAAGAAAAAACAAAAACAATATTTTATTTCTATTTACGCTTAATTAACAACATACAATTTGAATAATCAGTGTTTTTATCATGTAAATTTAGTCCGTAAAATTCAAATTAAGAATTAGGCAATTTAATTCTTTAACAACAAATGATATTTGGAGCTGGATATTGGCTAGAGGGACGCCTCAGCTCCCTTACCATTGAAACAACAGTCCGACCTTAAAGCGCATGCGCGAATGTTGGCATGGTTGATTTATGAAACGAATTGGCGCGAAGAGGCACATTTAAAAGTGCCTCTGGATTATATGAAATCTTGTAAACTGTTTCTGCTCATTTATTTGTCCGTTTTGTAACATATTACCCTTCTACCTTTGTTCAAATATGAAATTATATTAGATTTTAAAAAATAAAGATATAATATCTAATATTATGTGTAAATATCAATAAATTGGCCAACTTCTGTAGTACACGTAGTGATAAGTTGAAGGCCTAAAAATTGTTTAACAAATTGGCGTTACAAAATAGCCATAACGGGCCAAAATCTTTTAAGCATGTCTACACTTCGCTGGCGGAGCTGCAAATCCAAAAGGAGGAAGAAATTGCCAGGAACCCGCTGTCGACAAGCGAAGGCGAGATCGAGATGACACCGACCGAAATCCTGTATCAAGCAATGCTGCCGAATCTGCCGCAGTACATGATAGCCCTTCTGAAAATACTTCTGGCCGCAGCTCCCACGTCGAAGGCGAAAACCGACTCCATCAACATAATGGCCGACGTGCTGCCGGAGGAGATGCCCATGACTGTGCTCAGGTCGACCAAACTGGGCATAGATGTGAACAGACACAAGGAGATCATCGTCAAAGCTGTGTCTGCGATATTGTTGTTGCTGCTCAAGCACTTCAAGATCAATCACATCTATCAATTTGAATTTATGTCGCAGCACCTGGTGTTCGCCAATTGCATACCTCTGGTTCTGAAATTCTTCAACCAAAACATCATGGCATACGTTGGCGCCAAGAACGCGTAAGTTTATTTATTAAATGTTGGTTCTTTGTGTTACTATTAGTGGAATTCCAGCATTCCAATACTGGATTTTCCGTCTTGCGTAATTGGAGATCAGCCCGAGCTCACTACGGAGAGTCTGGAGATCGGGGATCCAATACCGTTCTCGTGGCGGAACATGTTTTCGTGCATCAATCTGCTGAGGATACTGAACAAGCTGACCAAATGGAAGCATTCACGGATAATGGTGGGTATTGATGTTCCTGCCAGCTCGCAGTTATTGGGAATGTTGTTTTAGATGCTGGTGGTTTTCAAGTCGGCACCAATACTGAAGCGTACTCTGAAAGTCAGGCATGCGATGACTCAGTTGTACGTGCTGAAGTTGCTTAAGATGCAAACTAAGTACTTGGGCAGGCAATGGAGGAAGTCGAACATGAAGACCATAAGTGCCATCTATCAGAAGGTCAGACATCGCCTCAATGATGATTGGGCATACGGAAACGGTACGTAGATCAATTGAGGGGTTTTGAAGTAAAAAGTTGTTCTAAACGCTTTCTTACAGATTTGGATGCCAGGCCGTGGGATTTCCAAGCCGAGGAATGCGCATTGAGAGCGTCAGTTGACAGGTTTAACAATAGGAGGTACACACAAATAGCAGACAGTGAATACGAGCCAGTAGATAATTGTTTGAACAGTGTCCTTGGAACGACACACGATTTATCTGACAGTTTTAAAAGGCATTATCATCTTTGGTTAGAACAGGAAGTATTTGGCACACCAATTGAATGGGACAAACTCTTGCTGAAACAAGGATAATTATTTTTTTAAACGTAACTTATACAGTCATGCAATAAATATTATAGTTTTTAGTGATTTATAATGGATTCACTGCACATCACCGCAATAAAAAACTAGCCTTTTTATAGAAACAACTGTAAGATTTATTGCATGGATTCATAGTACATCTGCCCTTTTTTTAGGATTTAATTTGTATAATAGCATTTAGACGTAACTTTTTACTATCCAATTTTGTAGTAGATAATTTATTTGGGTCTACACTGCTATTTCAATGTATAGACTATTGGTGAAATTTTTTAAGCTTTATGCTAAAGATGATATTCTGCTGGCGTATTCGTTAATATCAAATTGATGTCAGGTTACGAGTCACGTTTTATTTCTATACATGTTAAGTGTTTATAAAAATATTATTTTAACTTGAAAATAGTTTGGGTGTAACACATTGGCTGCCAGTTAACGCGTTTACATATTAGGAATTGTGCGAATTTTTTGAACAAATGCGGAATTTAATTTACTCACTAGTTGCCGAGGTTCAGTCCTCAAATTGCGTTTAATTCACGTGGTATGTGTTAAATAATATTGTCGAACATTAAATGTGATATTTTTAATTAACTCTGTATAATTTTTACACTAGTTTATATTGAATTTTGTTATTATTAAGTATTTACTCTCACCTTAAAATTGTGATTATTGTGTTATTAATTGATTAAGGTGGACAATTTTACATTTATTCATTTTTGAGCTGGTAATTTTGTGAACGTATTTATTTATACACTACACTCTGTAGAAAATTATTTTTGGTTTTTAATATTTGGCGAAATATACCAAAAGTATCGTTTTGTTTTACAGTATTAAACACATTTTTTAAAAAGTTGTAATTAAAAATGTGTGAATTTCTGAATGATTGTGTAATAGATTCACTCGGTGCCGAGGTTAAAACCTCTTACAAAGTTCGACCACTGCTTCATCATGAAAATGTAACCGATTGTTTTATTAGCAAGTCTTAGAAAATCATTGTAATCTTTTTATTGTGTAATTATTGTGGTTTAGGTTTTAACTGCAATGTCTTTTGCTTAAATCTCAAGTATTTTGTTATTGTGATAGTTGAATTTTTTGGACTCATTTGAAGTCAGTTACATTACATTTTTGACGCTGGGGTCTTCAATCAAGGTGATAAAGTTGTTTTTTATAAACTGCTTTTTATGGTATATATCAAGTTTAAAAAATACTTCTTTGTGTTGGTCTTTATACGTTTGTACTTTATAATGAATGGTCTATAAATACCGAAGCTAGTGGCAAATACAAATACCTTACAAACATTTTTAAAACTTGATATATACGTGTTAAAAATGAACTTCCAAAACCTATTGAAACTTAACATTTTATGCTTAAAATTAGTATCTGGGAAGTAAGTGAGCATTGTAATACTTCCTGAATGAAAACTGCTGTTACCTATAATCTAAGGGAACACTTTGATTTAATTGTGATGTTGAATTTTTTACGAGAAGTTTCTGCGATTATGATATAAAGTTAACTGTATATAATAAGCACTGTAGGTTTTAGCGGCACTACAAAACAGTCCGTATTTATCACCCGTAATTCTAAAGCAATATAAATAAGTAGATGTATTTCAATTCAATTTCTAAAGTAGCATAATTTCATTGTACATACTACCACTACTAATAATAATAATAATAATAATAATAATCTTCCATACACACATATTCAGTGCTTTCAATACTATATGGTACAAAATGAATTTATACGGCGAAATGTGCAACACCTCCAATCAGGGTCAATGAATTTTGAAAGCACAGCATAACAAATGCCAAAAAATCATATTCTAATCTCAAACACCAAAACCTATTGCTAAAAAGTTATTAGGTAGCAAATAGGAAAATCAAAGCAGAACATCAGCTTTAGCATTTGTAATTGATAATATTAATTTAATGTGAATTTCAGAATTTAGCTTAGCAGAGTAGGCCTGATTGTATTTATTTGAATGAAATATACCTCTGCCTTTATAATTCGTGTTTTATTTCAATAATTCCCTGAAGAGTTTCTCTGCCCAAGTCTCCACTAACCAGCTCCGGTTTCTTTGAAGAATAAACCGGATATAATTTTATATGTAAATTCGTAAATGTCGTAAATATCAATGCTTTCAGTTTTCGCACTCAATTTATCGATGAGAGGTTTTCGTACCATTGCTACTTTCATCTTAAAACTTCCAACAAAGATCTGCGTTGTCTGTTGTTGCTGATTTCTGAAGCAACCTAAAATCACAATTAGTTTACAAGAATATTTATGTACAACTATTATGGTAATCAATTTGACTATGAATTATGACGGGCCATGTAAAAGGCAATAACATTTTCGTACTTTTCAATCAATTTCTTAAAGATGAACATTATCATTTGGTCTAAAAGGATACAAATTTAATTTACATATAAAAGCCAAATAAAAATCACATCTTATCGTGACACTCGTGTTCATTGTCTTTGGTATCATTGAGATAAATTATTTCAGTATCAATAATATTATATCCATACTCCAGACTCAAAAATGTCCAAAGACTCCTTTAATTAATTAATGGGGATCTCCTCAACTTCACACTCACTATGTTTTTAACATTTTCATACTTTTAAAAGATGTCTTAGAAACCAAATACAAAAACTCATATTATCGTGACGCTCCAGCATTCATTTTCTTTGGCATCATTGAGATTAATGATTAGAACTCCAAACTGAGGAATGTCCAAAGACTCCTTCGAGGAATCAATTGAGACCTCCTCAATTTCACTTTCACTGTTTCAAAACTTTAATGGAATTTTGCACTGACGCCAAATATTTCATTTTATATTATATATATTTCACGGTATTTTGTTCTGATAAATAAGGGAATGCAGTTTTAGTTTTTAGAACTGAGCTGAGATGCAGTGTTATGTGGCACATTTTATTTACACAAGTTCGTAGACCTTAATGTTTGCTCAACAAATACCTTTTTAATTGTGCTTACACTGTGTCCAGAAACGATTTGAATGAAATATACCTTTGACTTATAATTTGTGTTCTATTTGGGGAATAAATAAAAAACAAAAAGATGTATATAATAATTTATTGATGACACAAGTCTACATTGTTTGGCAACTAAATACAGTAAAACATTCTATGACATTATATACAAATAAAATTACCCATAACCATGAATCACTACCGTTAAAAAATGTACATTTAATGTATAAACTAAGAGGAGGGTGTCATCTAAAAATGATCTAAAATGTTGGAATGAAATAAAATAAGGGCACTTTGAAACATATGATAACACTATACATTAACAGGGGAATAGATTTTTTATATATTTACAAATTAACGCAACAAACAAGAAGTACAATTTTACAAAATTAGTAAATTTTTCTATAGTGCAAACCTAACATCCAAAAAATAGGCCAAATTAAGTTGGTTACCCTATTTCCTTAACATATTACATATATTCAACAATATATTTCCTACTTGACCAAACAACTATTTATATTGATCCAAAAATAATAAAAATACTATTGTCATATATATATATTATAAATTGTATATATTCGTCAAACTATGCTCCACAAGAAATTCGTTTTCGCTAGTAAAAAGTTGAAGTAGGACCCTTATTGACAAATTCGATTATATTATTTGACGTATTTAATCTGTAAGCAACTTTTTACTAAATTAAGTATAAATTGGTTACTCTCATAGCTTACAGTACCTATTAAAAAAGCAACTGTAAGCTATAGGACTAGATTTTCATTGTTGTAAAATTGACAAAGATTTCAAAGTAGGGCATAGTGGGACATTGAGCCGAATTATTTGTTAGGCCTACAATGCTACCCCAAATTCAGAAATCAGACTAAGATGATGTTATAATATAGAAGCTGTAGATATCACATGAGCCACATCATCCAAAAAAGTATAAATCTGAAGGGGTTTTACACAATACTGAGCTAAGTTAAAGGCTATAGGTGTAATGTAAACATTGAGGTAACACCTAGTTATTTTTTTTTTGATGCATTATTCTGAAGCATTTATGGTAATTGTTTTACCCTTGGCATCATCAAAACGATCCATCGTCTTAATGTCCATCATCATTGTCAGACCGAGGGTCAAAATGAACAGCAAAATAAACGTCACGAACAATCCAGACCAGATCGGTGCGGACGTGAATCCAACGCAATCGTACGCGTCGCCGAACTTTTCGTTAGTTGTGTTTCCCAGGAACACCTGAATCTGGAAGTCTTTGATCAGTAAGGATTTGTTTGCGCTTTTGAAATGTTGGTTTGAACAATGATAGGAAAAGCCGGATGGGGCGTATATGTCACTAACTCCCAGAAGGGATTCTCCTCCCAAGTCTCCGCTCACCAGCTCAACGTAACCAGCGTCAGTTTCTTTGAAGGACAAACTGGAAATAATGTTAAATGAAACACCAGATGCAAAGAAACTGAAAATTTGAAAATGCATGGTGTTTATTAAAAACAATACCTTAAGGCGGGCTCTGTCGCAAATGTCAATATAATTGTGTTGCTTTCATTTTTCGCACTCAATTTATCTGATGTGACGTTTCCATACACATAAGCCAGTTTATTTACTACAGAAAAAGTGGCGTTACTTTTATCTTCCTCAGCTTCCAACAAAGATCTACGTTGTCTGTTGTTGCTGTTTTCTGAGGAAACCTAAAATCAATTATTTTATAAGAATGTTTTATGTACAACTATTATGTAAATCAATTTACCCAAGAATTATGACGGGCCGTGTAAAAGGCAACAACATTTTCATACTTTTCAACCAGTTTCTTAAAGATTGACACAATCATTTGGTCTAAAAAGACACAATTTAATTTACACATAAAAAGTAAACAAAAAAACGCAACTTACCGTGACGTTCCAGCATGTTCCACCTGTGTTCATTATCTTTGGCATCATTGAGATCAATGATTAGAACTCCAGACTCAGGAATGTCCAAAGACTCCTTCAAGGAATCAATTGAGACCTCCTCAACTTCACCCTCACTATGTTTCAAAGCTTTAATGGGATTTTGCACTGACGGCAAATATTCTACTTTATAGTCCGTTTTCAGTTCTGATAAATAAGGGAATGCAGTTTCACCCTGTGAGTTCTTCAGTCCAAAGTCTTCAGAACTAAGCTGAAATGCAATGTTATGTGGCACATTTTTTTTTACATGACTTTGTAGAACTTACTGTTTGTTCAGCAAATACGACAGTGTGTACGTTTTTCTTTAATTGTGCTTGCACTGCGTCCAGAAACGAGTCCTGGCTGATTTTGTGAAGGGCAGGAACTTTTTCTATGGATCTGTAAATCATATGACCAAGAAATGTGACATCAAATTGGCGACGTTCAATTGTTAGCGAATGATTTTCGTCAGTGAATTAGGACGTTAATCGATATAACGGACGGCAGTAAACATTTTATGGGTTTTGGTTTTATCCAATTGGAAAAAAACTTTAAACGAAAACAAACTTACTTTAGTGATCCCCAGCTGAAAACGGGCACGAACTCGGTACATTGTGCCACTAATATCGTTGATAGAAGCACTAAAGAACCTTTTAACATCATCATTTTAACAAAACTAAAGGCAACTAGAACGCAGCCACAAAAATTTTAAAGGATCACGTGAAACTGGGAGTTGTAATCATTTGACAATCAGGTGGACTGGGCGACCACAAATCGTAGCCATCTGTTGGATTACGTTTACAATAATTTTGCGCCATCTATCAATTTTTACTAACACTATTATATAACGTATGATGTGGTGGGGAGTTTTTAAAAGCCTGTAAGAATGTATTCTTAATTCTCTTATCACGTCACAGAGGACGCCCAGAACATTGATATGGAATATAAAAATCACCTAACTGAATTTTAATTATTCAGCTTCAAATGTGCTGCGCGTCATTTGAAGTAAATAATTTGAGTTCCTAGATTAAATAGATTTAAAAATATTTCCAGTACGTTTTATTTTGACCAGAAATATTATTTGTAGCTCTAAATTTATTTTACTTTTTGGATACTTAATACATAAAAATTAATATCATTCCATTTATTGTAATATTTTTGTTTCCAAAAAATGTAATTTGTGATTTTAAATACATATTATTCGGTTCATTTTTAAATTACCTATTGTTTAGTGCCGTTATTCAACCAATTATTATTTTATTTGCTCAGGGATTTGGACCAGTTTTTGTTTTTGTAGAAGGCAGTGCCTGACCTCACCTTGCTGGACTTTTAAATTTGGCGTTGCAACATTGATAGTGACATTACTCGGCTGAAGTAGTCCCCACTTTCACCAGGCTTCAATCCAATTGAACGCGTATGGGACTCTATTCATAGATACATTTACACTGTAAACCCCCAGTCTCAAAATTTAGAAAAACTAATCTCTTGGAAAGGAATGGGGAGCTATGGATTTATACGTTCACTAATTTTGAGTATGCCAAAGAGGGTGGAAGCTGTTTGTAGACCAAGGGAGGACCGTCCATGTATTGATTAGAAAAATGTAGTATTTAATATTCTGTATGTGTGTGTTAATTACTTCATTAAGAATAATTCTATTGCTACTTACCAATTTGTTTGGAAAACATTCATCATTAAAAATGATAGTGATGAAAAAATAAACTAGATGTTTGGATATAGACATTTATTGGATATCTACATAAAATGTACATGTTTTATATGATACAATTTTAACATATAATAATAGTTACAAACAACATAAATATTTATATTACATAATTATAAAGATAGTAAATAATTTAAAAATAACATCAAATAAAATAAGATATATGTCATAAATAATACAAATATCATTTTCGGATATATACCATTCAGAAATGAAAAACTCTACCAACCTACATACATCCTAATATCATAACAAGTTTTTAATTAACAAATTTGTTTACACTTTTCGATGAAGTTTGAAAAGAAATAATAGAAATTTCCAAAGAGACATATATAGATCAGGGGTTATACAGTATTTTTTTAAGGAATAGGTATGTTAAGCTGTTCTTCTATATTAATTAGTGCAGTTATATAAGTACGGTGCATGAAACATTTCTTTTAACGTTTAGTAGTTTATTGGATATACGTCAATATCGTTTACATAAAAATACGACGGAGATCTGTTGGGGAAGTGATCATACTGCACTGCGGGCACACCTTTTTGCTCCCCTGCAAAATTATAATAAAATTAATTAATATTAGATTGATGTTTAGTGGAGGATAATAAAAATGAAACAAAACTTACCAGTGTGTGCAACCAGCACTCCTCGCAATGAACGTGCCAACAAACTGTCGATATTACGGGCTTCTTGTAATGCTCCTGTAACAAATTTAAAAATCAGTAAATCAGTCTCGACACCGCCAGCAATAAATCTTACCAAGCAAATTAAACATTTATAATCCTCCGGGTCTGTACTTGTGGCGGTCTCGCCTCCCCCTTCAGCCTCCAACTGTCGAATTCTATTCCTCAGTTCTTCTATTAATTGAATTCTACTACTTGGTTCAGCGTCAGACGTACTGACGTTACTATCGCACTGTTGGCCGTTACTTTCCACCTTCACTTCGACGTCGCCTGTGGAGTTAACAGTAGCTACCTGCGATTGACCGTCCTTCTCTTTGGTCTCTTTAACCACGACGTCTGATTCGGTGTATTGAGAAGGACCGAAGCTGTGTTCCTCCGGATCATCACCGTCGACGATCACGTCGTCGGCTTCGTTATCGATCTCCGTTGTTCTTCCAGTACTGCTCGGAATGGTACCCACCAAAGCTGCAGCCCTTCTCGCCTGCACCTCCGACCAATCTTCCAACTCTGAGTCGCCTTCCACGTCCACTGTTTCATCCTCGTCGTTCATGGCGTTCTGTTGGGTAACGCGTAATGTAGAGCAACTCAAAAACGAAGAAGCCAAAAGACGTACCTTCCTGGTGCATTGTTCCACGTGTAAGTTGATCTCCTCCTGCGTTCTGTGCGGCCTGTCGGTGCAGATGGCACAGTTGTCGTCGTTTTTGCGTTTGCGTATCTTCAACCGCAACCGTCCCTGTCTGTTCGTCTTTATCCTCTGGAAAGTCTCCCATCTGCCGTCCGGTCCATGGTCGCCTGGAAGCGCCTGAGGTCTGCCCGGCTCCGGGCGTCGTTTCCTCGTCGACGCTATTCCGGTACCGTTGAGCTTGTAAAGTCGTTCCAGTTCGTGCATGAAGTGGGTCTCTAGGTCGCCGGGGGAGATTGTCAGGCCGCACACCGGACAACTGGATGGGTCGCGTTTTTTCTTGTTTAACACGATGTCTGAAGCAAAACGGGTGTTAGTTAAGTAGTTGGTTTTGGGAGACCCGTGTATGAATTATTGATCGAAATCGGGGCTTAGTTTTTAGATGAACGGTTTAATCAATTACAGATTAATAAAAATCCAAGGTGGCCAGATGTTGTAATCTTATACCTGTCAGACGTAGGGTTTAATCTAAATGGGAGACATGTGGGTTTTTCGATTGACAGTAAATTAATTACAAAATCATTAGAGCTTGTCCAATATCTGATTAACTTTATTACGAAACAATAATATGATAAAAAGCGATAATCGATAACTAGAACGTTCACAACTAATTGTCATTATCACCCGTTTTTACGACGTATAAATATGTAAGAAGTCGCAACTTTAATGGTGAGGGTCAAACGGCGATTTATTTTCCCATCACGAGCCTAAACTGACTACAAAACAACAAGATATTAACAAAGTTTGACGCTGCCGGACACTGCGAGGTATATAAAGCCATTAATTCCCAATCTGACCCAAAAACTATCATCCCTTGTATCCGGCACTTAAATTTTTCTCGTACAATGTTCAAAATTGATGACTTATTTAAGAATCAAGTCGAATGTATGAAACAGTTTAGGAGAGGGTATATAATTAGTATTATTTGATTTGTGTGGTATATACGATTGTAATCTTTCTGTCGGTTTATTTTACGACATATTTTATTGTTATTTGGGGTAATTCTATAAAAATAAGTAGCGTCATAAATTGTAGGGTGTCTACAGGTATTGTTATTGCGTGTAGGCCCATGTTATAAGAACATAAGCTTTCATAAGGGCACCATACGCCTTCTAAATGATGGCAGTCTCAGTAGGGAGCATTTTATGAAGATATTAATTTTCAAATTGTCGAGTAGTGTTACAGTTATTATACTTACAAAGTAATAACTGGCTGTAAGATTAGGAAAAGGCTGTAAGAAAGTCTAAATTAATTAATTAAATCTGTTATAAACAGTAAGTGGGCTAACAAGTATTTCGGAGCACTCGCTTCAAATTGTCTAAAAGCCTTCACGCCATAATCTGAATTTCCACCCCAGTCCTTAATCCACACTTCAAAGTCTTATTAAAATTATTGTTTATTAGCTTTTTAACGATATTCAAACAAACGGCCAATCAACTTATTCATGATTTATTTTTATTTTTAAATTTGCTTTATATCTCACACTTTTTGTACATCTTTTTGTATTTGCATCGTTATTTATAATTTATTTTTTTTAAAAGTATATCGTTTTTTCTTTGATTTTAAATTGTTTATTATAATTTAATAAAATTGGAATTTATAATAAATAGAATAAACTATTACAGAACTTTTCAGAATAAATTTAATTAAATTGAATCTAGTACTCACACCTTTTGTATTTGCATCGTTATTTCGTTATTTACAATTTATTTTTTTAAAAGTATATCGTTTCTTCTTTGATTTTAAATTGTTTATTAAAATTTAATAAAATTGGAATTTATAATAAATAGAATAAACTATTACAGAACTTTTCAGAATAAATTTAATTAAATTGAATCTAATACCTTTTGTACATCTTTCAGTATTTGCCTTCTTAATTATAATATTTCTTTAAGTAATTTGTTTCACATTTCTTGTCAAATTGTCAATATCTATGTTTATTATTATCTTCTTTAAAATTTATTACTAAAATTTGAATTTATAAAAAACAGGAAAGACTGGTACAGAACTTTTTATACTTTTCAGAATAAATTTAATTAAATTGAAACTACTACTCACACTTTTTGTACATTTTTCAGTATTTGCCTTGTTAATTATAATATTTTTTTAAGTAATTTGTTTCACATTTGTTGCCAAATTGTCAAATTTATGTTTATTATTATCCATTTTAAAATTTATTACTAAAATTTGGATTTATAAAAAACAAAAAAGACTGGTACAGAACTTTTTATAGTTTTCAGAATAAATTTAATTAAATTGAAACTATTACTCACACTTTTTGTACATCTTTCAGTATTTGCCTCCTTAATTATATATTTTTAAGTAATTTGCTTCACATTTGTTGTCAAATTGTCAATATTTATGTTACTATTATCCACTTTAAAATTTATTACTAAAATTTGAATTTATAAAAAACAGGAAAGACTGGTACAGAACTTTTTATACTTTTCAGAATAAATTTAATTAAATTGAAACTACTACTCACACTTTTTGTACATCTTTCAGTATTTGCCTTCTTAATTAAATATTTTTTAAGTAATTTGCTTCACATTTGTTGTCACATTGTCAATATTATTATTATTATCCACTTTAAAATTTATTACTAAGAATTGAATTTATAAAAAACAGGAAAGACTGGTACAGAACTTTTTATACTTTTCAGAATAAATTTAATTAAATCGAAACTTCTACTCACACTTTTTGTACATCTTTCAGTATTTGCCTTCTTAATTATATATTTTTTAAGTAATTTATTTCACATTTGTTGTCAAATTGTCAATATTTATATTTATTATTATCCACTTTAAAATTTATTACTAAAATTTGAATTTATAAAAAGCAAGAAAGACTAGAACAGAACTTTTTATACTTTTCAGAATAAATTTAATTAAATTGAAAATACTATTCAGTTTTTGTACATCTTTCAGTATTCGCCCTCTTAATTATAATATTTTTTTAAGTAATTTGTTTCACATTTGTTGTCAAACTGTCAATATTTATGTTATTATTATCCACTTTAAAATTTATTACTAAAATTTGAATTTATAAAAAACAGGAAAGATTGGTACAGAACTTTTTATACTTTTCAGAATAAATTTAATTAACTTGAAACTACTAGTCACACTTTTTGTACAACTTTCAGTACTTGCCTTCTTAATTACAATATTTTTTAAGTAATTTGTTTCACATTTGTTGTCAAATTGTCAATATTTAAGTTTATTATTATCCACTTTAAAATTTAATACTAAATTTTGAATTTATAAAAAGCTGGAAAGACTGGTACAGAACTTTTTATACTTTTCAGATTAAATCTAATTAAACTGAAACTACTACTAACACTTTTTGTACATCTTTCAGTAGTTGCCTTCTTAATTATAATATTTTTTAAGTAATTTGTTTCAAAAATTTGAATTTATAAAAAGCAGGTACAGAATTTTTTATACATTTTAGAATAAATTTAATTAAACACATTTCTAAAACTTAATAAAATAAAAAGATTTAATATTATACAGGAATAAAAAGATATAATTCTTTTTATTTTTTTTAGATTAGGAAATTTCGTATGATTCATTATAGAAGAAATGGTAAATGTAAAAATGATATAATTAAATGTTGTTAGTTGTAATTAAGATAGCTTTGATAAATTGGAAAAAGCATGTGTCTTTCAGTCGAAATCTGGTGGACATCGTATTGGATTCGAGTATTTGAGTTAGCAGAGAGAGAGATATTGCAATCAGTCAGATAGGAACATCATTCATGGGATTAGCTCCGCTAACCTTGTTAATTGCTTGACTAGACCGTGCCCGTGTGCCCGTTTGTACCCTAAAACGTAAATCAGCAACGGCTAAAAGGGGATAAAATAAGCTTAAGTCATCACATCACTTGAAATTTACACCGGGGCTCCAAATATGCTGGTGTCTTAACACTTTAAAGCAGCACCTACATTTTAGTCGGGCTATTGTTATCCCACACTGTCTTGATTTACAATTTCGCATTCGTTCCCAATCGATTGTTCCTAATCCTCATGTAAGCCCGAACTAGTGTAACTAAGACCCTAATACTTATAATGAATCAGGTTATTCTCAATTATTGCCCAACTTATGCCTAACACATTCCATATAATACCTCACACAAATCCCATAAACGTTTACCATGTTATTTTTGAACCATAATTCTCCTCACCTATTGATTTCTATTTCTTACCCTTTATTTCCTCTCATTTGAGACGTCATCGTAACATTTTCCTTAAGATTAGTGTTAGAAGAAAGGCACAACAGTTTTTGTCCTGTTTAGTTGAAGAATTAAAGAATTTCTTAAAAAATACTCTACTTACAAAAAGCAGCATTAATAAATTATAATTATTGTCGCCAAAAAACCAACACTTCAAAAATAAGATGAAGAAAGTTGTCGCAAACCGAATAAGAAATGAATTGTCACCGAGATGAGCTGGTTTTAAACACCAGAGCCAATTTCTCGGTCCGGTTCTCGTGATTGAGACGTCGACGTCCGCTTTCTACAACGAAAACAAAAGCAAAAACAAAACAAAAAAAAAAAAAAGAAGAACGAGAAGAAGGCCGCAATTTTGTTTTGTGCAAATTGACGAACAAGCAATAAATTCCGCAATTATTTATATCAATACGTCCCGGCAGTGGCATGTCTCGAAAAGAATATAATTGTAAATAAAGTTATTTAAGGTCGTTAATGTTATTTTAATAACGAGTGGAATTTATCAAAACAATCAGCGTGTCCGTGCAGTAAAAACCAGTTAAGATGACAGCTGTCATTCACCTTCCGATGCTCTTGTTTTATGTTATAATAACTTGGCTAGTATTAATTTTATAAAATGCCCTAGCAAAAACTTGTATTTTCACAAGTCGAAGATGTTGCTTTAAAATTTTATTGCTGCTCGGAGCAACTTGACCAATTATGGCAAAGAATGTCAACACCGATACCATTATATTATACAAAAACAGTGGAAAACAGGTGTTTTAATTAACTAAAGTTATTATATTAATTTTGTCAACGTAATTCTAACTTGTATCTAACAGTATGTTAGTGATTATCGATGTACAGTAATTACAACTTGAAATTGCATATAACATATGTATTGAAAACTTGTACTGATAACAAAAATTGTCAGTTTGCTGGAACGAGGGTTTTATTATCGAATTTTTTCAAGTACACATTTGATTTTGGATTAGTTTGATTAAACAGTATGAGTTATTTTAGTTACCTCTGATTTTTCTAGATAAACATTTTTATATTTTGTTTTTCAGTGCCAAACCAACAATGTAAATTATTGTCAAAGCCATAAATTGAACTGACAACAAAAGTAGACAATTTAGAAAAAGTAAAACAAGGGTTTGATTGAACAACAGGAATTACTTAAGATATCTTTGATTTTTTAGATAGACATTCTTATATTTTGTTTTTTAGTGTCAAAACAACAATATAAACTATTGTAAAACCATAAATTGTAGGGACTACAAAATTAGACAATTTAGAAGTAAAACAAGGGTTCTATTATTGGAATTTTTAAATATATTACATATTTGATTTGGATTAGTTTAATTGAACAACAGGAATTATTTAAGTCATCTTTGATTTTTTTAGATGGACATTTTAATATTTTGTTTTTTTAGTGTCAAATCCATAAAGCCATAAATTGAACTGACAATAAAATTAGATAATTTTGAAGAAGTAAAACAAGGATTATATTATTGGAATTTTTAAAAGTACATATTCGATTTTGTATTAGTTTGACTGAAGAACAGGAATTACTTGAGTCATCTCTGATTTTTTTTACATGGACGTTCTTATACTTTGTTTTTCAGTGTTAAATCAACAATGTAAACTATTCTCAAAGCCATAAATTGAACTGACAACAAAATTGGGCAATTTAGGGGGTTGTATAATTGGAATTCTTAAAAGTATATATTTGATTTTGGGTTAGTTTGATTAAACAAAGAATTATCTAAATCACCTTTGATTATTTTAGATAAACTTCAGTTCAATTTATAACTTTGACAATAGACTTTGAGTATATTTGGTTAATTTGCCAGAAATGGACACTTACATTGATTATTTGGCCTCTTGTTAGGTAATAAAGGATCTACTAGGTTTATCAGCTGCCCAGATAGGCCCAAATTGTGGTGATTAACTTATATTTCGTCGAATGTAATAATAAAATCAATTAAAGGCTCATTTACGGTGCATACAAGGAGAGAATTGACAAACACCTAACCTCACTTAATTGTTGAGGAATTGATTTGTCCAACTTTCTAATAAAATTAATTGTATAAAACCTGTTTGAATGGTTGATTAATCGCAGTTTAATGAGTAGGTTATTACCAGACATGTTGCACGACGATTTTTCACGAGATATTACTGCATTTCTTCGTTGGTACAGGTTTTAGCACGACCTTGACGTTGCTCATCTTCAGCGCATCAAATGTCACTTTCAGACTGAGTGAATCTTGTGACGTCATCACTTACAGCATATTCTCCAAAGGCCTTTAAGTGAATTTTTGAACTCTTTTGGATATATACAGTTAAAATGCAAATTTACTCATATAAGTCAAGAACCAAAAAGGTAAAATATTTTTTCTGGCACATAATTTAATAATAATTAATGCTCTTGTTGGGTAATAAAGGACCTACTAGGTTTACCAGCTTCAAGCCACTGCCCAGATGAGCCCAAATTGTCGTGATCAACTTATTTTTCGTCGAATGGAATAATAAGACCAATAAAAGGCTAATTTGCGGTGCATACAAGAAGAGAATTGACAACTATCAAATACCTAACCTAACTTAATTTATGAGGAATCGATTTGTTCAACTTTCTAATGAAATTAATTGTATAAAACCTGTTTTAATGGTTGATTCATCGCACTTTAATGAGTGGGTTATTACCAGACATGTTGCACGACGATTTTTCACGAGATATTACTTTATTTCTTCGTTGGTACAGCTTTTAGCACTATCTTGACGTTGCTCATCTTCAGCGCATCAAACGTCACTTTCAGACTGACTAAATCTTGTGACGTCATCACTTACAGCATATTCTCTAAAGACTTTTAAGTGAATTTTTGAACTCTTTTGGATATATACAGTTAAAATGCAAATTTACTCATATAAGTCATGAACCAAAAAGATAAAATACTTTTTCCGGCACATAATTTAATAATAATTAACGCTCTTGTTGGGTAATAAAGGATCTACTAGGTTTACCAGCTTCAAGCCACTGCCCAGATGGGCCCAAATTGTCGTGATCAACTTATTTTTCGTCGAATGTAATAATAAGACCAATAAAAGGCTCATTTGCGGTGCAGACAAGAAGAGAATTGACAACTATCAAACACCTAACCTCACTTAATTTATGAGGAATCGATTTGTCCAATTTTCTAATGAAATTAATTGTATAAAACCTGTTTTAATGGTTGATTCATCGCACTTTAATGAGTGGGTTATTACCAGACATGTTGCACGACGATTTTTCACGAGATATTACTTCATTTCTTCGTTGGTACAGCTTTTAGCACTATCTTGACGTTGCTCATCTTCAGCGCATCAAACGTCACTTTCAGACTGACTGAATCTTGTGACGTCATCACTTACAACATATTCTCCAAAGGCCTTTAAGTGAATTTTTGAACTCCTTTGGATATATACAGTTAAAATGCAAATTTACTCATATAAGTCATGAACCAAAAAGGTAAAATATTTTTTCTGGCACATAATTTAATAATAATTAATGCTCTTGTTGGGTAATAAAGGATCTACTAGGTTTACCAGCTTCAAGCCACTGCCCAGATGAGCCCAAATTGTCGTGATCAACTTATTTTTCGTCGAATGGAATAATAAGACCAATAAAAGGCTCATTTGCGGTGCATACAAGAAGAGAATTGACAACTATCAAACACCTAACCTCACTTAATTTATGAGGAATCGATTTGTTCAACTTTCTAATGAAATTAATTGTATAAAACCTGTTTTAATGGTTGATTCATCGCAGTTTAATGAGTGGGTTATTACCAGACATGTTGCACGACGATTTTTCACGAGATATTACTTCATTTTTTCGTTGGTACAGTTTTTAGCACTATCTTGACGTTGCTCATCTTCAGCGCAGTCACTTTCAGACTGACCAAATCTTGTGACTTCATCACTTACAGCATATTCACCAAAGGCATTTAAGTTAATTTTTGAACTCTTTTGGACATATACAGTTAAAATGCAAATTTACTCATATAAATCATGAACTAAAAAGGTTAAAATGCTTTTTTCGGCACATAATTTAATAATAATTAACGCTTTCCCGTTGTTATAAATTACCTGTAGCAAAAGCAGGAAAATAGGAACTGGCATAAACTCGATATAAAGCCCGACACATCAAAAACATACAAATTCCAGTTTAAATAAGATGGATTTCAGGGTAGCGAGACACCAGTGTTCACAGGTATGTATTTAGCAACATATGGTGTTAAGCCCTAATCGTGTTATTGATAGACAGTTGTGCTTCTGTATGTACACATTACTTTGTATATTACAGCCACCGTTATCAATATTACAATGTTTTTATCAACTTTTTCAACGCACGCTCATCATTTAACGTTGTTCGAACGTCATGTTAATTACTTCACGCCCTTTCGCATTTTACTAATTGATTTCGATTATGAATATTAGCGAGTGGTAATCACGTAAATGCGTTTTACGGTTTACGCGGCCGAAAAATATTAATTCGCTCTGTGACGGTTCTTCATTGTTAAGTCAAATATTTGTTTAATAGTTTATGGGGCTATAAAAAATTTACAGCCCATTAATTTAGGATGCCATCAATTAAAAATGTCACTTTCGCATTATTTTACATTGTTGGTTTGATACTGAAAGGTAAAAATTTAAGAATGTCCAACTAAAAAAAATCAAAAAGAGCCTACGTGAACTCTTTTATTCGGTCAAACTAATTCAAAATTAAATATGGACTTAAAAAATGCAAGATAAAACCCTAGTTTTAGTTCCACTAAGATGTCGCTCTTTTATTGTCAGTACAATTTGTGATTTTGACAATATTTTACAGTTTGGTTTGGTTTATCATTCAAATAAATACAAAATCAAATATATAATCTTAAATTTTTTTACATCGATATTCTTAAATATTGTCTTTTAGTGTCAAACATTCAATGTATACTATTGTCAAAGTCATAAATTGAACTGACAATACATAACAAGGGTTTTATGTCACTTTTTATTGTCAGTACAATTTGTGATTTTGACAATATTTTACAGTTTGGTTTGGTTTATGAATCAAATAAATGCAAAATCAAGTATATAATTTTAAACTTTTTTTACACTGATATTTTTTTTTTAAATGGACATCCTTAAATTTTGTCTTTTACTGCCAAACCAACAATATAATCTATTGTCAAAGCCATAAATTGAACTGACAACAAAATTAGATAATTTGGAAGAAATAGAACGAGGGTTTTATTATCAAAATTTTTAAGGGAACATATTTGCTTTCGGGATTAGTTTGATTAAACTACAGAAATTATTTCAGTTATCTTTGATTTTTTTTGATGAACATCATTAAATATTGTCTTTTAGTGCCAAACCCACAATATAATCTATTGTCAAAGCCATAGATTGAACTGACAACAAAATTAGATAATTTGGAAGAAATAGAACGAGGGTTTTATTATCAAAATTTTTAAGGGAACATATTTGCTTTCGGGATTAGTTTGATTAAACTACAGAAATTATTTCAGGTAGCTTTGAATTTTGTCTTTTAGTGCCAAACCAACAATGTAAGCTATTGTCAAAGCCATAAATTGAACTGTCAACAAAATTAGATAATTTGGAAGAAATAGAGGGTTTTATTATCAAAATTTTTAAGGGTATATATTTACTTTCTGCATTAGTTTGATTAAACTACAGAAATTATTTCTGTTATCTTTGATTTTTTTTAGATGGATATCCTTAAATTTTGGCTTTTAGTACCAAACCAAGAATATAAGCTATTGTTAAAGCCACAAATTGAACTGACAATAAAATTAGGTAATTTGGAAGAAATAGAACGAGGGTTTATTAACAAAATTTTTAAGGGTATATATTTACTTTCTGGATTAGTTTGATTAAAGTACAAAAATTATTTCAGTTATCTTTGATTTTTTTAGATGGACAAGTTTAAATTTTGTCTTTTAGTGTCAAACCAACAATGTATGTCAAAGCCATAACAAAATTAGGTAATTTTGAGAAATAGAACGAATTTTTTTCTCCTGGCAAGAATTTACTTGTAAACCTTTGGCAAACTTTTGTTGAATGAAAGCTATTTTATAAAATAAACGTTAAATTACTTTTTGACCAATAGTAATTTAAAAATTGTACGTCTTTCTGATCATACCCGTTTTAGGGGATGGGAATTTGTCGTTCTTAAATTTTCGCAATATAGTGAGTTTATGTGTTCATAAAAAGTGGCGTGATTGTAAGTGGCTTTCGGAGACAGTAGGGATAATCCGGGAAAAAAATGACATAGGGATTTATACAGCTAAACAATGTTTGAAAAGAGGGCGAACGCAGGATGGACAGTGGAGATTGGCTGGTTTTAGTGCACACGTGATCGGCATCGCAAATTCGCCCGAACAAGCGTTACTAAATAGACAACGGTACAACAACAATAACAATCCATCATTTGAATTTATAAACTAAAAACGGTGCGGAAAGATGCAATTCCGACCACCCCTGCGTCGCCCCGTGGCACGCGCTAATTACGCACAATAAAATATTGACTCGTGACTTGTGTGTTTGGATATATGACACCGCCGATTTTATTTTGAGGATTAGCCAAAAGTTGCCCGGACATAAAACGAATTAAAATGACGGGGTAACGGAACGATTTTGGGGGCGAGGGAAATATCATTGGTAATGTTTGTCAAGGCGGTTAAGAATGTAAAATTAATTAGGCTAAATGAACCCTTTACGTTAATTTTGAGTAGCAATAAATCTTAGACCTTCATTTGGGGTCCTATATCGAAGTAATCGTGTGGTAGAACATACTACAAACAGCTGTTGCAGAACATTTTCAAACCAACCCCAAGGACTTCCCGCAACTTCCCTAATAATCTGACTTTCTTTGAATAACCATACTCAACACTGAAACTTTCGATCAACTCAAATTAAGATTTTGCTATTTAGTTTATTTTTAATTAAATGTTGCATCATTATTGTCGCGTGTTTCTTTTAATTATCATCTCGGGTTTTAAACTAATATTAATGTGCTTTTAAATGTGGAATTGTATACTATTTAGTTTTACTAGTGAACTTGGATAATATATTTATGATAAAACAATTTTAAAAAATGTTTTTGAAAATTTGAAAATTTTAATTCTGAATTCAATATATTCATTTTTCTATTTTATTAAGTAAAATCTTTATCAATGCTTAAACCATTTCTATAAATACCCAATTTTAACAGGTTTTAATTTAACGAGTATAATAACAAAAGAAATATTACAGGTACTATTTACGTATGTTAAAAAATTGTTTAATATCATCATTATTTCAGAAAGGCTCTATTAATTAACTGTTTTATATCAATTGATGCAAAAAAATTAGGTTAATTTACTAAAAATTATATGTCAATAACAACAGAATTTTTGATACTGGTTTTGTAAATAGTCGTTTCAATATTTTATTCAGACAGGCCTTAATCAGAGCCTTAACTATGTCTATAAATAGACAAATGTAACAAGTTTTTAAAAAAATACGGTTGATAATTTAACAAGAATAATGAATTTATAAGTATAACATCAAAAAAATATTACAGATAATATTTAGGTATGTTAAAAATTGTTTAATATCAGTACTTCATAAAGTAAGTTTCATTATTTCAGAAAGGCTTTATTAATTAACTGTTTTATACCATTTTGATGTAAAAAAATTAGGTTTATATATTAAATATATTAAATATATAATTAAATTATATATAAATTAAATTGCAGAATTTTTAAATCTGGTTTTGTAAATACAGACATTTTATTATTTTATTCATACAGGCCTTAATGAGAGCCTTAACCATATCTATAAATACACAATTTTAACAAGTTTTTAAAAAAATACAGTTGATAATTTAACAAGAATAATTAATTTATAAGTATAATATTAAAAACATATTACAGATAATATTTAGGTATGTTAAAAAATTGTTTAATATCAGTACTTCATAAAGTAACTTTCATTATTTCAGAAAGGCTTTATTAATTAACTGTTTTATACCATTTGATGAAAAAAAATATGTTTATTTATTAAAAATTATATGTCAATTAAATCAGGCAATTTAAATTTCATTATTTTTAGATAGGCCTTAGTAAAGGCCTAAGTCTAAATGGTTTTTAAAAATTGTGTTATTTGTTCTGGTTGTTACCTACAGTTTTTAATTATTAATAATTTGATTTTAAATGTACAATTGCAGAATTTTTAAATCTGGTTTTGTAAATACAGACATTTTATTATTTTATTCATACAGGCCTTAATGAGAGCCTTAACCATATCTATAAATACACAATTTTAACAAGTTTTTAAAAAAATACAGTTGATAATTTAACAAAAATAATTAATTTATAAGTAAAATATTAAAAACATATTACAGATAATATTTAGGTATGTTAAAAAATTGTTTAATATCAGTACTTCATAAAGTAAGTTTCATTATTTCAGAAAGGCTTTATTAATTAACTGTTTTATACAATTTGATGCAAAAAAATAGGTTTATTTATTAAAAATTATATGTCAATTAAATCAAGCAATTTTAATTTCATTATTTTTAGGTAGGCCTTAGTAAAGGCCTAAGTCTAAATAGTTTTTAAAAATTGTGTTATTTGTTCTGGTTGTTGTCTACAGTTGTAAACTATTAGTAATTTGTTTTTAAATGTACAATTGCAGAATTTTTAATAGTGGTTTTGTAAATACAGACATTTTATTATTTTATTCAGACAGGTCTTAATGAGAACCTTAACCATATCTATAAATACACAATTTTATGTATGTTTATGTATGTATGTCTTAAAAAAAGATTTCCAGTTGATAATTTCACGAGAATAATAACTAAACTAAACTAAAAATAAGGCTTACTTACAATTTAAACTATTTCTAATTTGTTTTAAGACTGGTTTTAGAAATATATTCAATTTTTTATTTTATTCAAATGGGTTAAACGTACCTCGTTGATTTAAAATGTGCTCCTATAAAACAGTAGAAGGGAAACATTTTGAATGAAAGGTTGAAAAACAGAAAAATACATCAGCCAGATCTGTTTTATCCGCTGAAATATATTAGCATTTGTCATGTTAATAGTCACAAGGGGCAGATTGGAGGATTTGTCTGAAACATCGATGTAGCCCGCATAACACACCTGCGGGTTCAAGATTTACCCTCCCTGCGTCGATATCTACCCCCAATTAAAATATTCCCGCTATTACTTCACAATTTTTTTTTTTTTAATCCTCTCAGGTTTTTATGTCTTTGAGTAGCAAGAGGTTAAAAAATTTAATTTGACGAAAATCTCCAGATTCGAGGATTCGAGGGTGGAGTTTGGTACACGGACTGAATTTGATATTCTCGATGTAACATCGTTAAAAACGGATCGTCCTGTATAGTATCATGTAAGTAAAATATATTCCCGCGTTAGTAGGTGATGATGGTGAATAACGAGCTTTAAAAATTCAAATGATGGTCTTTGCATGTAAGGGACGGCGAAGTTTTTTTTTGGGGTCCTGCTCCTCCATAACTAGTGTGTGCGAATATGGGAATATGTGAGTGTGGAAGATAGTTATGAGGCATTGAAGGAAATGAGCCGCACTCCATTGCCTTCCGCAAATTTTACGAAACCGACAAAACCGCTCTGTTAAGTCTACGAGTTGGAAACAATATCATACAACTTTATGTTAAGACATTTCTCCATCCTCTACATGGATTTATTTTATAGAGCTGCTCATATACATACATTTAGTTATGAATTTATTTGGGATTCTGTATATTTTATTCATTGTACTGTCACCAAACGTCTATAAAACAATAACAGTCATAACAAACACAACAGAATTTATAAAGAATTGTTTTTATTTAGAACTACTTCAAAATACATCAAATTAAAATTGAACGATGTTACTTTTAATAATTTGATACTTACAGTGGTGGAAAATAGTGTGGAATATTTGTACAATTTTTCCACCACTGTATATCTTTATGCATTAACTGATATAAAAAGTCAATTTCATGAAAAAATGACCAAATTAAGATAATACAAACGTTTTAACTTATGTATTATAAAACTAGCATCATTTTAATTGCTTAAGAAATAAATTATTTGTATTGTAACACAAAAAAGAGAAGGTCCTATTAAGGCCAGACTTAAATAAAGACTCAGTTAAGAGCTAAGTACAAATAAAAAGTGACTAACTTCCAACAAATAATATTTCACAGTTAAAACTGTAAGTTTCGAACGTCAGATGTTTCAGCGGCGATTCGCTGAAACAAATGGTCGGTCCCATGTGCCAAGATAGAAAAAAACCCGGGATCGACAAGCATCCCATTAATGTAAACAATTAATAAAACACCCGAGGTTGGATTTGGGCGGAGGCGGACCGATGTAAGTGTAAGCCGCAAAAACTATTAAGTTTTTTTTGTCGATTTAAATAACGATCTACATGCAGATAAGTGTTGGCTATTATCTAAAGTGTCAACAGCTGTATAACCGCGTATAACCGCACACGTAAAGCGGCAGAAAATCAGGGTTTCGCTATGCTGAACCGGTAATCCGGGGGATCAAGTGCACTGGGACCACAGGGAGTGTGGTTTTCAAAAGGATTTGTAAAACGTAATTGGTTCAGCTGGCACCGACACGTTAGAATCATCAATACCTCATCAGACTCAACTTGCGAATCTGCCGTCTAATATAAACCAAGGACGTGGTATTATTCTTTCCTTTAATGCACCCACAACTTTTGAAACTGTTCAAAAATTGTCGGCGAAATAATATTCACCCTACTGTTTTTTATTTCAGAATTTTAATTTAATGAAATGTAATAATACACATAATAAAGTGTTAACAAATTGAAAATATCAAAATTAAATGATAACATAATCTAATTAAACGTTTAATTTGTCTCCACAATATTATTTTTAAGTTTAATGCATCAACAAACTTTGAAACAATTGAAAAAATGGTCAAGAAAATAATTTTTAGTCATTGTAATATTATAATGTTCTTGTTTGATTTGAAATTTGTTTAATTTAATAAAATATTTTAGTAGGCCCCTGTTAAGGCCTGCTTCAAATCTTGAAATAATAAAATGTTAAGAAACTGGAAATATCAAAATTAAATGATAACATAATCTAATTAAATGTTTAATTTGCCTCCACAATATTATTTTTTAGTTTAATGTATATTATTTTTAAGTTTAATGCATCAACAACCTTTGAAATAATTGAAAAAATGGCCAAAAAAACAATTTTTAGTCATTGTAGTATAACAAATGTTCTTGTTTCATTTGAATTTGTTTAATTTAATAAAATATTTCAGTAGGCCCTTGTTAAGGCCTGCTTAAAATAATAAAATGTTAAGAAATTGGAAATATCAAAATTAAATGATAACATAATTTAATTAAATGTTTAATTTGCCTCCACAATATTATTTTTAAGCTTAATGCATCAACAACTTTTAAAACAATTGAAAAAATGGTCAAGAAAACAATTTTTAGTCATTGTAGTATTATGAATGTTTTTGTTACATTTGAAATTTGTTTAATTTAATAAAATAATTTAGTAGGCCCTTGTTAAGGCCTGCTTGAAATAATAAAATGTTAAGAAATTGGAAATATTAAAATTAAATGATAACATAATCCAATTAAACGTTTAATTTGCCTCCACAATATTATTTTTAAATTTAATGCATCGACAACCTTTAAAATAATTGAAAAAATCGTCAACAAAACCATTTTTGGTCATTGTAGTATTATGAATGTTTTTGTTACATTTGAAATTTGTTTAATTTAATAAAATAATTTAGTAGGTCCTTGTTAAGGCCTGCTTGAAATAATAAAATGTTAAGAAATTGGAAATATTAAAATTAAATGATAACATAATCTAATTAAATGTTTAATTTGCCTCCACAATATTATTTTTAAATTTAATGCATCGACAACCTTTAAAATAATTGAAAAAATCGTCAACAAAACAATTTTAGTCATTGTAGTATTATGAATGTTTTTGTTACATTTGAAATTTGTTTAATTTAATAAAATAATTTAGTAGGCCCTTGTTAAGGCCTGCTTGAAATAATAAAATGTTAAGAAATTGGAAATATTAAAATTAAATGATAACATAATCTAATTAAATGTTTAATTTGCCTCCACAATATTATTTTTAAATTTAATGCATCGACAACCTTTAAAATAATTGAAAAAATCGTCAACAAAACAATTTTTGGTCATTGTAGTATTATGAATGTTTTTGTTACATTTGAAATTTGTTTAATTTAATAAAATAATTTAGTAGGCCCTTGTTAAGGCCTGCTTGAAATAATAAAATGTTAAGAAATTGGAAATATTAAAATTAAATGATAACATAATCTAATTAAATGTTTAATTTGCCTCCACAATATTATTTTTAAGTTTAATGCATCAACAACCTTTAAAATAATTGAAAAAATCGTCAACAAAACAATTTTTGGTCATTGTAGTATTATGAATGTTTTTGTTACATTTGAAATTTGTTTAATTTAATAAAATAATTTAGTAGGCCCTTGTTAAGGCCTGCTTGAAATAATAAAATGTTAAGAAATTGGAAATATCAAAATTAAATGATAACATCATAATCTAATTAAATGTTTAATTAGACTCTAAAATATTATTATTAAGTTTAATAAACCTACAAACTATTCATAAATTGGAGTATCATTAAAATTTCATTCGTAATTTAGTTTAACGTTATGTGAAATTACATATGTCAAAATTAATTTAATAATCATTAAAATGTAATTAAGTCTTTAATTTGTGTCTAAAGTTAGTTTTCAGATAAATTTATATAAATAGATATGACACCATCAGATATACAAATGGAAATTTCAGCCGGAAAAAAAAAACGTCAACAATCAAATTAAAAGTCCGTCACGTAAAAAAGGGAACATCCACGTCACCGATTGAATTACAAAACGTAGACCGGCACGAGGTGGCGAGAGCAACAAGCAGTGCGGTTCAAATCTAAGGAAAATATGTGCGAGGAAACGTTGTGCGAGTTATGACGGGAATGTGAGAGGTTCAAATTTGCGGTGTTAGAGTGCAAAGTGGAGACGGACCGCTCCGTTAGAGGGTAGCGTTTTAAGGGGGCGGCTGTAGAGAGACGCAGACGTCGGGCAGGGGGGTTTTGCGGAATGATAAATGGTCAGTCATACATACAAAACGTTTAGTCCTGAACTCGTTTACAAATCCCGGGAAAGGATTTACTATGCTTTCGGAGGTGCGAACGGGCGTTTGATGTAAAACACCAACTGAAATAACCGACGAAATCCCTAACATACGAACTTGTTTCCTTGTTTCGTTTTTTTTCTTTTTTTTTTTTTTTTGACACAATAGGGGAAACACTTTTTTACATATGCATATTTTTGTTTCGGATACGTCAACCAAATTATAACTTATATTTCTACCCCCTTCGTAATCCTGCCTTTTATATATATACACACACACATATATATGTGTGTGCGTAGGGGTGGAAATGTTGACGCATTATATTCAATAAAAAGACGTTTTAAAATGCCACTGAAATATGACCAAAATCGATTGCACACCCGGTGAAATGAAATTTCAGCCAAGCCGGGCGAAGGAAGGATTTTGTCTTCGGCGTTTGATGTATGAACAAAGATTGTTCTGGTCGGTGGTCAGTTAAGACTCGGGTCCTTATATCACTCAATTAGCCGGAATTTAATTGGCCGGCACAGGCTAATTTAATAATGTAGCCGGATTCCAGTCGAAATGGATTGATCTATAATTGTATTAACAATGCTTGACGAATTACGTTCGTTTCTATTGTCGACTTTTCCTTCGTTTTCCAAGCACCAAGGAAGGGGAAGAAAACAGGAATTTTCATTTGTAATTTATTCATAAAAGGTTGAATAAATTGCCGTATTTGATCTAGTGACTGAGGTAAAGCGTGGTTTTCTCATTCTTTTTGCCTTTTTATTATGCCCCTTTATGGGCTTGTTAAAAGGGTCGAAAAAATATTTGAGTTTGCCAGATCAGTTACTCCTTCAAGCATATGCTAAATAGCCGGATTACGGAATTCTCAATGTTACATTAGCTACCGGAATCATTCTTTCGTTACAAAGACGATATTTTATCCCCCCACTTGAGGGCCCCGATTTAATTAAAATTTCCACCAGTCTAATTAAAGCTTTTTTTATAAATCAGCTATTGATTTTAATGCGTGCTTTATTAATTTCCTCCGCTGGTATACAGCCATAAAATTGGCATTGTTGGTTTTACTGCAGTTTGGTCTGTCAACGTCGTTAATTTGCTGTTACACAGGTGTGTTACTTCGTCTAAAAATATACTCAGCGACACGGAAAATAGAACACCAGTGGTCAGATTTAATTGATTTTTGATTTACAGAGACAAAAATATTCAATATATTTTGAAGGTGTGTAAATTCTCCTGTCTGTGATGTTCCACAGGTGATAAGTCTGGAGATATTGCTGGCCATAGCACCAAATTTACATTTGAATGTAGGACAAAATTGGATTTCGAAGGCTACTAAGGTAGGGTAACAAATGGAGTTCCACATATACCCCTGACTGGTTAAATTATCTCTAAAATTAAAAAAGACCGACTACCATTTCTTCTTCTGCTTCTGACATCATCCATGACCACACAAAATTGGGATTTATCACTGAATAAGACCTTAATCCATTCCATACTTCAAAGCTGTTGTTCTTTATACCATTTCAATCTTTGACAATGTCTCAAATTGAGAGGAAACACGGATTTTATGAAAAATATTTAGCACGGTAAGACGTCTCCCTTCTTCTGTAATTCTCTCGTCAGTGGTTCACGACCTTCTCCAGATCATCCTCAAAAACTCTTCGACAAACCTTCAAAATCACATAGACCCCAGTGGTCAGATTTCATTGATTTTTGGTGTACAGGTTTAAAAATATTGAATATATTCTGAAGGTGTGCCAAAATCGTTGGAGGTAGGACTAAATTCTCCTGTCTGTGATGTTGCACAGGTGATAAGTCTAGAGATATTGCTGGTCATAGCTTCAAATTTATGTTTGAATGTAGGACACACTCCAAAGTAACAGTCGCTGCAGGAAAACTGGATTTTGAAGGTTACTAAGTTAGGGTAACAAATGGAGTTCCACATGTACCCTTGACAGGTCAAATTATCTCTAAAATTAAAGAAGACCGACTACTACTACTTCTTCTGCTTCTGACATCATCCATGACCACACAAAATTGGGATTTATCACTGAATATGACCTTAATCCATTCCATACTTCAAAGCTGTTGTTCTTTATACCATTCCAATCTTTGACGATGTCTAAAATTGAGAGGAAACTCGGATTTTATGAAAAATATTTAGCACGTTAAGAAGCCTCTCTTCTTCTGTAATCCTCTCGTCAGTCGTTCACGACCTTTTCCAGATCATCCTCAAAAACTCTTCGACAAAGCTTCAAAATCACATAGACCCCAGTGGTCAGATTTCATTGATTTTTGGTGTACAGGGTTAAAAATATTCAATATATTTTGAATGTGTGCCAAAATCTCTGGAGATAGGACTAAATTCTCCTGCCTGTGTTGTTCCACAAGTGATAAGTTTAGAGATATTGGTGGCCCTGGCACCAAATTTACATTTGAATGTAGGACACACTACAAAGTAACAGTCGCTGCAGGAAAATTGGATTTTGAAGGCTACTAAGGTAGGGTAACAAATGGAGTTCCATATGTACCCCTGACTGGTCAAATTATCTCTAAAATTAAAGAACACTGGCTACTACTTCTTCTTCTGCGTCTGACATTATCCATGACCACACAAAATTGGGATTTATCACTTAATATGACCTTAATCCATTCCATACTTCAAAGCTGTTGTTCTTTATACCATTCCAATCTTTGACAATGTCTCAAATTGAGAGGAAACACGGATTTTATGAAAAATATTTAGCACGTTAAGAAGCCTCTCTTCTTCTGTAATCCTCTCGTCAGTCGTTCACGACCTTTTCCAGATCATCCTCAAAAACTCTTCGACAAACCTTCAAAATCATATAGACCCCAGTGGTCAGATTTCATTGATTTTTGGTGTACAGGGTTAAAAATATTCAATATATTTTGAAGGTGTGCCAAAATCTCTGGAGAAAGGACTGAATAAGTCGTTCGCGGTCTTCTCCAGACCACCTTCAAAAACTTTTCGACAAACAACCTTCAAAATCTGATCACATTTTTTGTCCAAACACCCCAAAGCTTGTTAAAATTGTGTAGTTGGAATTATTTAAAGAGCAACACACCAAACACCAAAACCAATCGTGTAAATAAAAGTGTGTTTTGGGTCAGCAATTTGTAAATTCATAATCGATGTTGACATGGAAAGGGGAAGTGAAATAGGTAAATGGGAGTTAGGAGAACGAGAGATGTCAATCCTGCTAATGATACCGCAGGACCGCAGCAAATTAGCCAGTCGTGCGCCCCACCGTACGTTCACACTACTGTAGCTGCAGCTATGTTGTAGCGGACTTGCCCGTGTGCCTGTCGGTTTTCAAACCATATGGCGCGTCACGATTTAGTTTTCCGTTTGTAATATTCCTAATGACTTGCACACCCGCGTCAGACACGTATACTGAATGAAAAGGCAACTTTTACATCATTTTTACTCGGGGAAAACTCTGATAACCGAACTTATTTTGCACAATGTGTTTTAAAAGGGTATGGTTTAAAGTTACATCAACTATGAGACATCGACCGTTTTATATTTCATTTAGATTCCATATTAATTTCAACGAATGCTACACTCGTTTGCTAGAGTCATTTATATTCAATACAATAGCAATCATCTTTGGTTAATCAACAAATTCAATTTGTTGCTTTTTTATAAAAAAATAATTTCTATATCTAATAAATCTTTGAATATGTAAGTAAAATTATACAAATATTATAAAACATTTTTAAATCTTGAAAATTCTTATTGAAATCTGAAAGATTATTAAAATAAAATTTAATGAAGGTAGCAATAAATTTGTAAACCTTGTAGATCTTGAACATTTTGCAAATTTAAAAATTATAAAAACAGAAATACATTATAAAGATATACAATATACAAATTTTGTAAATTTTATAAATACATCATATAAAGTATGTCTTAGAAATTTTAATATTTTAAATGCTTAAATCTTAAAAATACTAATTTAAATACTGTATATCTTAAATATCTTTAAATTTAAGAAAAACCAATAAAAAATTATGACATATCTTACAAATCTAAGAACTACATTAGTATATCTTAATATTTTAAACATCTGAAAAAAACACATTTCTTAATTCTGTTCTTTAAAATCTCAAAACTTAAAACAAACTACTTTTTTAAACCTTGTATATCTTGTAACTTTTGTAGATAAAAAATGTGTAAGGCAACAATAATTTGCAATCTACATTAACATCTACATACTTAATTTTTTTATATTTTAATTTAATAAAGAAACATATAATTAGGATATTTTGAAGATATCAAAAGCTTTTAATTTTTTTTTAATATTCTAAATATCTAAATTTTGGACATTAAATTTAAATATTTTGTATATATGATAAATTTATAAATATAATAAGAATAAAAATAATAATAATTTTTATATCTTGAAGATTTCTGAAATTATTTTTTTTATATTTCAAATACCTAAATCTTAGAAATCGTATTTAAATATTGTATATCTTGAAAAGTTTAAATTCTTCTAAATTTTGTAAAACTTGTATAAACAAAAAATTAAATTTTATGAATTTTATGCAATAATAATCTCACACTTTGAAAACATTGTATATCTTAATATATCTATATATTGTAAATTTATAAAAAATATAATAAAAAAGAGACAATTTGTATATCTTGAAGATATAAAAAATTATTAAATTTTTAAATTCTTTTAAATAAAATTTACATAATAAGAACCAATTTTGTACATATTGTAAGTTTCTTATAAGATAATAAAAGAAAGATAATTAGTATATCTCGAAGTTTTCAAAAGTTCTTTAATTTTTTATATTTAAAATGTCTAAATACCTCAATTTTAGATATCAAATTTAAATATTGCATATCTTGAAATTTTTTAAAATATTATACATAAAATTTACATAATAAAAACGTGTATATATGGTAAGTTTTTATATCTTATAAAAAAGTATAAAAATGCGATAATTAGTATATTTAATTCAAATATTCTATTTCAAATGTCTAAATATCTAATATAATTTGTATATCTTGAGGGTTTCAAAAATTATTAAATTTTTTTATATTTCAAATGCCTATATACCCAAATCTTAGAAATGATATAATAATAATAAAATATTGTATATCTTGTTGAATCTTGTAAATAAATATATAACAAAAACCAATCTTGTACATATTGCAAATATATTAATCTTATAAAATATATAATAAAAAAGTCATAATTTGTATATCTTTAGGATTTAAAAAAATAATAATTTACCTAATACCTAAATTTTAGAAATCATATTTAAATATTGTATATCTTAAATTCTAGTAAATAAAAATTACATAATACAAACCAATTTTTGTATATATTGTAAGTTTGTATATATAATAAAATATAATAAAAAAGGGATAATTTGTATATCTTGAAGTTTTCAAGTTCTTAATTTTTTATATTTCAAATATCTAAATATCTAAATTTTAGTCATCAAATTTAAATATTGCATATCTCAAATCTTAGAAATGAACAATAAATAAATTACATAAAAAACTTACCTATTGTAAGTTTATAAATCTATCTTTTAATTCTAAATATCTAACAAAAGAATTTTTAGTTAATTTAGTGCATAATTTAGGAATCTTAAATTGATTCAAGAGGATTGTAGGTGTAGATAAGAATAATATTGGATCTAAGGTCTCAATATTTGTTGGCCCAACAAACACACACACACACGCCGGTGAATTTTTTTTTATATATAACAATAAGATAAAAAAAGGTGGTCGATACGATTGTTGAGTTATAAAATTCGGATGTTATTTTCCAAGTCGTCGCCCAAGAGCCCATATATACCCGCACCCCTGTCACTCAAACAGTGGATGTGTTTTATTATATTCCCGGGCCGTATTCAAAGCGGGGGGAAATTTGAATGTCAACACGGATCAGACGGTCAGATCAGATGAAGGAATGATCCTTTTACCAGCTTTTTGATTCTTATATTGTCAATCAAATTTAGTATTCTAGTTTTTATGTAAGGAGAACGGCGGGCCCTCCACGGACTGGACACTTCAATATTCAAAACGGACGGACAACAATATCGGGCCGTTTATCCCGGCCAAATCCTGTTGTTGGATTATTCTTTCTTTTTTTTTTTGAAAATTCTGAGGGATTATCCCTGCGACTTTAATTTGTGTTTTTAATTAAATTTCACCTCGACCGGTCGTACTGGATTAAGTGTAGTGGACAAGATTAGGCTTCTAAGAGGTACAAGAAAATGTCTGTACCATATGTACATAGTGTCTCAAATTCACCTGGATAAAATACCTAAACAAAGTGGTTTTTAAAAATATGTATATATCATTAATTATCTGTTTAACATTTTAAGATAATGGATTAACTTCTTATATTAAATGGAAATCATAGTTAAGTTTGTCTGAAAATAGACAAGGTTTAAAAAAATTGTACAAAAAGTGATGAAATTTAAATATTTTTACATATTGTAAATTTATAAATCTTTGAAAAAGTTATTAATTTTTTTATATATCAAAAGTCTAAATAGTACAATTTTAGACATTAAATTTAAATATATTGATTTTTTTTTTAAATATTGTATATAAAATGTAATTTTGTAAAAGTTATTCATATTTCAAATATCTAATATAATATGTATATCTTATGGGTTTCAAAAATTATTATTTTTTTATATGTTTCAAATGTTCCAAATCTTAGAAATGGTAAAAAATAATATATTGTATATCTTGTAAATAAATATATAACTAAAGACAATTTTGTACATATTGTAAATTTATTAATCTTATAAAATATCGAATAAAAGAGTCATAATTTGTATATCTTTAGGATTTACAAAAATTTAAATTTTTTTATATTTCAAATGTCTAAATTTTAAAAATCATATTTAAAAATTGTATATCTTGAAAATAATTAAATAATTAAATTACTGGATTAAGTGTAGTGGACAAAATTAGGTTTCTAAGAGGTACAAGAAAATGTCTGTACCATATGTACAGGGTGTCTCAAATTCACCAGAATAAGATACTTAAACAAAGAGGTTTGTTTGTAAAAGTTCTTTATATTTCAAATATCTAATATAATATGTATATCTTGTGGGTTTCAAAAATTATTATCTTTTTATATATTTCAAATGCCTATATACCCAAATCTTAGAAATGGTAAAAAATAATATATATCAAAAGTCTAAATATCATAATTTTAGACATCAAATTTAAATATCTTGATTTTTTTTTTAAATATTGTACATAAAATGTAATTTTGTAAAAGTTCTTTATATTTCAAATGTCTATATACCCAAATCTTAGAAATGGTAAAAAATAATATATTGTATATCTTGTAAATAAATATTTAACAAAAGACAATTCTGTACATATTGTAAATTTATTAAATCTTATAAAATATCGAATCAAAATTTGTATATTTTGAGGATTTAAAAAAATATTGTTTTTTTTTATATTTCAAATGCCTAAGTTTTAAAAATCATATTTAAAAATTGTATATCTTGAAAATTATTAAATAATTAAATTAAATTAATTAATTAAATAATTAAATTTCTGGACAAAATTAGGTTTCTAAGAGGTACAAGAAAATGTCTGTACCATATGTACATGGTGTCTCAAATTCACCAGGATAAGATACCGAAACAAAGTGGTTTTTAAAAATATGTATATATCATTAATTGTCTGTTTAACATTTTAAGATAATAGATTAACTTCTTATTTTAAATGGAAACCATAGTTAAGTTTGTCTGAAAATAGACAATGCTTAAAAAAATTGTACAAAAAGTGATCAAATTTAAATATTTTTACATATAAAAAAAAATTTATAAATCTTTGCAAAAGTTATTAATTTTTTTATATATCAAAAATCTAAATATGACAATTTTAGACATCAAATTTAAATATCTTGAATTTTTTTTTTAAATATTATAGATAAAATGTAATTTTGTAAAAGTTCTTTATATTTCAAATATCTAATGTAATATATATATATATATATATATATATATATATATATATATATATATATATATATATATATAATATATATATATATATATATATATATATATATATATATATATATATATATATATATATATATATATATATATCTTGTGGGTTTCAAAAATTATTATTTTTTTTATATAATTCAAATGCCTATATACCCAAATCATAGAAATGGTAAAAAATAAAATATTGTGTATGTTGTAAATAAATATACAACAAAAGCCAATTTTGTACATATTGTAAATTTATTAATTAAAATATCGAATAAAAAAGTTATAATTTGTATATCTTTAGGATTTAAAAAGATATTATTGATAATAATATTTTGATATTTCAAATGCCTAAATATTAAAAATCATATTTAAAAATTGTATATCTTGAAAATAATTAAATAATTAAATTACTGGATTAAGTGTAGTGGACAAAATTAGGTTTCTAAGAGGTACAAGAAAATGTCTGTACCATATCTACAGGGTGTATCAAATTCACCAGGAAGAGATACCTAAACAAAGTGGTTTTTAAAAATATGTATATATATTTAATTATCTGTTTAACATTTTAAGATAATAGATTAACTTCTTATTTTAAATGGAAACCATAGTTAAGTTTGTCTGAAAATAGACAATGTTTAAAAAAATTATACAAAAAATGAGTCTGGATACTTAATTAAGTATGACAGTTTCTATTTGGTTTCAAAATATTCGTAGCAATGAACATCAGCCAATTTCAGGACAATCTGTATTTGGATTATTATAAAATACATAAAATAAAATTGATAGTGCCGACGTTTCTATATAAAATAAAAATCGTTTATCTGACAAGAGAAAATTGCGCAAGCAGCCGTGGTGTGGTTGAAGTTTAGAAGTTGATGGTAAACTGTGAAAGCCCCGGAGCACAGTGCTTAATGCTTGAGTGCAGGGCAAAGGTAGCGAATTTGCTTCACTACGCCACGACGGAATATAGCTATCTGTGGAAATTGCTATTATAACAGGATTTAGCTTTTCATTTTTCTGCAACGTTGGTCTGATGATCGGCACAAACTCGTCTAGAGTTTATATGTTCCTCATTTCCCCTCTCGCTTTACGGGCCAACCCGACCCCAGTAATATGTATGGCGGCGTCGTTTCGCCTTCCTTTGCTCAAAATCCACACTAGAAATCTGTTTAAGACCACTAACTATATTGGAAACGTGAAGGCGGAAAATCAGACCCTCAATTATTATTTTTTTTTTCCAATTTTTTCAACGACCTCGTCGTACGTAATTAATAAAATACTCTCGTTGACAAGATTGGAGGACGCAATCGAATCATTTTGATAAATGAATTGTACTTGTTGCGTTTTGTCGGTCCGGCTCGTGGGATTTATTAAATATAGTAAATAAATCACGCAACAATTAAAACAATTCGAAAACATGGCTAAAAATAATATTTCAATGGAGAGAGAGTCGCAGGTTATTTGGTGATGACTGGTGTCGCGTCAGTGGTGACAAGACAGATAAATCATTTTGCGAACTGTCGAGGCGCCTAGTGATAGATAGAGGGACCGAATTTTAAGCCACCCCCCGGAAAAACATCCCCGATTTCCCCCCATTAACACTCGTTACTGATGAAATCGCGCCAACAACAAATTTAAATTATGTTAAACCGGAAGGGTTTTTCTCTATTACGCTGTTTTCGAATGCATGAATTAACTTGACATGATTTTTTTATTCATTATTTCAAAAAATTAATATACAATAAATGAATTAAGTAAGTTTAAATTGTGTTTTATTTCAAATGCACTCAAGAAAAAAGAGATAATTACATTAATTTATTAAAAACAAATAAAAAAGTAACTAAACATTTGTTTAAGTTTTATTTAAAATTATTTATTTAATAAATTGATCACTAATTTATTTCTATATAAAAAATGATAAAAATAAAAACCAATTTAAAAATAACATTTTATTAAACTGATGTATCCAAAAATATATTTTAATTCCAAAAATGCAGAGAATTAACATTAATAAATTAATCAGTAATGAAAAATTATTTTTACATCAAAAAATGATAAAAAAGAAATCTGAAAAAAATTATAAGAATACATATTATTTAAAAAAAGCAGATAAAAATGGAAATTAATTTAAAAATAACATTTTATTAAAAACTAATAAAAAATTAAATAAAAATTAGTTTAAGCTTTAATTATTTGAAATTAAGCTTAATAAATTAATCAAAAATTATATTTATATCAAAAATTGGTAAAAATGAAATGTAAAAAAATATAAGAATACATATTATTTAAAAAAAAAGGAGATTAAAATGGAAAACATATTGAAATTAATATTTTATTAAACAGATGTATTCATAAATATATTTTAATTCCAAAAATGCAGAGAATCGATTAATAAATAAGACTAATAAAAAATTAAGTAAAAATTTGTTTAACCTTTAATTATTTGAAATTAAGCTTAATAAATTAATCAATAAGTAAGAATTATTTATACATCAAACAATAACAAAGGGAATTCTGAAAAAAATTATAAGAATACATATTATTTAAAAAAGGAAGATAAAAATAGAAATCAATTTAAAAATAACATTTTATTAAACAGATTTATTCATAAATATATTTTAATTCTAAAAATGCAGAGTATCGATTAAAAACTAATAAAAAAATAAATAAAAATTTGTTTAAGCTTTAATTATTTGAAATTAAGCTTAATAAATTAATCAATAAGTAAATATTATTTTTACATAAAAAAATGACAAAAATGAATTGTGAAAAAAATATAAAAATACAAATTATTTAAAAAAAAAAGTAGTTAAAAAGGAAGTCAATTTAAAAATAACATTTTATTCAACAGATGTACTCATAAATATATTTTCGTTCCAAAAATTAAGAGAATCGATTAAAAACTATTAAAAAATTAATTAAAAATTTGTTTAAGATTTAATTATTTGAAACTAAGCTTAATAAATTAATCAGTAAGTAAAAATTATTTTTACCTCAAAAAATAATTGTGAAAAAAATTATAAAAATACAAAATTTAAAACCAATTTAAAAATAACATTTTATTAAACATATGTATTTATAAACATATATTTTAATTCCAAAAATACAGAGAATCAATTAGAAACTTAAAAAATTCATTAAAATATTGTTTAAGACTTAATTATTTGAAATTAAGCTTAATAAATTAATCAATAAGTAAAAATTATTTTTACATCAAAGAATGACGAAAAAGAACTGTAAAAAAAATTATATGAATACAAATTATTTAAAAAGAAAGCAGTTAAAAATAGAAACCAATTTAACATTTTGTTAAACATGTGTATTCATAAATACATTTAATTTCTAAATATGCAAACTATTAAAAATTAATAAAAGAATAACAGTTTAGTTGAAATTAAGTTTAATAAATTAATCAATAAGTAAAATACAAATTTACAATAATTAAATAGTTTTATAATTAAAATTATTTATATATTTTTTTTTTATAAAAATACTAAAAATCGATTAAAATAATAATAATAATAAAAAATGTATAACCAAAAATTTAGGTAAAATATTAAAATAACTGATCAAAAATTAAAAAATATATTTCTAAGAAAAACTTATCAAATAAATTAAATACTAAAGTTATTTGGAATATAATTTGGTCACAGCTTGTTTGAACAAATTAAAATAAACAAACAATAATCGTATAAATTGAAAAGAAAAACGAAGATTTATTAAACTTGTAAACGTCATATAAATAATACACACTTAATAAAATAATATTGATTGCGAAATTATATTTTAATTTCCTTAATAAAAACAATTTTTTTCATATCAATTTGGATAAGCATGTTGTTGTTTAAAGGGCATTTCATATAAAGAAAGTAATTAATCATAGTTTTGGTGATTATTGTATTTGAAAGCATATAAAGGCATGCCTTTAAATGTGTTTATTTTATTATTATTAAATATTTAGAGACTTTTGTGGTTGAACTGTGAAAAGTGTGTCAGTCACGGATTTAACGCCGCATTTATTGTTAAATACAAATAAAATAGTTAAAGGAATCTATATAATACGAATTTCTCCGTAAAGAATTTAATAATTCATAATTACAAATAGGGACATTAGGTTCGTTTACGACGGCGTAGACAATAAAAATATTGGTATTCGAGTGTACAGAGTGATGTTTTAGTATAGAGAGGACATAAAGCGGCGAAAAGTGAACGTTTGGAGCATTGCAGGACAAAATGGGAGTAACGACGAGGCGAAACGAGAAAGGAATGTAAAGACTAACGCATTCCAGGCGCTTTCATATTGTTTTATATCGGTAATTTATTGTATTGCTTTGTTAGAGATGTCACGAGATTAAATTTCATGGAAAGGCCCCCCCTTTAAAACGTACAGAGCTGTAAAATGGTGTAATTCACTGTATATTTGTTGGTAAATCTTGTCGTAATTGATTTTATGTGAACGCTTATACAAGCTAATTTGCTATTAAAATGATTGCATTAGCCAGCCATTTTAGAACCATCCAGGCCGCAACTGTTGGGCATATTAAATTTCAATGATACGTCACACGTGTCACTGTAATTAAAGTAATAGAATTACTAGCACCTATACTTAAAACACACTGTCTAACTACCCTCATCTTTGTATCTTTATCTATCCTGTAACTCACTAATAACACAAACCAACAAAATTATTTTCTCATTTATGTGGTATATTTGTTATATGGTACATGTTCTTTCTGATTCCTAAAGTGCCTTCACATTTTATCCATCAGGAACGGACTTGATTTGAATTGAATTTCATATCTAGATTTGAATTCCAATTGGCCATTTCTTACAGGTAGTACCTAAAGCTTTGATGTACCAATGTCTCGTACATATCAAAGATATTAAATACAGCAAAAGAAATATCTATTTCAACTTTCAGTAGTCTTACTGAGCAACTGAAGGATGAAACAGAAACGACTTGCTGAAATTACTTCTAGAACTATGAGAAGGTTAGTTTAGTGTGACGAGTCTAAATTTAATTAATAAAAAATGATGGTTGTGCTTATGTTAAACATCCTGCAGGGACAAAACTACACAAAAAGTTTGTTATAGCTACAGTAAAACATGGTGGCAGTTCAATTATGCTTTGGGGATGCTTCAATTTTTCTGTCATAGACCCCCTTAGACTGATTTATGTGCAGGGATATATTAAACAACAATTTGCTTCCATATATTGAAGGAATTATGCTCTTAATAAATGTGTTTCAACATGAAAACGATCCCAAACACGAATCTAAAATTGTGACAGTTTGGTTAAAAGACCAAAGCTTCGATGTTTCGTCTTGTCCGACCCAATATTCAGACATCAACTCAACTACAGAAAACATGAGGGATCACGTAAATTATTTTCTATTGATAATTTAGTATTTTGAAACAGAGGATAATTTAATTCAGTATTTCTGTGGAATTATGGAATCCGTAAATAAGTTTATTATTATATTCAGATATATTTTCGTACATTGTTGCAGAAATTTAAGCATTTCAATAAACACAATGATTAAACTACCAATAAAATATCAAAATATTCAAGGTCGGTTTTTATCATTAAATTTAATCGTTCATTGTGGTTTATTTCAACTAATGTAATGCTTAAGTTTTAGTGTCGATGGTTACTTTGTTAAGAAAACTATTATGTGCATACAAACTGCGGAACGTTTAATTAATTTATCCTGATTTTTGTGACTTTCCTATGTAGATCTATCTTCATTGCAAAACGTACATCTGGGTCGACGTTAAAATATTGCCATTAGATGGATCGTAAAATAATGTTTGTAACCATAAAGCGCCTACAATGAATTTGTAATGTAATGTAATGGTAAAAGTATTAAGTTAAATAATTAATAAATAAATACATATTGGCAAACACATCGTTAGCGTAGTAAATTGATCGATTTTGTCGTCGTAAAACAAGATACAAACCAGCTAGTGCCAGATAGAACATAATATTTTACAATGTATAATACGTCCTAAAAAGTCATAAGGCAAACGTTTATGTATCCCCATTCCGAATCATAAAATAACAATGTTTTAAATGGCCCTTTCTCGAACAAGCATTAATAAAAAGCTGGAATGCTTAAGATTTTTATTTATATCGTCGACTGGACATTGGATCTTGCCATTTCACGACACAATAAGAGGAGACAAGTCGTCACATCACGTCACGGCACTACGAAAAGTTGAAGGAACTAAAATCATCCTTATGTCACTTGCACTAACTCTATATGAGGGTCCCTTAATCGACAAACTTAATTCATTTCAGAACTGGAAACAAGGCAACGGCTGTGCTCTTACTTTACTTCTCCTCAGTACGGTAGCACTTTTGTTCTTAATATCCCAAAATCGACATCTATCTAACCCTATTATATGCCCCACGTTATTCTAATAGTTAACCAACTGTCTTATAACTTTATCATACGTGGATATTCGAATTATTAATTAATTTCCCACTCGATAATTTATGTTGGAGGTCAACTGCATCGATTTATTACTATTTATGAGATTTGTGTTAAAGAATAAATTATACATGCCAACAATCCTTTTGGTGCCAATAATTTTTTATGTTGCAACAAATGTTTTATTCTATAAAATGTACCTTTTTCTGGATTAAACTGGAAAGAACTTTAATATTTAAGGGATTTTTAATGATTAAATATGTGTTATTTAATTTAACATTAACACTTTGTATAATACCTTTTTGTTTTATAATTTTCCTTCATGTTCTGTTGGACTTTCACATTTTTAATAGATGTCAGGGTTTTTCTTGTAGGTCTGGGGTCAAACATACCCCCATCCAGTCCTTGAACAGCAAGTTCCATTTTCTCCAGGTTGGCTTTAATTTTAGAAGAGGATAAGATTGGATTGTTTTTTGAATTATCCAATTTCTTTTGTAGCTACCACTTGGCCAGTTATTTTAAATTCTTTAATAATACTGGAATCGATTGATTGACTTATTTAATCGTAAACCCTTAGCTATCTCTTCTTGTTTCTCTCAGTCTTAGTAAAACTGGAATATAATTTTTCAATTTCGACCAATGATTCAATAATTATAATCAATTTAAATTCACAGAGATCAATGCAATGTTATAAAGTAAAAAGTTGTTATAATTAAGGCCACTACTGTAGTTTTGGAGTAAATAATTAATAATAAACCAAAATGGTTGTTCAAAAAAATAAGAAATTATTGATTTTAATTGATTTTGCTAAAATTTTAATAATAAAACAGGGGTGTCCAAAATTATTGCTGATTATCATTTTACATTTTGGACACTCCTGAATATTTGCTAAAATGTGAAAATCTTATAACAACTTGAAAATCATTTATAATTTAAGGATACTGAATTTTTTTTAATAAATAAATTTTAATTAATCATGAAGATACTCATAAAATAAACAAAATATATAATGAGAAATCTGAGAATGTAAAACCAATATTTACTAAATTTTTTTAAAAATAAAATAAAAATAATAAATAAATATTAAGCAAAATTTAATTAAATAATATAAAAAATATTTAATAAAAAATTTGAAAAAAAATACCACTTAAAAATGGATTCTTTTTAATTTTCTTATAAATTTAAATATTAAGTAAATTTTAATTAAATTACATAAAACATATGTAATGAGAAATCTGAGAATGTAAAACCAATATTTACTAAATTTTTTAAAAAATAAAAAAAAAATAAATAACAACATAAAAATTATATTTATAAATGTCATAAATATTAAGCAAAATTTAATTAAATAATATAAAAAATATGTAATGAAAATTTTGAAAAAAAAATTACCACTTAAAAATTGATTTTTTTTTAAATTTTTTATAAATTTAAATATTAAGTAAATTTTAATTAAATAATATAAAAAAAATATAATGAAAAATCTGAGAATGTAAAACAAATATTTTCTAAATTTTTTGAAAAATAAAAAAAAATAAATAACCACTTAAAAATTATATTTATAAATGTCATAAATATTAAGTAAAATTTAATTAAATAATATAAAAAATATGTAATGAAAAATTATTGCTGGTTATCGTTTTGCATTTTGGACACTCCTGAATATTTGCTAAAAATGTGAAATTCTAAAACAACTTAAAATCAATTTATAATTTTCGGATACTGAATTTTTTTATTAACAAATAAATTTTAATTTATCATTAAGATACTCATAAAATAAAGAAAATAACGAAAAAAAAAAATAATAAATATAGAAATAAGATAAACAATAGAGACGTTCAAAAAAGAACATCAAGAATATTAATTCATATTAAAGCAACATTCCTGAACTTTTTTCAAATTAATAAATAAAGTTTAATGCACCATAAATACCGCTGAACGCTAGACGAATGTTTCAGGTTTAAGTGAATTTATAAACAATATAAATGATAAACAAAATACCACAAACCGCTAATAAATTAAACAGGTGTGACCAAAATTATTGTTTCTGCTATATAAAATAATTAAAAATGTGGTCACCCCTGAATATGTTCCCTTAATTATTTTGATACATTTGACAATATATAGGCTGTTTCCGAAAGATCAGTACATACATATACATAATTTATTTTCAATTTTCTCTATTTTTTGTTGATAGAAATGTATCACCGTCATGAAATAAGTATACAGGTGTATTTTAGGATGAAAAATTCAAATACGTTAACAAATTCGATGTAATGTAGAGGGCGCCACATAGAGCATATTGAGCATTTCAAAACTTTTTTGTCACTCACTGTATATATTTCCAAAATGGTAATATTTATTTCTCTTGTTTTGTGTTGCTCTTAATTAAAAGAACCTACAAAATAGAACTGAAAAAATGTGAATTTTATTAATTAGGCACAATACTTTTCATGTATAGAGGGATTAATACGACGAAGAAAATTAAACTGTACTCTTGTACAGTCCTTTCGAGAACACTCCGTATGGTGACTATTAAATTATTAAGTAACAATAAAAAGTACTTAATTATAAAAACCATTATAATAAACGTTCTAATATAATAAAACGTCAAATAATGAAGACCAACACCCACATAAGTGGGCACAAACCGTTGACAAATTAATGAACGAAGGTACAAAGGACGGAACAGATTTTTGTTAGAAAACAAGTCGACAAAAGAGGGCCAACTAATAAATTAGTCGTCGTCCCGGTAAAAAGTGCCATCAACAACCACAATGTGAAACGGGAACATTACAATAAAAACTTCGGGGCAGGCCGGGTCCCCCACTTTCATTTTTTTTTTTTTCATCCCGAAAGCCCGTTATATATCTAAGTTTCATCAATCACGACGAATTTTAATATCGTGCAAAAACATATTATGAGACAGTAAATTCGCCACAATATGGGTGACAGGATGACATTTTTCAAATATTAGGCGACCGACCAACAACATTCCGACCGATACACGTGCCCTACATCCACGCACGCACGATTTTTGCGGGGCACTCGTTTCGTTGCGGTGGTAAGCTTAAGTACGGGGTGTTCCGAATTGGTTGGTCTTGGTTGTCACGAGCGTTCTCAGAAAAACGTAGGGAAAAAATAGACTTCAATGTAGCGAGACAATTTGTTTAATTGTTTTGACTGAAGCAAACTGAAATTTCATATTTCTGAAATATCTACAAAAACTGATAAACTTTTTTATTTGAAATGGAAATTTTAATAGAATTTGCCTTTATATATACATATACATAAACGTAAAACAAATATGATTATCTCAAAATTTATCAAAAATATGGTAAAATTTAACTTAAGATACATTCAGATATCACATATTATACATTTTTGTAAAGCTTTATTTTTTTTCGGTATTTTAAAGGCAAAATCAACAATTTCGAGATAATACAAATAATTTATTCACCTCAAAAAAAAAACATAGTTGAGTTTGGTTTTAAAATGTTGAATAATCAAATTCTTTAAAAATATATATAATTTGTGATATGTAAACTTATCTTCAGCTAAAATATTTTTGGTAAATTTCGAGATAATAATATTATATATGAAACATAGAGGGCGTATCTGATAATTTATTTTATTAACCCAAAATAAAAAAATAATTGTTGTTAAATTCATTTTTTCATATTATACATAATATAATTTAACAAAATATTATAAAATGTAATAAAACATAAAAAATATTAAAATATAAAAAATAATATTCACAAAAATGAAATTAAAAAAAATACTATTTTTGTAAAAATAAATGAATTATTTATATTTTACGCATAAAACTTTAGTTTTAATAAAAAATATTATTATGAATGAATTAAACATAATTTTTAATGATAAAATAAATATTAATATATTTTTTTTTTAATATTAAAGAAAATATTATTTTTAAACTTGAAAAAATATAAAATAATTTGACTTAAATTTAAATAACAAAAAATCTGAAAATGTAAAATATTTACTATTTTTTGAAAAATAAAAAAAGAAAAAAATACCACTTAAAAATTGAAAATATTTTTTTAAACTTTTTAATAAATATTGAGTAAAATTTAATTAAATTATATAAAAAAGTATATAATGAAAAATTTAAAAAAAAAGAAAAAAATTACCACTTTAAAATTTTATTTTTTTAATTTTTTTTTATAAATTTAAATATAGGTAAATTTTAATTAAATAATATAAAAAATATATAATGATAAATTTGGGAATGTAAAACCAATATTTATTAAATTTTTTGAAAAATAAAAAAATAAATAACCACTTAAAAATTATATTTACAAATGTCATAAATATTAAGTAAAATTTAATTAAATAATATAAAAAATGTATAATGAAAAATTTGAAAAAAAGAAAAAAATTACACACTAAAATTTTTTATAAATTTAATATTAAGTAAATTTTAATTAAATAATATAAAAAATATATAATGAGAAATCTGAGAATGTAAAACCAATATTTTTTGAAAAATAAAAAAGAACACAAAACTTATATTTATAAATGTCATAAATAATAAGTAAAATTTAATTAAATAATATAAAAATATATAATGAAAAATTTGAAAAAAAGTTAAAAATATTAATTTTTTTTTTTTAAATTTTGTATAAATTTAAATATAAGTAAATTTTAATTAAATAATATAAAAAATATATAATGAAAAATCTGAGAATGTAAAACAATTATTTAATGATTTTTTTTAAAAATAAAAAAAATCACCACTTAAAAATTAAAAATATATTTTTTAAATTTTTTTATAAATTTTAAATATTAAATAAAATTTAAATAAACATAATCAAAAATGTGAAACTGTAAAACAAATATTTACTTATTTTGAAAAATAAATAAAAAATTACCATTTAAAAATTTTTTTTTAGTCTTTTATAAACAAAATACAATTTAATTAAATAATATATAAAAAAAATGTAAAACATATATTATATATATATAAAAGTACAACTAATAAAAAATATATTTTTTATAAATATCATAAATATTTAAGTAAAATTTAAATTTAAACAATCTAATAAAAATTATATAATGACGAATGTGAAAATGTAAATCGAATATTTATTAAATGTTTTGAAAAATAAATTTTATTTTAATTTTTAGAAAATTAAAAACTATTATTTTTAGTTCTTCATAAAATGTTAAGTACGATTTAATTAAATAAATAATAAAAAGTGTGAAAATGTAATAAATATTTCTTAAATTTTTTGAAAAATAAAAAAAGAGAAAAAAAGCTAACAAAATTTACTTATTTAATAATTACAATTTTTTATAAATATTATAAAATATTATTTAAAATTTACTAAAATAACATAAATAAATAATAAAAATTGTGAAAATGAAAAACGAAAATTTTCTAAATATTTTGAAAAATAAAAAATAATTAAAAAACTTTAGTACTTGAATATATGCATATTCAATAATAATACAGTTTTTTTATTTTTAATAAATATAAAAAAGTTACAGTGTCAGTTTTTGAAGATATTTCGTAAAAAGTCAGAGATATCCAAATGTGATTTGTGGCAATCAATGTATTAAAAAATGTCGACCACTGGGCACTTAAATCACTTTTCCTGTGTCTGGTCAGAAAAACAGAAAATACAAATTTAATTATTTTATATGAAATGGTTCGTGGAATTAAATGACAAAATTATCAAAGGAATAAAATTCAGTACAATAAAAATATAAATAAATATGTGCCAACCACGTTCGTAAGACCGGAACAGATGACAGAATACATCCACGTCTGTTCAAATTACAATAGCAAATAGAAAGATTAAATAAAAAGAGGGGTGAAACGGATGTAAATGCGGCGTTAAAGCGTTCGAACTACCCCCGAGCGAATTGCGCCTTGAAATCAACACGAAACGCTAATCTAAAATGTAGATGTACGACTTACACCTGTGGCAACGGCCCGATTCCTTATTCGCACTAATACCGCATTTTTCTGCGAATACGCCGACTAAAACGAGACCGTCCCGACGACTAATGTATTCAACATAAAATATTCCCCCAACCCGGCAAGTGTGCTTCACCCCCCGTTATTACCATCAAATGACCCCCTTCTTATTTTTATAACGCCAATAGATTATAGTCCGCCGGAACGGCGGTATGGGATTCCCCCGTGTTTCCACTGAGCGGACTCCGTCAGGTCCCAATTAAAATTGACCTTAGTCGTGTGCAGTTTTTGACCGGAGACCCACAGTTGTGCGAAGATATAGTGCGTGCGTTTGCGTGTGTGTGCATCCGCCGTCCGTGTTGACGTTACACGTTACAAATTTGACCGCGAACAAACAACGCACACACACACAGAGAGACGGACACCGTCAGTTCGGATGTTTGCCGTTCCAGGTGTTCCGCTGCGACGTTCGCGGCGGAGGTGGAGGCGTGGCCCGGCGCGGCCACGGCAGTGGGACTGGCCCTACACGCCTCCGCCGACGCCCGCGTCCATTTAAAAACTAGCAACAAACATTTTGCAATACGCACGACGCGCCGCGCCGGCCAACGCAAAAACGAGGAGCACGGTGGAATAAATACAAAAAAAAAGAAGAAATTCTATTAAGACACGGGAATTATGTAATGCTGGCGGACGGACGAGTGGCGTTTTTAATGGGATGCGGAACGGGATACGTTGACCGTGTCCTTTTGCGGGACGCATAGATCTCGACGCACGGCGCACGAATAGATGGATAGATGTGGCTTGTTATTCCCGATGCGTAACTGTAATCGTTGACTTTTTGCTTCTGTGGATGTTGGTTTTTTGTTTTCGTCAGGTTAGTTTTACGAGTGACGGGATCGATATGCGTAATGGGCGTTTATGATGTTTTGTACGTAATTTATTTTTTTTTTTTTATGTAAATGGCGGGTGATGTGATGTTTCTATTTAAAGAAAACTGTTTTGTTTGTGTTTTTTCTTGTCGAACGTGTGTGTAATCTGTCTAAAAATCTTCTCGGCACATATTTTTCATATTATTTTGACGCTATTTATAAAAATTATTCATATTTTCATACATTTTTTAGTCGTAACTTCTTTATTTTCTGATTATAGTTCGAACTCACAATTTTTTTGACTGTGATATATATTTCTAGTAATATAATAATACACGATTTTATAATAAATGTCAACTTTATAAAAAAATAAAGTAGATTATCAACATCTAACATGGTTTTTATTCGAAGTTAAAAATTTTAATCTTAATATTTCTGAAAAAAGGTCTAAATATTTTCAATAAAAATAATACTGATATTCTTTTAATAGACTAAAAAATTTATTTTTTTTAACATTATTTGTGTATTAAAATAATTTAAAATTTTTTAACGATTTTTAAAAACATTTAAAAAATGCTTAAATTTGAAAAATTTAAATTGAATACTTATAATTTTTTAATAGTTGTAAAATTTCTTAAAACTGTTTAAATATTTACAAAGCCTTTTAATTTTCATAAAAATATCCTTAAAATTTCTTCATCTTTAAAACTTTAAATTATACATATTTTTTTAATAATTCCATACATTTCTTAAAATTAATAAAAAATTCAATGATTTTACAAGTTTTTTATAATATTTTGTAATCCTTGAATATATTTACATGTTTAATATTTGTGAGTGAAAGGACACTCATCCTTGAACCAGAAAGGTTTTAAATTCTAATTTGAATACCTTTAATGATTTTTTATAGTGGTATAAATTTCTTAAAATTATGATAATAGAGTTCAAAATAATTTAAAATAAGTTAGTTTTTTGATGACAGTAGATTTAAAAAATCTATAAAACTTTAAATTGTATATAAAGATTGTTTAAAGAATTGAATAATTCCATAAATTTGTTAAAATTAATGAAAAATTCAGTGACTTAATAATAGTCTAATATATTTTTAAATTTTATGAATGAAAGAACACTGAAAAATCCATAAACTAAAATATTTTAATATTTTAAATTCAGTTTCTACAATGATCTTTTAATAATAAATAAGTATAAATTACTTAAAAATATGATTAATGACAAGTAAACAGTATAAATAACTTTAAATTAAAAAAAAAAACAAAAACTATTTAACCATTTAAAGCAGTTATTTAATAATTCGATAAATTCCTTAAAATTAATGAAAAATTCAGTGATTTTACAATTTAAAGTATTTAAATATATGTTTTAATCCTTGAATATAATTAAATATTTAAAATTTATCAGTGAAAGGATACTGAAAAGTTCTTGAACTATAAAGGTTTAAAATTTTAATTTGAATAGCTTTAATGATATTTTTAATAATCATATAAATTTCTTAAAATTATATTAATAGAGTAAATTCAAATTAATTTAAAATAAGTTAATATAAGAAGAGTTTAATCATATATATTTTTTAATTGTCATGAAAGTATTCTTCAAAAATTTTTAATCTTTAAAACTTTAAATTGAATATAAATATATATTTTTAATAATTCCATAAATTCCTTAACATTAATGAAAACTTCACTGATTTAAATGAAAGAACACTGAAAAATCAATAAACTAAAAAAGTTTGAAATTTTAAATTGAGTATCTATAATGATTTTTTTGAATAAATTACTTAAAAATATGACAGATAATTCACTAAACTGAAAATAATTTAAAATAAATTAATAATAAGTAAATAGTAAAAATAACTTTAATTCCATAAATTCCTTAAAATTAATGAAAAATTCAGTGATTTTACAATTCAAAGTATTTTAATATATGTTTTAATCCTTGAATATATTTAAATGTTTAAAATTTATGAGTAAAAGGATACTAAGAAATTCTTGAACTAGAAAGGTTTAAAATTTTAAATTGAATACCTTTAATGATATCTTTTAATAATGGTATAAATTTCTTAAAATTATGTTAATAGAGTAAGTTCAACATAATTTAAAATAAGTTAATAATAAGAGTTTAACCATATATATTTTTTTATTTTTCAACAAAGTATTCTTAAAAAATCTTTAACCTTTAAAACTTTTAAAATTTTAATTTTTAATACCGTTAATAATATTATTTAATAATGTTATAAATTTCTTACAATTATATTAATAGATTAAATTCAAAATAATTTAAAATAAGTTAATAATAAGAATTGAACCACATTTTTTTTATTTTCATGAAAGTATTCTTAAAAAATCCTTAATCTTTAAATAGTATATACATATATTTTTTTAATTATTCCATATATTCCTTAAAATTAGTGAAAAATTCAGTTGTTTAATAATTGTATATATTCTAATATATTCACATATTTATGAACGAAAGGTCCTGAAAAATACTTAAAGTAAAAAAGTTTAAAATTTTAAATGTATTATCTTCAACGATATTTTTAATAAAAGAATAAATTACTTAAAAATATGACAGAAAGTTCAATATAATTTAAAAAAAAAAATAATAATCAGTAAATAGTAAAAATAATTTTAAATTAAAAACTATTAAACCATTTATAAGTCCATAAATTCCTTAAAATTAATAAAATTTTAATATACTTTTTAATCCTTGAATATATTGAATGTTTAAAAATTATGAGTGAAACACACTTAAAATTCGTAATAAGTAAATAGTTAAAATAAGTTTATACAAAAAAAAAAAAATTAAAAACCATTTATAATCTTTTTTTTTAATTTTCATAAAAATATCCTTAAAAAGTCCTTAATCTTTAATACTTTAAATTATAAAAAATGATTCTTTTAATAATTCTATCAATTCCTTAAAATTAATAAAAAATTCAGTGAATTACAATTTTATAATTATTTTAATATATTTTTAATCATTAGAAATAATCAAATGCTTAAATTTTATGAATCTTTAAACTAGATTCGAAAGCCAAAAAAAAAAAAAAAAATACTACTTGCCACTAGTGCCACAAATATTTGTAATTACTATTAATGATACTGATTACTGACATTTTTCATACTTATGGTACACAATCAAAATCAATATCTCGGTGCCAGGGTTGACTTATTAGTTAAAAATTAAACACAATATACTTAAGGGTGGGGCAATTTAGCTCCGTAAAACGATTACCAGCCTACCTCGGATATAATTTTCATCAGGCAAGGTCTTTTACACGTTTTTAAACGGCAAAGTGACAAGATTGCTGCGTCCCCCCCTATTTTAATTTAATCAGACTCTGAATGAGCTAACTTTCATTTATTTTTATACTTCGCGACTTTGTCCCTTATTACTTTCGAACTCTCGGCTAGATTTTTACATTCCTTTTATTTCATTTACTTATTTACGTTTCGCCCGATTCATTCCCAGCTTAAAAACACTCTATGCTGCAATTATAAACGATTGTTTCCAATTATTCAATTATGCCCAGCTTATTAAAAAATACGAATTAAGATTTCAATAATCTCGGATTATATCCTAATTGTAGCGTTCTTTCCAGTTTTTTTTTTCATTTTATGATAATTAAAATCGTCATCAGTGTTTTATCATTTGGTATTTTAATTTTGGTGGAGAAGTTTTTCGACCGTTATTAAAATGTTCAGGAGTCAGGTCATTTAATTAAGGTGTGCAGAACATTTTTGACTTTCTTTAATTTATCATTCTTATATATCTTAATCATTCATTAATATAGACTTGTGATTGTTTCATGGTATTAAATATTGAATTTAATTATGAATTAATTAATAAAACGTCATTTTTTTAAATATAATTTTATGAAAATTATTAATGGTTTTAAAACATTTTTCAGTCTAGTCTTGTATTTAGATTACAATGTAAATTTGTATCCACAGCCACCAAGATCTTCGGACTTATGACCAATGGAACATCATAGACCAGAGACTTTGACGGTGAGCCCTTTCTCCACAGATTTTGGTGGACCTTCAATGTCAAGTGGAGATGGCATTGGGTGAGGTACCTCAGGATGAAATTGGTGGAGGATACTGACTAATATATTCAATACATTACCACCTGTTATTGTGGTACATTATAGATAGTTCATTCCTTCCTCCACAGACCTTGGAGTACCTTCCAAAGTCAGGAAGATGTGATATGGAATGTGGTATTTCAGGACAAAATTGACCACCACATTAGATCAATGCCAAGACGAGTAAATAAGTGTCAGGATCATGGTGTTAGAGCCTTGGAGGACCTTCCAAACTCAGGAAGATGTGAAATGGAATGAGGACCAAATTGACCACCACATATTAGTTTAAAAAAAGATTCTGATCAATATATTCAATATTTTTGTCTACTTTTACAGCTCTCTATTACTTCAAACTGTACACCAGGGCTTAATTGAACCTGACCACTGAAAAATTTCTAATTGAAAAGCCAAATATACAAATATTTTAATTAGAAATTAGGAAATTTTATTCATTGAATTTAATTTTGCTGAATTTTCTTCATAAATGTATAACATTGCTCCACCCCTGAGCACTGTATTCAATTGTTACCTCATAATTAGCTCCCGTCACCCCCATATTGTTTATGCATCGTGTAAACATGAAAAACATCGGTAATTACCCAAGAATGTTTCCGATCTGATTACGACGCTGCGGATCTAATAAAGAAAAAAAAGCCCGAGTCTCATATCAAGCAATACGTTTTACAAGCTGAATTATAAATGCACAAGAACACCATTGTCATGGAAGGCAGTTACCATTACAATTTGTCTTGAGTAATAGATTTCCAGCGATTTTGCATTTGTAAATATGTGAAATGAACAATGTGTTATTATAATATTATTCAGCGTTTGTTCTGTAATGGTCTCTACTTGAAATGTAATATCGTACATTCAGTTTTACCGAGCAAAACATGTTAATTTATTGCATGGCACAATAGAGTTTTAGCATGATATAAAATGTTGAAGTTAAGCCGTGCGAAAATGTGTTTCTTTCTTTTATAATTAGCTTGCTTGTGTGTTTTTAGTTTTAACAAATGTGCCAAACCGTTTTGTGCTATGTTACGAAAATACAATGTTGTGAAAATGTTCCCTATGTTTTATGACTTTCTTCTTTGTCGAGTTACTATTTAATTTTTCCTTCAATGTATAAAATTTATGTATAAATTTTTTGTAAAACAGAAATAGCTCTTTATTTCTTTGTTGTTTATTTTATTCATTTATTTAAACCAGCTGCAAATTTTACTGCTATTTAATATTTTATAACTTAAAACTAGACATAAATAAATTTATGATAATTCAATAAATATGAAGTTTGACATTTTTATTATCCTTTTAAAATGATAATCAATTTTAACATTTAAAATTTCTAAATGAAAACCAAATATATAAATATCTTCAAATAGAAATCTGAAAATTTCATTCTAATACTTAAAATATTTTGTACTTGTATTATATTTTAAAACACCCTAAAATCTAAATAAAATAAATATAATTCCTTTTAAATAAAATGTAATACTTTTGAATTTTGATCAAATTAAAAAAAAAAAAATTAAAAATAAATATTTAAAAACATTTTATAATAATTAAAGAATAAAAATTCTTTGCTATTTACATTATATATAATAAATATATACAAATTTTCTGATTAATAACATAGAATCTCCATTTATAACTTTAAATTGTGATTTCTCTTGATATTTATTTTTTTAATATTGTTAACTAAAAATTAAATTATTATATTAATTTCAGTATTTTTATTATAATTTTTAATAATCTTATTTCTTTCTATTATATTGAAATATTTGTATTATTAAAGATAAATATGTATTTAAAAGATTTGTTCAATAATTTCTAAAAGAATAATTTTAATATTTCTTAATTGAGTATAAAAATTAAATTACTAAAATTTGATTCATTTTAACAAAGATTTTGAATAATCATTCATAAGTTTGTAAACTTATGATTGAATATGAAAATTTACATTCTTGGAATATTGACAATTTTATGTATTTAGTAATTATACATATTAATTATTTATACTTTCAAATAAACCATATTTTTTCGAATTTTGTTTAGTTTATCTAAATTTACAAAAATAAAAATTTAAAAACATTCTGTTTTTAATTAATATTAATGTTCTTTTTAAAACTTTATAAAATTTTATTCATTTTTAATATAGTTTTTAGTATTTTTATTATAATTTTTAATAATTTTATTATTAAATGAGATTAATTAAAGATTTTTCAATAGTTTTTTAAAAAATAATTGTTTTAAAATATTTGAAAACTAAATTTTGATAAAGTGTCCCCCAATTTCTAATTGAAGTAAAAATTAAAAATATTTTAATTTTTAATATAATTTTTAATTATTTTATTCCTTTTTAATATTATATAACATTTAATAAATATTTTTAATCATTACAATAAATATATTTTAATTATAGTACTTTCACTATAATTTTTATTAATTTTATTATTTTTTATTATTAAATGATAATAAATATGTATTTTTGATGAATATTCAGTATTTCTAATCTAATTTTTAATAATTTATTCCCCTTTAATATTATATAATATTTAATAGATTTTTAGATATTTGAAAACTAAATTTTGATGGTGTTCCTGAAATTCTGAACTGAATTAAAAATTAAAAATATTATAATGATTTAATTTTTTACTTTTTTTATAATTTTATTACTTTTTATTATTAAATGATAATAAATATGTATTTACAAGAATTTTCAATAGTTTTTTAAACAATTGTTATTTTAAAATATTTAAAAAATAAATTTTGGTGAACTGCTCCCCAATTTCTAACTGAATTAGACATTAAAAATATTTTAATTTCAGTATTTTTTTATTAATTAATATTACTTAAGAATTTTATTTCTTTTTAATATTATATAATACTTAATAGATTTTTTTAATCATTATAATAAATATATTTTAATTTTAGTATTTTTATTATAATTTTTAATAATTATTTTGAAATATTTAAAAACTAAATTTTGATAAAGATTTAGTATTTTTAATCTAATTTTTAATAACTCTTTAATATTATATAATATATAATTGATTTTTGTAATAAATATATTTTAATTACAATACATCATTAAATAATTGAAATATCAAAATTTTGAATTTGGGAGTTGAACATTTTATTTATTTAATCTTATTATTATTAATTATTATTTATTTGTAGTTATTTATTTTTTTAATATAACAATATCAATACAATATAAAAAATTTCTTAAATTTAATGAAATATTTAATTTATCTGTTATTTATTATTATTTTTTTTTATTTATAAATTAAGTGTACGAATACAAATCACAGACTCAGAGAATATTTGAAAACTGTGAGAAATTAATATTATTAATTAATATAAAAATGATTTTCAAAATCAAAAAGAATAAATTATTAATTGATTTTCTAAATAAGTAAGTAATTTTCTAAAAAATAAGATTTATACAAATGAAAAATATTTGAAATTAGTTATTTTTAATTTAATTTTTAATAAAAGCGAGTTTCATGATTTTTGCATAAATTTAACACACTTGTGTAGTTAATATTGAAATATTTGTGCTAATTAGGTTTTTTATGAAGTGTCCTCCAATTTCTAACTATATTTGTAGTGTTTTTAAATGATTATAAAAAACTTCATATTTTTCATTTTTAGAGTAGTTGAAAATTTTATTTTCATTAACATTTATTTTTTTAATATATTTTCATCTAAATTTTCCTTACATTCTTATAAAACAATATAGTTTTTTATGATAATAAAAAAAAAATAGATATCTAAATTTTAGATAATTAAGAGAAATTTATATTAATTATAAAAGTCAATAATCAACATTATTATTATACAATAAATACAATAAAAAAACATTGTATTATAAAAAAAAAAACTAATATTTTTATAGAGATATTAATAATACTTTTGTTAGATGACAATAATATTGTGTTGCGAAGACAAACTGGATGTATAAACGAGAACGAATGAATGAAAGAAGGAAAGAAATAAAGAAAGAAACGAAACAAAATGTAATAATAATGTTATTTAATCATTGACATTTATATATGAAAGTTATTATTGGGGAAGTGGCAGCCGGGTAGGTTGGTTTGAGGTTGGCGAGCGAGACGAGAACGGTACAGGGAATAAACAGAGCGGCATGGAAGACCGCGAAGGAGAGGAACACGACATACAGTATACAGAATACAGTGGCAAGTGTACCTTGTGGCGACCGCAAAACTGTCAACGGCAGCCAGCTAATATTCGGGCACATAAATTTACAAAACAGCAGAAAATGAGTTGAACAAAATAAAAGGCGCAACTGTTCGGGGTGGGGGAGCGGGTGAGAGAGCGAGAGAGAGCTGACCCCATAAATATATTACTGTTATAACATTTGTAAAACGATCCTTTTATTTCGAAGAAGATATTGGCTGAAGGGCAGTATTTATCATAGCGCTGGAATGCGAATTTCACCAGATTATTACTGTATGTTATAGGGGTTATTTCCACATGAATGGCCGACTATTTCATATGCCTAACCACCATCATGAAAACTCATAACTAAATTTATAATTAATATTACTGACGGCCACAAAAAAAATCTTTTATGCTCACTAAACCCGTTTATTAATTTCTGCTTCAATTCGTTTAATTAATTTTTCATAATTCCCTCATTGTTTGATACAAGAATTCAATCGATATTCAACTTTCGCATCAACGTTTGTGTGCAATTAAATAAATGTTTATAAGAGGTCACATATTTTCATTAAAAATTTGTATTAAAAGTTTTAACATTGTTGGTTACAAAATATTCAATTGTAAAAAGTAAAATAAACCAAATTTTAATATTATGTGATTCCTAATTTTTTTTTAGATTATAAAAGTTTAAACAAGATCAGATTTTTTATTTAAAAATTATTAATAAAAAATTTAAACATTTTTTGATTAAAATTGTTTAGTTTAAAAAAAATTCAAATTTTTGATATTCGATAATTATTAAATGAGAGTTTATATAACAAAAATTGTTATATATTTATACAAGAACAGAATTTTTATTGAAAATTTAAATTTTAAAAACTAAAATAAACAAATTTTGATATTGGATAATTGTCAAAAAATTTTAGATTTATCAATTTTTAAGTTTTCAGTTTCTGAAACTTTTACATCAACGTTCATGCTAAAAAATAAGTGTTAAATGTTTAAACAAGATCAAATTATTTATTTAAAATTTCTATTAATAAGAAATATCAACATTTTTTTTTTATTAAAAACTAAACAAGCAAAATTTTGATATTAGATAACTATTATTAAATTAATAAAGTTTGTATATGAAAGATTATATAGTGAAAATTGTTAAATATTTATACAAAAACAGAATTTTTATTGAAAATCTGAATTTTAAAACTAAAACAAATTTTGATATTGGATAATTGTCAAAAAATTTTAGATTTATCAATTTTTAAGTTTTCAGTTTCTGAAACTTTTACATCAACGTTCATGCTAAAAAATAAGTGTTAAATGTTTAAACAAGATCAAATTATTTACTTAAAATTTCTATTAATAAGAAATATCAACATTTTTTTTATTAAAAACTAAACAAGCAAAATTTTCTTATTAGATAACTATTATTAAACTAATAAAGTTTGTATATGAAAGTTTATATAGTGAAAATTGTTAAATATTTATACAAGAACAGAATTTTTATTGAAAATTTGAATTTTAAAAACTAAAATAAACAAATTTTGATATTGGATAATTGTCAGAAAATTTTAGATTTATCAATTTTTAAGTTTTCAGTTTCTGAAGCTTTTACATCAACGTTCATGCTAAAAAATAAGTGTTAAATGTTTAAACAAGATCAAGTTATATATTTATAATTTCTATTAATAAGAAATATCAACATTTTTTTTTATTAAAAACTAAACAAGCAAAATTTTCATATTAGATAACTATTATTAAACTAATAAAGTTTGTATATGAAAGTTTATATAGTGAAAATTGTTAAATATTTATACAAGAACAGAATTTTTATTGAAAATTTGAATTTTAAAAACTAAAATAAACAAATTTTGATATTGGATAATTGTCAGAAAATTTTAGATTTATCAATTTTTAAGTTTTCAGTTTCTGAAGCTTGTACATCAACGTTCATGCTAAAAAATAAGTGTTAAATGTTTAAACAAGATCAAGTTATATATTTATAATTTCTATTAATCAGAAATATCAACATTTTTTTTTATTAAAAACTAAACAAGCAAAATTTTCATATTAGATAACTATTATTAAACTAATAAAGTTTGTATATGAAAGTTTATATAGTGAAAATTGTTAAATATTTATACAAGAACAGAATTTTTATTGAAAATTTGAATTTTAAAAACTAAAATAAACAAATTTTGATATTGGATAATTGTCAAAAAATTTTAGATTAATCAATCTTTAAGTTTACAGTTTCTAAAGCTTTTACATCAACGTTTATGCTACAAAGTCTTTTTTTAAAAATATTCAGTGTCTAAAATCTGAAATATTTATTTATCGTGTTACCTAGACATATTTTTTATGTAAAATTTAGATTTATAAATTTATAAATTATTTAAAAATGGTTAAAAAACCAAAAATATGAATCAGTAAGAATTATTGAATGGAATTTATAAAATTAATAAAGAATATATAAAAATATGAACATTGTAGACATGTTTATTATATGGTTAAGAGAAGAAAGAGACTGTAAACTCCACATGGATCAAGTAAAACATCAAGAGCTGCGAGTACATTCGGTGTGTCTAAAAGCAAGACATAAAAAGAAAGAAAGAGGTAAAAAAAAAGAAAGAAGCGGTTTGAGTGCGCACAATAAGAATATGCTAGTGTTTTATGTAATTTGCTGTTAGACGAAACGGGCGTCTTCGCAGGAGTCGCAGGAGTCGCGGGCGTTCTGACGTCGACGTCGCCTGAATCGAGATTCGAGCGTCTTTCTCCAAAGACTCCGCCTTAAACGCCTTCCGAACTAGGCTAACGAATATATCTATATCACACAGCTATCACACACACACACATATATATTGTAGCGAAAGCTCAAAGCTCTCCGATATTTTGTATCGAGATAACGGTTTAAAATATTGCCGCATTCAGTTTTTCCCTCGTCCACCCCTGAAAGCGTACTTTAAATTTAAACTATCTGCACGTTTCCACGCAAAACTCACTAAAAATTTAAATCGGGGGATTTTTCCGTTGTTTCCTATTGAATCTGATAAATTCTATCTATTTACACCCTCGGAATAACATGTGTGTTATCCATAAGCCACCCCCAATTATCTACCATCGGGCATTACTTCCACACATCTTAACATATGCCGGATTAGTCGGACCCAGTTTTAACATTGACCTACACTGTTTGCAATGTTTGGTGAATGTCTTTTTGGGATGGGTTTGGAGATGCCCATTCTTCAGATCTGGACAGAATTAGTTGATGATAAAGATTAAAGACAAAACATTTAGTTTGAATAGATGAATTTGCAGTATTACTGTCAATATTATTCTGGACATTATTTTAAATAGAAATTTTAGAAATTATTTCCAAAATTAATTAAACATTTTGAGTTGTGTCTGTCTAGAAATATTTTGTAACTCTTCATTCTTCAAATCTGACTTGTGACAAAAGTATCTTGGAAGACAAAGTTTGAGCTGATCTTTTCTAAGTAAAAAATAAGAGTTTGGACACTTAATCTTCCAATATTTATATCCAAATAATATTGATAGGAAGCAATATTCAGTTAACTCATTTTTAAATCCATTTTTAAACAGAAATATTTAGTATATTGTTTCTAAAATTAATTAAATAGAGGATTTCATTAAACATCTTGAGTTGTGTCTGTCTAGAAATATTTTGTAACTCTTCATTCATCACATCTGACTTGTGGCAAAAGTTTCTTGGAAAACAAAGTTTCAGCAGATCTTTTGTAAGTAAAAAATAAGAGTTTGGGCACTTAAACTTCCAATATTTATATCCAAATAATATTAATTGGAAGCAATATTCAGTTAACTCATTTTTAAATCCATTTTTAAACAGAAATATTTAGTATATTGTTTCTAAAATTAATTAAATAGAGGATTTCATTAAACATTTTGAGTTGTGTCTGTCTAGAAATATTTTGTAACTCTTCATTCTTCACATCTAACTTGTAGCAAAAGTGTCTTGAAAGACGAAGTTTCAGCAGATCATTTGTAAGTAAAAAATAAGAGTTTGGACACTTAATCTTCCAATATTTATATCCAAATAATATTAATTGGAAGCAATATTCAGTTAACTCATTTTTAAATCCATTTTTAAACAGAAATATTTAGTATATTGCTTCTAAAATTAATTAAATAGAGGATTTCATTAAACATCTTGAGTTGTGTCTGTCTAGAAATATTTTGTAACTCTTCATTCTTCACTTCTGACTTGTAGCAAAAGTGTCTTGAAAGACGAAGTTTCAGCAGATCATTTGTAAGTAAAAAATAAGAGTTTGGACACTTAATCTTCCAATATTTATATCCAAATAATATTGATAGGAAGCAATTTTCAGTTAACTCATTTTTAAATCCATTTTTAAACCGAAATATTTAGTATATTGTTTCTAAAATTAATTAAATAGAGGATTTCATTAAACATCTTGAGTTGTGTCTGTCTAGAAATATTTTGTAACTCTTCATTCTTCACTTCTGACTTGTAGCAAAAGTGTCTTGAAAGACGAAGTTTCAGCAGATCATTTGTAAGTAAAAAATAAGAGTTTGGACACTTAATCTTCCAATATTTATATCCAAATAATATTGAATGGAAGCAGTATTCAGTTCACTCATTTTTAAATTTATTTTAAAACAGAAATATTTTGTATATTGTTTCTAAATTTAATTAAATAGAGGATTTCATTAAACATCTTGAATTGTGTCTGTCTAGAAATATTTTGTAACTCTTCGTTCTTCACATATGACTTGTAGCAAAAGTGTCTTGGAAGACAAAGTTTCAGCAGATCTTTTGTAAGTAAAAAATAAGAGTTTGGGCACTTAAACTTCCAATATTTATATCCAAATAATATTGAATGGAAGCAGTATTCAGTTCACTCATTTTTAAATTTATTTTAAAACAGAAATATTTTGTATATTGTTTCTAAATTTAATTAAATAGTGGATTTCATTAAACATCTTGAATTGTGTCTGTCTAGAAATATTTTGTAACTCTTCGTTCTTCACATATGACTTGTAGCAAAAGTGTCTTGGAAGACAAAGTTTCAGCAGATCTTTTGTAAGTAAAAAATAAGAGTTTGGGCACTTAAACTTCCAATATTTATATCCAAATAATATTAATTGGAAGCAGTATTCAATTCACTCATTTTTAAATTTATTTTTAAACAGAAATATTTTGTATATTGTTTTTAAAATTAATTAAATAGTGGATTTCATTAAACATCTTGAATTGTGTCTGTCTAGAAATATTTTAGAGCTCTTCATTCTTCACATCTGACTTGTAGCAAAAGTATCTTGGAAGACAAAGTTTCAGCAGATCTTTTGTAAGTAAAAAATAAGAGTTTGGGTACTTAAACTTCCAATACTTATATCCAAATAATATTGAATGGAAGCAGTATTCAGTTCACTCATTTTTAAATTCATTTTTAAACAGAAATATTTTGTATATTGTTTCTAAAATTAATTAAATAGTGGATTTCATTAAACATCTTAAATTGGTTCTGTCTAGAAATATTTTGTAACTCTTCATTCTTCACATATAACTTGTGACAAAAGTATCTTGGAAGACAAAGTTTCAATTGATCTTTTGTAAGTAGAAATAAGAGTTTCGACTCTTACATTTCCAATATTTTTATCAAATTAATAATGATTAGAAGCAGTATTCAGTTAACTCAAGTTTAAATCTTGATTCTTCAACTCTGACTTGTGGCAAAAGTATCTTGGAAGTTCATTCACTTTTAAATTTATTTTTAACTAGAAATATATCGCATATTGTTTCTAAAATTAATTTCCTCCTCATTGTTCAGATCTAGCACATGGCATAATTATCTAGGATTATAGTTTCAACATATTATTTGTAAAAAAATAAATATTTTTAAGTGAACAACAAAAAAATCCCTTTGTCCACATTATTGATTTGGCAACATTTGTGATCAGATGTCTGTCTAATTGTCATCCAAAAATCAAATACAGTAAGGACAAAAGATAACAAACTATTACATGCAGCTTATGAAATGTGTGGGGTGAAGCAATATACTTTTGGGTTGACTCCTCTACCCTACTTATGCCACTCACAACTACCATGGGGTGATTCATTTAATTATTGCTAATCAGATTTTCACAGTTATTGATGAGTTATTTCGTTCCACTGCGACTGTCACTTATGCTAATTAATTTTTTGGCAGTTTTCCACCTTACAACAACGATAAATCCGGACTTAGAAAATAAAGAGCCAAAGGAATTGATGATAACAGATGGTGTGATAGACCTTTGGTCAAGGAGGCAGTAACAAACATTTATTGAAGCAGTTCCGCAGATCTCGGCCAATCAACTATAAATTTATGGTCTCACTCTTGGATGGGTCTTGTTTTGAATTGTAGGTTTTACTATTCGCCATGCGGATGCCTTAATAATTGTGGAGGCACAGGCAATTTGCGAGGACGGATGGAGTAGGGAATATGTGAGGAATTTGATTGAGATAAAAGCCGACATAAAAACTGAAAGCCGATTTCCCTAATAGATTTCAGTTTTATTGCTACATCACTGAACTGGAACAGATATCTCTGTTCTAATGCCTTTTTATTAATATTTCTAAACGGATGTTGCAAGATCAATTCAAGACATCACGTAATTTAAAAATGCATCATCATAAATCAGGCAATTCTTACAATTAAACAACTACCATCACGAAGCAATTGAAGATAAAAATGGATGAAGATGTCCTTGATGTAAATATTAAAAAGTGAGACGACCCTTATGCTTTTTTTAATTTCTTAATATTAAGTGGGGTCATACAAAGGGCTAATTTACATACAGTATTAATTAAATTTATATTAATTAAACCACCCTGAGTACAGTAATTAAAATAATCAACTCAAATGGAACACTTCCAAGGAAATTCTCCACATAACTCACGTTTTGACTTATTGACGTTGACAAATTAATTAATATTAATATTAATAAACCCACCTAGGGGTGTGAATTTTTAAGGTCACATAGGTATGAAACCATAAATAATACGAGGGTTAATTTGCATGTTAAACCACGCCGTATGAAAAAGACTGAACTTCTTCCCGGTAATAAGGCGTTCAATACCCTATTATGTAATAATGATGTAGGTAACAACCCTCTCAGGCAAGCGAATCACCCCTGTTATACGGGATCTACATAAGATATGCAAAGAGTGGTGTTTGTTTATATCGTTTCTTGTGAACAGCATGTGTAACCATATGTCAGACCTTCTTTCGGCCTTATCGGATCATTTTGCAGCAAATTGCCACCAATCTACCCAGACAAAGACGGCGATACCTTAAAGCAGACGGACGAAAGAGATGACGAAAACTACCGGCTAAATTGCCTCACAACGAATATCTTACCACAATGTTACTTCAGTTTTAATATTATATAATCGTGGAATATGAAAAATGCTCCCTCAATCTTCTTCGTAAATTTCAATTTAAATTTGAGACAATAAAATTAATACTGAAGATAATTTTACAGAAATCTATATTGTTCTAATAAGAATTTTTTGTAGGTGGAGTAATTGTTAAATATATATTATAATTTTTATATGATACAGTATAGAAGATAATTTATCGAATTAAATAATGTTTCACTTTTCATCCTATTTAATAAATGAAAAACAATTTGACAATTAATTTGTTGGATCACATTTTTGTGTGTGGAATGTTGCTCATACTAAAGAAATACAATAGTCTAATAAAGAAAGGATTGGTGGAAGTCTTCTACAGCATCAGTCTTATGAAGTTCTTAAGTAAGAATTGACACTTGAAGTTAAAGACAGACAACGAAGAATAGAAAATACAAGATCTATCAGTTTAAAGCTTCCAATGCGGAAGTAATTAGTTGAAGTCTTCCTCAGCAAGAATTGGAACACTAGAAAAGTATAGCGATAGTAAAAATGAATCACAGAAGACAAATTATCAAAATAAAATTAAAGATAATATTACACTTTTCATCCTATTTAATAAATGAAAAACAATTTCACAATTAATTTGTTGGATAACATTTTTATTTGTGGAATGTTGGTCATACTAAAGAAATAGTTTAATGAAGAAAGGATTGATGGAAGTCTCCTACAGCATCAATCTTATGAAGTTCTTAAGTAAGAATTGAAACTTGAAGTTAAAGACATACAACTAAGAATAGAAGATACAAGAAGATCTATCAATTTAAAGCTTCCTATGCGGAAGTAATTAGTTGAAGTCTTCCTCAGCAAGAATTGGAACACTAGAAAAGTATAGCGATAGTAAAAATGAATCACAGAAGACAAATTATCAAAATAAAATTAAAGATAATGTTACACTTTTCATCCTATTTAATAAATGAAAAACAATTTGACAACTAATTTGTTGGAAGACATTTTTGTTTGTGAAATGTTGCTCATACTAAAGAAATAGTCTAATGAAGAAAGAATTGGTGGAAGTCTTCAACGGCATCAATTTTATGAGGTTCTTAAGTAAGAATTGACACTTGAAGTTAAAGATAGACAATGAAGAATAGAAAATATAAGAAGATATATCAATTTAAAGCTTCCAATGCGGAAGTAATTAGTAGAAGTCTTCCTCAGCAAGAATTGGAACACTAGAAAAGTATAGCAATAGTAAAGACGAATAACAGAAGACAAATTATCAAAATAAAATTAAAGATAATGTTCCACTTTTTATCTTATTTAATAAATGAAAAACAATTTGACAACTAATTTGTTGGAAGACATTTTTGTTTGTGAAATGTTGCTCATACTAAAGAAATAGTCTAATGAAGAAAGAATTGGTGGAAGTCTTCAACGGCATCAATTTTATGAGGTTCTTAAGTAAGAATTGACACTTGAAGTCAAAGATAGACAATGAAGAATAGAAGATATAAGAAGATCTATCAATTTAAAGCTTCCAATGCGGAAGTAATTAGTAGAAGTCTTCCACAGCAAGAATTGGAACACTAGAAAAGTATAGCAATAGTAAAGACGAATAACAGAAGACAAATTATGAAAATAAAATTAAAGATAATGTTCCACTTTTATCTTATTTAATAAATGAAAAACAATTTGACAATTAATTTGTTGGATCACTTTTTGTTTGTCGAATGTTGCTCATACTAAAGAAACAGACGAAAGGATTGGTGGAAGTCATCTACATCTTATGAGGTTCTTAAGTAAGAATTGATACTTGAAGTTAAAGATAGACAATGAAGACTAGAAGATACAAGAAGATTTATCAATTTGAATCTTCCAACTAGGAAGTAATAGATAGAAGTCTTCCTCAGTAAGTATTGGAACACTAGAAAAGTATAGCAGTAGTAAAGATGAATCATAGAAGACAAACCATCAAAATAAAAGCAAAGATAACGTTCCAATTTTCATCCATTTATTGAATAGTGTTCCAATTCTTGCTGAGGAAGACTCATTGGTCTAAAAAAGCAAATATATTAATTGAATCAACTAAACACTAAACAGTCAACAGTTATTCGTGCGATCCATGCACCGAAATAAAACATACAGAATAAAAAAACGATTTAACCTAAATGCCTTCGTTCTAGTGGAAAGGCTAATCGAATAACAAAAATGCATTTATGCATTGCTGACTGGTTGACAGGCAGTCTAGACCTTTCACGTGTCAAACGCTTCACAAAACACTTCCCCCCCAAAATCTCTGTCATCCGTCCGATTTTCGTGCTATGTGTGTACGCATCGACAAAGCAATTTCCTTAATTACCTCCTTGTAGTGCGATCCCCTTTACCATACGTTGTCCTAGGTCAGTTAGTTTAATTCGATGTTTGATGAGCCTGGATCTGACAACGTTCGGCGAAAAATAACCGAACAAAATCAATGGACCCGAGCCCGAAATTAAAAATGCTTTACGAACAATAACAGATGCAGGAGCAGCCATCCACCCCCGCGCGTAAGGAAATTTAATTAAGCGATAATTGGATACCTTGAGACGAGATAATTCTTTAAAATTGTTTTCATTTGTTTCGAGATCTCGACGGTCCGATGTCAACGCACAATTAAAGAGATAAATAGTTGAAGTGGCAATTTAAAAAGTCGATAAAACGGGGATTACGGACGGGGCGGTTTGGGTGTGAAAGGGTAACGGGGCGGCGTTTTACCTGCGGCACCGCGACAAGATTTCCGACTTCGGCTCCCGCTTTTGCTCGTTGACACTTAAATTATGATAATAGCCCCAAACATAGCTGCGTTAACATGCCCATTACGTTTACAACTCGAGACTATGTCTTTACTTAGCCGCCCTGCGGAAGTGGCCATCTTTAATGGCTTTTTTACCACCTCTGTTATTCCTCCCACTTTATTTTTATATCACGAACTAATTTTATTATTCACAGTTATGGGTTTTAATCGTTTTTATATTGCTCTTTACATTTTTTTCTGGGATTGTCTCAATCGTTATGTCTTTGTGTGTCCTCTTTTTGATTTGAACAAATGTAATTTTGGCTCTATAGATTGTGGTATATTGAATTGCATCAGGTAATATTATCAGAATTATTATTTTTTCAAGTATTTGAATATACAAAATCTCAGGATCAATAGTTAACTATTAATTCATCATCAAATTAGTTCTTAGGTTTTACTCATTTTATGGAATATTTTTTTTTGATAAATTAATAATGTTCGTACGACTAGTGTGAGCAACTTGTATAATTTTAGTGGATTAAACAGTATAAAGTCATAAAAATATAATAGTAAGAAGTACAGACGTAAATCGCGAGAGTGGTAGCATAATTACAACAATTGAATGGATTTGGAAGGCTTCATTTAGGTTTCTGGAGAAGTTAGAAATGATGTTATGATAATTAATTGTTCTAATGGCAGTTTTTAAACTATTAATTCACCACCAAATGAGTTCTTAGGTTTTACTCATTTTATGGAATAATTTTTTTATTAATTAATAACGTTCGTACGACTAGTGTGAGCAACATGTATAATTTTAGTGGATTAAACAGTATAAAGTCATAAAAACATAAATAGTAAGAAGTACAGATGTAAATCACGAGAGTGGTAGTATAATTACAACAATTGGATGGATTTGGAAGGCTTCATTTCGGTTTCTGGAGAAGTTAGAAATGATCTTTTGATAATTAATTGTTGTAAAGGCAGTTTTTAAACTATTAATTCACCACCAAATGAGTTCTTAGGTTTTACTCATTTTATGGAATAATTTTTTTATTAATTAATAACGTTCGTACGACTAGTGTGAGCAACTTGTATAATTTTAGTGGATTAAACAGTATAAAGTCATAAAAACATAAATAGTAAGAAGTACAGATGTAAATCACGAGAGTGGTAGTATAATTACAACAATTGGATGGATTTGGAAGGCTTCATTTCGGTTTCTGGAGAAGTTAGAAATGATCTTTTGATAATTAATTGTTGTAAAGGCAGTTTTTAAACTATTAATTCACCACCAAATGAGTTCTTAGGTTTTACTCATTTTATGGAATAATTTTTTTGATTAATTAATAACGTTCGTACGACTAGTGTGAGCAACTTGTATAATTTTAGTGGATTAAACAGTATAAAGGCATAAAAATATAATAGTAAGAAGTACAGATGTAAATCGCGAGAGTGGTAGTATAATTACAACAATTGCATGGATTTGGAAGGCTTCATTTCGGTTTCTGGAGAAGTTAGAAATGATGTTTTGATAATTAATTGTTGTAAAGGCAGTTTTTAAACTATTAATTCACCACCAAATGAGTTCTTAGGTTTTACTCATTTTATGGAATAATTTTTTTGATTAATTAATAACGTTCGTACGACTAGTGTGAGCAACTTGTATAATTTTAGTGGATTAAACAGTATAAAGGCATAAAAATATAATAGTAAGAAGTACAAATGTAAATCGCGAGAGTGGTGGCATAATTACAACAATTGGATGGATTTGGAAGGCTTCATTTCGGTTTCTGGAGAAGTTAGAAATGATGTTTTGACAATTAATTGTTCTATTGATAGTTTTTAAACTATTAATTCACCACCAAATGTGTTCTTATGTTTTATTCCTTTTATGGAATATTTTTTTGATTAATTGACAATGTTTGTAGGACTAGTGTCATCAACTTATATGATTATAGTGGTTTTTTTGTTACCCTTTACATTTTTTCTGGGACTGCCTCAATTATTGTGTCTTTGTGTGTCCTCTTTTGGTTTGAACTCCATAAATTGTGGAATACTGCATTGCATCAGATAATATCAAGAATATCTTTTTTTTAAGTGTTTGAATATTTACAAAATCTCAGGAGCATGTTTACATGAGACTAAATGCTTATTTCTTCGTTTTGACATGTGTAAGTGTGGCTGACTTGTAAAAACAAACAAATTAGAAACCATTGATCATGCTGAAACGGATGAGCCCACCAAACTGGTTCAATTTACGAAGGAAAAAGATGTAGCCGTACACCTCCAATAAAAATTTGGAACTGTCAGAATTTAACGTCTGGTTATTCGGCAATTTGAAATTTAAATTGTGACGCGAAATGAATATTGTCGCCCCCCAACTAAAGGGCGAGAGGGGCAGATGTCTCATACTCCGGGCGATAGCAGTATCAGTGTTTTTTATGGTCAGAAATCTCTTTTCTTGGATCTTGATGAAATTAAATGCCGAGTTTTAATGTTCATTGGGTCGAAAGGCTCCCCAAGCGTCGGCTGGCTCTGCCGTGTGCCACTGTTCCACTAGCTTTGCGACAGTCCGCTTGAAAAAGGGAATTTAATTAAGTAAAATTACACTGCTTGTACTTTAATTATGTTAGTATCAGAGTTTTTACGATGAATCGCGGCCTCTCCCTTACAATTTACACCATCGAAAGTCGGCACTGATGCGGCTGAACGATCAAAAGATGTTGCTTTAAAGGAAGCGAGCATACCATCCGCAATTTTCACCGGCTCCCCGACAGTTCACACTTGCTCTAATACTGATTCTCGTTCCATCTTTTTCTTTTTTTATTTTTTAATGTTGCGTCCCACTCTATTCGCTCGTTCACTGCACTACTAAAATTATGCTTTAGACAATTACTACCATCTATCGATAATTCTTAAATAATAAATCAGTATAGATATCTGCAAAATTATCTTCGATACTAATTTAATTGTTTCCAGTTTAAATTGACATTTACACTTTAAGTTAAATGTAGATAATGAAGAATATAAGATACATGAAGAACTATCAATTTAAATAAAAAATAATTTAATACTTGGAGAGTTTCGTAGGCTAAAATATTTATCAGTTAATGGTCCAAGTAAAAGCTTCACGTTCATCCTATTTAATACAGTCTAACAAAGCGAAAAAGTCCGGTGAAGTATAGGCCACTTGACCACATGTACGGATTGACTAAAAAATAAAAACTTACCGTGATCGAAGAGGAACGTAGTCTTGGCTAAAGCGTGTGCAGCTGGTGGTAGTCCGGGCACGGAGAAAGTGTACCCCCCCGAATTGTTGAATCCACCCCCGAACAGAGGGCCTACTGTAACAAAGGGAACACATCAGCATGCAATAAACCGATAGGACGTCGGTTCGTTTTATTTCTAGCTGCAGCCAGATCTATTCGCGTATGAGATACGCCTTGAAAGATTTCTTACACCCGATGAACAGATGTATCTCCTCCGCTAACTACAAAGAGGACGAGAAAACTAATATAAACGCGTGTCTGTATGTGTGCATGTTGAAACTGTTACGCCACTGCATCCGAAGTAAAAAGGCATAAAAATTTTATAGAAAAGAATCGCGACACACGCTAAAAACGTGGGGAACGTTAAATAACCCACTTGATTTTGCGGTGTCGTGACTGTACAAGATTCCGTAAAATTGTTTGAACGTTTTAAAAATTTCCTACATCGATGAGTCCATTCGAAAAACAACAGTAGTGGGAAAATGTCGGCATTTTGAAAACAATTCAAACATAAATAAGTTGTCTGCTGCTACGTACGGCAGCATTTTGGTCTCGGGCTCGAGAATGCGACGATACATACGGAGCTTGTTCGAGATACAGCTTAAACACCGGTCTATAGATGTTTATGGACATAAATTATACACTGCAGATATGCAGAAATTACAAATATTTTTATCTTTCTTCTTCTTATACTCCCTCTACGTACACCGTTTCAGTTTATGTGCATCTAGTTTTGTTACGGGAATTTTTATAACGTAATTAAACAGTTTTTACTTGTCCAGAACAATGTGGATTATCAAATGTATAATTAGAGCAGAATATATGAAAATAACCGACGTGTTCGTTGCATTCTGAAACACCGACACAGTGAAAATGACACTGACGTTTCAATTTGAATGTTGTTGGATGCATGTCCGGTTCTAACTACGTTATGCGGTAACTGCTCCATTAGCGTCCGAGGGGTCGGCGTCGACAAACCGATGCTTGATTACAACCGTTTAACGTGTTATTGAATAGTCACTTCACTTTTGATTGTTTGGAATTAGAGAAAATCGACAATTTCAAACTTGCCAAGATTCTGATCGACCCCAATCGCACGTTCTGGATAATCGAATGCGGTTGCAAGGCTTCATTTCGGTTTCACCATAAGTTTCAAATTGTGTTTTCATAATTAATTGTTCTAATGACAGTTTTTAAACTATCTGTACACCACCAAATGAGTTCTTATGTTTTATTCCTTTTATGGAATAGTTTTTTATCAATTAACAACGATTGTATGATTAGTGTGAGCAACGGTATAATTTTAGTGGATTAAACTGTATAAAATTATAAATATATAATAATAAGAAGCATATATGTAAATCGCGAAAATGGTAACATAATTACAGCAATTGGATGGATTTGAAAGGCTTCATTTCGGTTTCTGGAGAAGTTAGAAATGATATTTTGATAATTAATTGTTCTAATGGCAGTTTTTAAACCATTAATTCACCACCAAATGAGTTCTTAGGCTTTACTCATTTTATGGAATAATTTTTTTATTAATTAATAATGTTCGTACGTCTAGTGTTAGCAACTTGTATAATTTTAGTGGATTAAACAGTATAAAGTCATAAAAATATAATAGTAAGAAGTACAGATGTAAATCGCGAGAGTGGTAACATAATTACAACAATTGGATGGATTTGGAAGGCTTCATTTCGGTTTCTGGAGAAGTTAGAAATGATATTTTGATAATTAATTGTTCTAATGGCAGTTTTTAAACCATTAATTCACCACCAAATGAGTTCTTAGGTTTTACTCATTTTATGGAATAATTTTTTTATTAATTAATAATGTTTGTACGTCTAGTGTTAGCAACTTGTATAATTTTAGTGGATTAAACAGTATAAAGTCATAAAAATATAATAGTAAGAAGTACAGATGTAAATCGCGAGAGTGGTAGCATAATTACAACAATTGGATGGATTTGGAAGGCTTCATTTCGGTTTTTGGAGAAGTTAGAAATGATGTTTTGATAATTAATTGTCCTAATGGCAGTTTTTAAACCATTAATTCACCACCAAATGAGTTCTTAGGTTTTACTCATTTAATGGAATAATTTTTTTATTAATTAATAACGTTCGTACGACTAGTGTGAGCAACTTGTATAATTTTAGTGGATTAAACAGTATAAAGCATAAAAATATAAATAGTAAGAAGTACAGATGTAAACTGCTAGAGTGGCATCATAATTACAACAATTAGATGGATTTGGAAGGCTTCATTTCGGTTTCTGGAGAAGTTAGAAATGATGTTTTGATAATTAATTGTTCTAATGGCAGTTTTTAAACTATTAATTCACCACCAAATGAGTTCTTAGGTTTTACTTATTTTATGGAATAATTTTTTTATTAATTAATAACGTTCGTACGACGTGTGAGTAACTTGTATAATTTTAGTGGATTAAACAGTATAAAGTCATAAAAATATAATAGTAAGAAGTACAGATGTAAATCGCGAGAGTGGTAGCAAAATTAAAACAATTGGATGGATTTGGAAGGCTTCATTTCGGTTTCTGGAGAAGTTAGAAATGATGTTTTGTTAATTAATTGTTCTAATGGCAGTTTTTAAACTATTAATTCACCACCAAATGAGTTCTTAGGTTTTATTCATTTTATGGAATAATTTTTTTGATTAATTAATAAGGTTCGTACGACTAGTGTGAGCAACTTGTATAATTTTAGTGGATTAAACAGTACAAAGATGTAAAAGTATAATAGTAAAAAGTACAGATGTAAATCGTAATGATTGTAGTATATTTGCAGTAATCGAATTGATTTGTAAGACTTCATTTCAGTATCTGGAGAAGTTAGAAATGATGTTATGGTAATTAATTGTTCTAATGGCAGTTCTTTAGCTATTTATTGACCACCAAATGAGTGTTTATATTTTTTTCTTATTTTTTAAATTATTTTTTGATTATTTTGTTCGTTCGAGTAACTGAGTAGTTTAAAAATTACTAAATTACAATAAAATAATCTCATAAATAAATTACAAAAATGTTATTATAATTCTACTGATTTGATAGAGATGTAAGGCTTCATTTCCGTTTCGGAACAAGTTTTAAGTGATGTTTTGATAATTTGTTGTTCCAATGACAGTTTTTAAACTTCTTAACCGACACCAAATGGGTCCTCATGTTTTATTCATTTTACGGAATAATTTTTTTGATTAATAAACACACGACCGTTAGACGTAAATGGTATAATTTTAGTGGGTTAAAAAGTGTAAACTGGTAAGAAAAAAAAAAACAAAAATAAATGGTAAAAAGCACGTATATAAATCGCAAGAAAGTTGGTACAATTATACAAATGAATGTAACGAATTTGAATATAAATTGTATTGAATCGTTGACTTGGATAGTTTGGTATTGTATTGTGTGTAAATTGTGACTATTAATAACATCCAGTGGAATATCAATATGTCCAATCGAATAAGAACATATCTACATAATTCATGTATTTAAATATCAAGTTGGCTCAGCTTATTACCTTATCATCTAGTGATCGGTTTAGCTGGAACCTGGTTCCAGTCTCTTCTTAACATCTGCCGACTGTCATCGTTTTACTCAAAGCCTACTCCAAAACGCGAAACGTATACCGATCGGAGTTTGACATAAAACTTTTTCCGATTGATCCTGTTGGCCAATAGATTTATACTCAACGTCCATCTGTCTTTCCGACTTCAAAGCCATGTCACTGTTTATATGTTATCCTTTTATTCGCTCACATACTTTTATACAATCGCAATAATATGCTAATCAATTGATTCGATTAAAACAAATAAATCTTCGAATCGCAGAATACGTTCCGGACTTGCTGAATCATAGATAACAAATGAACATTGGATAATTAAGTCGGGTGATGATTAATTTTTTTACCGTGACATTTTATCGAGTTTTATTGAATAATGGGGCCGGAAGGGTTGTAATTGTGTACCTAAAATGCTCGATGCATGATTTTTAGTAAAGTATCCGGGAATGACAAATCGCACAGTGCATGAAATATATAGGTTTAACTAGTGGTGTTTATAACGGTTACAGTTGAATTATTGTTCAAATATACGAGAGTGATGTAATAGGATTAATTTAGGCGAAATGATGTCAACCTAGTTCGGGAACACAAAAAGGGGGAGGTAGACATTTCTACCCTAAAGTTCAGTTGCAGTTATTGAAGGACTGGCAGTCGTACCCCGATTTCGAATTTCAATGACTGCCCCGGCACACACTCAAAATGAGCATTACAAACGGCTATTTAGTGCACTCGTCCGTAAAACAGGTGTTCGAAAGTCACTTATCTTTTGTGCGTAATTTCTGACAAATAGTGCCCTAATTGATTCCTACTCGATGCCTTTTGCCACCGTGTTACCCGCTTTTTATTATCTGATTAATTGCCGATCGTCACACGCTTCTCCATCATTCCTCTATTTGTTAATGCCCGCCAATTTCCGGTGGTGCGACGAACCCGCCCCGTGCGCCGTCTAATCCGCCGAAGATTTAATAAGAACCCTTTTCAATTTGCAAAACCGAAAAGGCGTGCTCGGTGGGAAATTTAAAAACCGACGGAAAATCGTAATGGCAAGATGAAATTTCTCTCCCTTTCTTGCGGCCCAGGCGATAATCGACGTCGGTTAACACTCGTTTCGGGCGTCTCGCCGCTTATTTGGACGCCGCACTCGGGGTGCCTAATGAATAGGCCGCAAAATGATAGCGGCTTTGTGTAATTATATTGTATCTGTGTGGAGAGGTCCTCCACCCCCTAACCCCCCCTCTGAAAACCGCCACTTCTAAATTTTGCATCTTTACATTTTCTCGTGGCCGCCTTATCTAAATGTACTTGCGACAAAAGAAAACCGTACGGCGAAAAAGTTTACATCACTTCGTTTATTTTTTTTTTTTTTTATTGTGCACTCGGCTCCGTTCAGATGTTTAATTAAGGCGTTGCCAAATATATTACGGCTATTTTGAATAATCAAGAATTAAAATCGGGGCCTTACGGTGACTGTGATAATTGCCTTTTCACTCTGCACCCTTGACTCATCAGCCGAAATCATTTTATGCCGGTACGAAATTGTTGGTTTAAGGCAGTTATAAGATGCAATAAAACGTAAGATAAATTAAAAACATAACGCGTTTATGCCCACTCAAATGAAGTCTTCAAGAATTTTTTTGTTGCTTGTTCTATATATTATTTAACCAAAAGCTAAAATAAATGGCAACCCCAGAAATTATTTTAAAATGTAACAACTGTGTTGGTTATAAAATGTAATAAAACATAAGATAAGTTAAAAACATAACGCATCTATGAAATGAAGTCTTCACAAAGGCTAGAAAAATAATTTTCCTATATATAATCCATTTTTTATGTAACAAATGGTTTAATTCTGAAGAGGTTGATCTTTCCTACAGTTTCAAGAATACAAAATTTCTGTCTTCTGTCATGAACTTGCTTGTTCTATATATTAATTAACCAAAGGCTAAAATAAATGTCGACCCCAAAAACAATTTTAAAAAGTAACAATTTTGTTGGTTTAATGTATTAATAAAATGTAATAAAACATAAGATAAGTTAAAAACATAACGCATCTATGCTGACTGAAATGAAGCCTTCAAAAAGGCTAGAAAAATAATTTTCCTATATATAATCCACTTTTTATGTAACAAATGGTTTAATTCTGAAGAGGTTGATCTTTTCTACAGTTTCAAGAATACAAAATTTCTGTCTTCTGTCATGAACTTGCTTGTTCTATATATTAATTAACCAAAGGCTAAAATAAATGTCGACCCCAAAAACAATTTTAAAAAGTAACAATTTTGTTGGTTTAATGTATTAATAAAATGTAATAAAACATAAGATAAGTTAAAAACATAACGCATCTATGCTGACTGAAATGAAGCCTTCAAAGAGGCTAGAAAAATAATTTTCCTATATATAATTCATTTTTTATGTAACAAATGGTTTAATTCTGAAGAGGTTGATCTTTCCTACAGTTTCAAGAACACAAAATTTCTGTCTTCTGTCATGAACTTGCTTGTTCTATATATTAATTAACCAAAGGCTAAAATAAATGTCGACCCCAGAAATAATTTTAAAAAGTAACAATTTTGTTGGTTTAAGGTAGTTATAAAATGTAATAAAACATAAGATAAGTTAAAAACATAACGCATCTATGCTGACTGAAATGAAGCCTTCAAAAAGGCTAGAAAAATAATTTTCCTATATATTATCCATTTTTTACGTAACAAATGGTTTAATTCTGAAGAGGTTGATCTTTCCTACAGTTCCAAGAACACAGAATTTCTTTCTCGTGTCATGAAATTGCTTGTTCTATATATTCATTAACCAAAGGCTAAAATAAATGTCAACCCCAAAAACAATTTTAAAAAGTAACAATTTTGTTGGTTTAAGGTAGTTATAAAATGTAATAAAACATAAGATAAGTTAAAAACATAACGCATCTATGCTGACTGAAATGAAGCCTTCAAAAAGGCTAGAAAAATAATTTTCCTATATATAATCCATTTTTTATGTAACAAATGGTTTAATTCTGAAGAGGTTGATCTTTCCTACAGTTTCAAGAATACAAAATTTCTGTCTTTTGTCACGAACTTGCTTGTTCTATATATTAATTAACCAAAGGCTAAAATAAATGTCGACCCCAAAAACAATTTTAAAAAGTAACAATTTTGTTGGTTTAATGTATTAATAAAATGTAATAAAACATAAGATAAGTTAAAAACATAACGCATCTATGCTGACTGAAATGAAGCCTTCAAAAAGGCTAGAAAAATAATTTTCCTATATATAATCCACTTTTTATGTAACAAATGGTTTAATTCTGAAGAGGTTGATCTTTTCTACAGTTTCAAGAATACAAAATTTCTGTCTTCTGTCATGAACTTGCTTGTTCTATATATTAATTAACCAAAGGCTAAAATAAATGTCGACCCCAAAAACAATTTTAAAAAGTAACAATTTTGTTGGTTTAATGTATTAATAAAATGTAATAAAACATAAGATAAGTTAAAAACATAACGCATCTATGCTGACTGAAATGAAGCCTTCAAAGAGGCTAGAAAAATAATTTTCCTATATATAATTCATTTTTTATGTAACAAATGGTTTAATTCTGAAGAGGTTGATCTTTCCTACAGTTTCAAGAACACAAAATTTCTGTCTTCTGTCATGAACTTGCTTGTTCTATATATTAATTAACCAAAGGCTAAAATAAATGTCGACCCCAGAAATAATTTTAAAAAGTAACAATTTTGTTGGTTTAAGGTAGTTATAAAATGTAATAAAACATAAGATAAGTTAAAAACATAACGCATCTATGCTGACTGAAATGAAGCCTTCAAAAAGGCTAGAAAAATAATTTTCCTATATATTATCCATTTTTTACGTAACAAATGGTTTAATTCTGAAGAGGTTGATCTTTCCTACAGTTCCAAGAACACAGAATTTCTTTCTCGTGTCATGAAATTGCTTGTTCTATATATTCATTAACCAAAGGCTAAAATAAATGTCAACCCCAAAAACAATTTTAAAAAGTAACAATTTTGTTGGTTTAAGGTAGTTATAAAATGTAATAAAACATAAGATAAGTTAAAAACATAACGCATCTATGCTGACTGAAATGAAGCCTTCAAAAAGGCTAGAAAAATAATTTTCCTATATATAATCCATTTTTTATGTAACAAATGGTTTAATTCTGAAGAGGTTGATCTTTCCTACAGTTTCAAGAATACAAAATTTCTGTCTTTTGTCACGAACTTGCTTGTTCTATATATTAATTAACCAAAGGCTAAAATAAATGTCGACCCCAAAAACAATTTTAAAAAGTAACAATTTTGTTGGTTTAATGTATTAATAAAATGTAATAAAACATAAGATAAGTTAAAAACATAACACATCTATGCTGACTGAAATGAAGCCTTCAAAAAGGCTAGAAAAATAATTTTCCTATATATAATCCATTTTTTATGTAACAAATGGTTTAATTCTGAAGAGGTTGATCTTTCCTACAGTTTCAAGAACACAAAATTTCTGTCTTCTGTCATGAATTTGCTTGTTCTATATATTAATTAACCAAAGGCTAAAATAAATGTCGACCCCAGAAATAATTTTAAAAAGTAACAATTTTGTTGGTTTAAGGTAGTTATAAAATGTAATAAAACATAAGATAAGTTAAAAACATAACGCATCTATGCTGACTAAAATGAAGCCTTCAAAAAGGCTAGAAAAATAATTTTCCTATATATAATCCATTTTTTATGTAACAAATGGTTTAATTCTGAAGAGGTTGATCTTTCCTACAGTTTCAAGAACACAAAATTTCTGTCTTCTGTCATGAACTTGCTTGTTCTATATATTAATTAACCAAAGGCTAAAATAAATGACAACCCCAAAAACAATTTTAAAAAGTAACAATCTTGTTGGTTTAAAGTAGTTATAAAATGTAATAAAACGTAAGATAAGTTAAAAACATAACGCAACTATGCTGACTGAAATGAAGCCTTCAAAAAGCTAAAAAAATAACTTTCGCATATTAAATAAGCTTTTTTTGGGTTAGAAATAGTGTATTCTATGCTAGAAGTTATAAACTTTCTTTATGAGTTCAAAAACAGCTTAATGCAACAAAAGGGGCACATCACATTCGTTTGGAAAAGATGCTGTAAGTGATGAAGTTGCACCATTTTGGTTTTGTCAGTTTAAAAGTGGCAATGACTGCATTGAAGATGAACAACGTGGACTAAAAGTGGAATTTTACATACTGACAATCGTCAGTCGACTGTCTCTGTTAGCAAATTGACCAAATTCATCTGAATCTTACTTAAAGAAGAGTTTCTTTGGTCGGCTGAAAAGATATTCCGCTTTTTCATGACAAAGCAAGACCACAGGTCACATTAAAGACTTCAAAATGTTAAATGGGAAGTTTCACCTCATTCACCATATAGGTCCAGATGTTTCTCTGTTTAATTCTGAAGAACTCGGAATTTCTTTCTGTATGTAATTTAACCAAAAATACATTATAAAATAAATGCCAACCCCAAAGTAAAATTTTAAAAAGTAACAATTTTGATTTAATAGATAGATCAAAACGATTTTATTCGCGCGAAGAAATATGCTGTTGTAAAACAGGCCGTTACAAAGACTAATAAAACGGTCAAGCTGGCCTGTACCTAATAAATAAAGAAGCCGAATAGATAAATTAAATAAAAATGATAATAAATTAATTTACAAAAATGGTAGTAAGGAATTTGATAATTTCTTATGATGAAACGTGTTGATTATGTTAGGAATCCTATGAATAGTATACAGAAGTGATTCCTTTTTGTCGAGACCGTCCCGAAAGGCTGGCGACTTATTTCCTACTTAACATACAAGAGGAAACAGTCAGCTCGCATCCAAATCTATGCAAGGTATGTTGCTACAGCTAGTTTTCTGCCTCTTTAATTGATTTATGTTAAGGAATTGTGTGATTTGTCGGGGCTACCAGCCCAGTACATTAGTCCTCTCCATATAGACACTTCGGTCTTCGCCGAGATTTCTACAACCGATAAAAAAAACCAAATATTCCTTTTTTGTGTGCAACAATCGCCGAAAACATTCCTACTGCTATCATTTTCTAAGAATGTAGCGACTATATTCCCATTCAATTTCTTCTTTTATAACATATATTTGCATCATCTCGCCAGTTTTTTGTATACAATTGGGAATTTACACAATGGAAATTACTTTTAATTGTAGATAAATAAACATTTTGATCACTTTATATCTCCATAATTCAATGTTAACTGTCCAGTTTTTAACAACAAAAACAAAGGTCATGTCTGCAATATACAAAGAAGATTTTTAATTGTTACAAAACTTCAAAAGCTTCCAACTTTTATGGTATCAAAATAATAATTAAAAGCAAGCTCCCAATTACACGGATGTTCATCTAATCTTTAAATCTGACAAAAATTTAATATTCCAAAAAACCCGATGATTTCAGACAGCAATAACTCAAATAAAACTTGTCAACTACTTTTTCTAGCGAGATAAATATCTTGAAAAAATAAGTAAGATAAATAGCTCTTGATAACTATTACAAAAAAATGATTAATTATAATATTAAAATAAAATAGTGGTCATTTTTGAAACTAGTGAATGTTTTTGTTTCATTCACTAGTTTCAAAAATTTGTATAAACAATTTTATTATATATTAAAACATGCTAAAATATTATAAATATATACTTTTGTTAAAAATAAAGTTAATAAATTAAATAATTATTTTAAAGTAATGTCTAAATTAAGCAAATTAATTAAAAAATTTTAACAAGATATAATGGATAAATATTTAAACATTTCTACTTATTAAATCATAATGAGGCACTAAAATCTCATAATGTTGATTATGAAAGTAAAGTATTTAATATTAAAATTAAATAAGGATGTATTACATAATCGAAATCAATAAATCAAAGAAAAGTAATTCTAAAATTGTAAAACGAAAATAATGTTATTTTATAGGTAATCATTAAATCATGCCATTTTTTATGAATATTTTATAGTAAAAGGTTAAATGTATTATTTAAAATATATTTGATATCAATAAATAAAAAAAAGTAATTTTAAAACTATATAACAAAAACTATGTTATTTTTTTAATAAATTTTTCACAGTAGAGAGTCATTGAAATGTATCTAATTAAAATATCAGACGATATAAATTCTCTTCATGTTGTACTTATATTTATCTTTTCAAATTTGATACAAATAAATCTAATAAAAGCAATTCTAAAATTGTGTAAAAAAATTAATGTCATTTTATTGGTAATCATTAAATTATACCAATTTTTTTAAATAAATATTTCAGAGTAAAAAGTTAAATGTATTATTTAAAATATTTTCTTAAATTTTTCAACGTTCGTGTAATCTATAAATCTAATTTAGTACGTAATTAAAAGATCTGACGTTTTAATTTCTCATCATATCATACTTAAAAATTAAGTATAACGTTGCGTATTTAAAACAAATAAATCAAATAAAAGTACTTCTAACATTGTATAAAAATATAATGTATTTTATAAGTATAAATCATACCAATTTTTTTTACTTAATATGTCACAGTAAAAAGTAAATGTATTATTTAAAATATTTTCTCAAATTTTTCAATGTTCCTAATAATAAAATTAACCATTAAAATGAATACTTATTTTCGTGTAATCTTTAAATCTAATTTAGTACGCAATTAAAACTTAAATATAACTTTACATATTTGAAATAAATTAATCAAATAAAAGTAATTCCAAATTTGTATAACAAAAATTATTTTTTTTTTAATAAATATTCCACACTTAAAAGATAAATATATAATTTAAAATATTTTCCTGAATTTTTCAACGTTCCTAATAACGAAATTAACACCATTAAAATGAATACTTATTTTCGAATAATCTCTAAATCTAATTTAGTACGTAATTCAAAGATTTGACGATATAAATTCTCATTATATTGTACTTAAAACTTAAATATAACTTTACATATTTTAAATAAATAAATCAAATAAAAGTAATTCTAAAGTAGTACAACAAAAATTAATGTCATTAATATGAAATCATTAAATTATACCAATTGTTTTTAATAAATATTCCCCAGTAAAAAGTTAAATATATAATTTAAAATATTTTCTTAAGTTTTTCAACGTTCCTAATAATGAAATTAACACCATTAAAATGAATACTTATTTTCGTGTAATCTTTAAATCTAATTTAGTACGTAATTAAAAGATCTGACGATATAAAATCTCATCATATTGTACTTAAAACTTAAATATAACTTCACATATTTGAAACAAATAAATCAAATAAAAATAATTTTAAATTCATATATCAAAAATTAATATCATTTTATGTGTAATCATTAAATTATGCCAATTTTTTAAATAAATATTTCTCAGTAAAAAGTTAAATGTATTATTTAAAATATTTTCTTAAATTTTTCAACGTTCCTAATAATGAAATTATCACCATTAAAAGGAATACTTATTTTAGTGTAATCTTTAAATCTAATTTAGTACGTAATTAAAAGGTCTGACGACATAAATACTCAATATATTGTACTTAAAACTTAAATATAACTTTACATATTTGAAACAAATAAATTAAATAAAAGTAATTCTAAATTTGTATAACAAAAATTAATGTCATTATAATTTAAAATATTTTTCTGAATTTTTCAACGTTCCAAATAATAAAATTAACACCATTAAAATGAATACTCATTTTCGTGTAATCTTTAAATCTAATTTAGTACGTAATTAAAAGATCTGACGATATAAATTCTCATCATATTGTACTTAAAACTTAAATATAACTTTACATGTTTGAAACAAATAAATCAAATAAAAGTAATTCTAAATTTGTATAACAAAAATTTATTTCATTTTATGTGTAATCATCAAATTATGGCAATTTTTTTGAATAAATATTCCACAGTAAAAAATTAAATATATAATTTTAAATATTTTTTTGAATTTTTCCACGTTCCTAATAATGAAATTAACACCATTAAAATGAATACTCATTTTCGTGTAATCTTTAAATCTAATTTAGTACGTAATTAAAAGATCTGACGACATAAATTCTCATCATATTGTACTTAAAACTTAAATATAACTTTACATGTTTGAAATAAATAAATCTAATAAAAGTAATTTTAAAATTGTTTAACAAAAGTTAATGTCATTTAATATGTAATCATTATTAAATTATGTCAATTTTTTTAAATAAACAATCCACAGTAAAAAATTAAATATATAATTTAAAATATTTTCTTGAATTTTTCAACGTTCCTAATAATGAAATTAACACCATTAAAATGAATACTTATTTTCGTGTAATCTTTAAATCTAATTTAGTACGTAATTAAAAGATCTGCCGATATAAATTCTCATCATATTGTACTTTAAACTTAAACATAACTTTTCAACTTCTGTCTTTAAAAAGTCATATATTTCAACGTTTATAACAAAAAAATGTATTATTGTAATTTTTAACTAAATATTTTAATTTTCTTTGAATTTGGCCAAAAATTTACAAAGCAATTGAGAAAAAATTTGATTTTTATGTATAATACTTTTAACCCCATAAAATAAGATTATCTAACTACTCAAGTATAAACAATTCCAATTTCATTGTTCAAGTTAATATATAATAAATTGATTTGAGTCGTGACCAGAGCCGATAGTAAACCGTTTCGGTCGCCTGCTTTTGGCAATTAAAAAGTGATGTTTTGGTTTGACGGTATGGAAAAGAGGGTGCACAGAATAAAATCGGCAATAACCGAGTAGTAAAGAGGGAAACGCACGTTCTCATCAGCAAGAGCAATCGGGCAATTAGCGTGTACGTGTTGCTGTGAATGTGGACGGAGCGAGGCGACGCGACGCTATGCGTCCCGCACACACCGTACACAACCGTACTACCCCCGTCCGTACTGTACTGCACCCACACACACACACACACACAGAGTGTGCGGCCACCACCAACAACTGGCGACGCGTCGTGCATACAAAATCGCGTTTTGTTCCCTGTAAAATGCGTAATTACATCATTTCATTTCATTTCGAATACTCTAATAAATTTATTCAATTTCGACTCACACCACATTTTACTTTTGCAGTTTCATTTTGTACCATAACATGCACGTTTCGCGTTGTATCTACTGAATGTTACAGCGATTTTATTCGATTTATTTAAGTGACTGGGTTAATCGTGTTACGGGTGAAATGACAACAACGGGTAAAGTGAATTATAAATGCGGCACATGATTATGCTAATTCACATGCAAAAATTTAATATGATACGATTTATTACGGTTGGGGGGGCCCGGGGGATTCCCAAATTGCACACACACACTCGCCCGGCCCGATTTACCTGTTTAATTTACAGATTTTTCTACACCCCCCACATTAATTTTAATATTATTTGAGCGATACGTTTTAATCGAAGGAAATAATAAATGTTATATTTCAATATTACATAAAAGACACTGTAATATGTCTAGATTAAAATAATAAACGGGCCGTCGTTTTTTATAATCCTTGGAAATCTGTAAATATATACGGCAATTCGATAGCTGGGGTGTGAATCGCTTGGGGTCGTAATGCCAATTGTTGCTTGAAGGTAAACATGCATATTTTAAGTGGAAGGGATCGACGAAAGGCAAACGAAAAAAATTAGAATTAAAAATAATTGTATAAATTTAAATGTATAAAAAAATATAGTCTATAATCTTAAAATATTCTTCATTTACAATTTAAAAGAATAGAAAGTAGTAGAGTCTAAATAAATAACAGAAATCAAAATTTATACTGAAATAATTCAAGCCTGAAATTTGAAAATAGGAAAAATGAAATAGAAAAAAAAAAAATAAATATAATTATATAATAATATAACAATATCTTTTTAAATAACTGGTTTTAAAAATGTATAAATAATTAAAATGACTTTTGAAAGTTAAATTCTACATTTACAATTTCAGATATTAATTAGAGTTTAAGTTTTAAAGTCTAAATAAACAATAAAAAACAAAATTTATATCCAAATAAAAAATTTCCAATCTAAAATATAAAAATTAGTAAAATATTAGAGTAATAAATAAAAAATTATATCCTAATTTATTTTCTTTTTAAAAATATTTATAAATTTACGTTTTTAATTTATTCAAATTAAAATATTTTTTTGTTAAAAATATTAAATTGAATAAATTGGTCATTTTTATTATGTTTTTTAAAAAATAATGTATTTTCAATTTATTTAGAATATTTCAGTATCCAATTTATTGTTAATTTTTTAATATTTTTTTAAATCAATATTTATTTAATTTGTTAGGAATATTTAAAAAATTGTTTTTTATATTTAATTTATTCAGATGTTTTTCTATTTCTTAATTTAAATATTGAAAAAAATATTATCAAACATTAACCATTTTTTTATATTAAATAATAATAATAATAAAGAATCCAATTTATTTATTTTTTATTATAATTTTAAAAAATGTTTTTGCAATTTGTTAAGAATATTTATAAAAAAATTATATTCCCGATTTATTCAAATGTCTTTTTAAATTTAAATAATAAATAGAATATTTTTATTACAAATAAAATATTACTTTTAAACTACTTTTAAATTATTCAAGTTGCCAATTTTTTAGTATTTTTTAGTCAATACTTTTTCCATTTGTTAAGAATTTTTAAAAATTTGTTTTTTATATTTAAATTTATTTTAGTGTTTAGTGTTTTTCTTTTTCTTAATTTAAATATTGAAGGGATTTTTTTTTCAAAAATAAACCATTTTTTATTATATTTTTAAAAAAATTATTTATTTTTTTATTATAATTTTATTATAATCTTATAATAATTTTAAAAAAGTTTTTGCAATATTTGTAATAAAATTATATTCCCAATTTATTCACATTTCTTTTTAAAATTAAATAATTTAAATAATGAAAAGAATATTTTTATTAAACTACTTTTAAATTATTCAATTTTTTAAAATTTTTTAAATCAATATTGACAAAATTTTTAATATTTTTTAAATCAAAATTTTTTCAATTTATTAAGAATATTTAAAAATTTGTTTTTTATATTTAAATTTATTCAACTGTTTTTCATTTTCTTAATTTAAACATTGAAGAAAATAAAAAAATGAATATAATAAATAATGGTTTATTTTTGATAAAATATATTTTAAAAAATAATAATAAAGCATCTAATTTATTTATTTTTTTATTATAATTTTAAAAAATGTTTTTGCAAATTGTAAAAAAAAAAATATTCAAATATGTTTTTAAATTTAAATAATTTAAATAATGAATAGAAACTTTTTATTACAATTAAAATATTAGTTTTAAACTACTTTTAAATTATTCAATTTGTTAAGAATATTTAAAAATTTGTTTTTTATATTTAAATTTATTCAACTGTTTTTCTTTTTCTTAATTCAAATATTTAAGAGAATATATATATTAAATTACTTTTGAATTATTCAATTTTTTAAATCAATATTTTTTTAATTTGTTAATAATATTACGAGTATATTTTTATCAAAAATAAACCATTTTTTATTATAATTTTAAAAAATCAACGTTTTTTCAGTTATTAAAAAAATATACTTTCAATTTGTTTAAAAATTTAAATACCAATGAGAAATATTTTTAAACAAAACATTACCTAATTGTTTTATTTTTTAACTCTTTTTTCAATTTGTTAAAAATACTTATAAATTTGTTTTTTATATTTTTAATTTTTTAATTACTTTTATTTAAAATTTAAACTGTTTTATCAGTTTACTCAATTTGTTTAAATTTCTTTAACTATTTCTAATATCAATATTTTTACAATTTGTTGAAATTAAAAAAGAAAAGAATAATCGAATGAATGAAAGAATAATGAAAGTAATATTGTCAGAAAATAATACTAAGATAGACTTGATCAGTTTTTTTTTTTTATTTAAAATTAATTCAATAAGATTTGTGATACATCCATGCGTCCCCAATAGTGCGTTACCTTCGTATCTCGATGTCTGAGGCCATCCGACATCCCCCTTTCATAAATACACGACCCCGTGAGAAATCAATTTAGATTTTATTGTTATTATATTTACTGAAAACATGACTTTTTATGTGACTCCTGTTTTCTTCATATTTCAAAATTTGTCACTAACCGGATTATATGACCGTAAAACTTTTTATTAGGGTGCAAAATGTTTCCTTTGATTGGACAGTTAAATAAAGATTTTATTGCAAAAATACATTGTTTTTACGTATGTAGATGTGTCGTGTTACTGTTTCAAACTGTGGAGTGCAATATATTCTTTTAAAACTAATTGGACACATTTTATTGTACGGGTTTAATATTCGGTTTCGGACGTTTTAAATATTAATTAAGTTTATGGGTTGTAAGTCATTAAGTGAACATCTCCGTGTTATGGGTAGTCGCATATTTTCGGTAAGGTCAGTTTAAATACAAGTTCATAAATTTCAGCGGCATTTACAGCTTAAAGTGACATTGGCGTTCGATTCCCAATCGTTTTAGCAAATGTAAAAAGAAGGTTCCATCTTCGTATAAGTGTCTGGCGGGGTATTAGCATCAGACCGGCCATAAATGACCATTTGTGTATAACATCGAGCTTAAACTTGTAACACTACTGCTAAACATTTCATCATAAAGTTGTCGTAAAATATAACCGCGGATTGATGGCAACTATAATTTATTGATGGTTTTTGAAACTGGCTGAGGATATACTACAATAGCGTCTTATGTCTGACCATTTACCTCTTATATTCAAAAGGGTACTGACTTAAAAGTACAGTCATTTATAAAAAATTACGTATTTATGTTTCAACAGCGTTTAACTTTTTCCAATTTTAAAATCACTACAGAAAATAAATTATTGGCCTGTAACTCACTGAAGCTTGAGTACATTGTCGTTTTAAAAATTAACTTTCAACTGCTTCATCCACAGTTGAAAGCAAACGTATACACAAAATACTCCCAAGTCGATAAATTTATTTTATTTTATCCTTTTTATTAAAACAATTTATATTTTTAATATTTTGGAGAAGTTTTTTTTTTATTTTTCATTTAATATTTAAAATTTAATTAATTAAAGGTTAAGTTATATTTTTATTTCAAGACAAATTATGTTTTTATTCACAGTTTTAAAACTAATTTTTAATAAATTTATTCATATATTTTTTATATTATAAGTTATTTAAAAGATTATTTTTTAAGGAAATCAAATATGTAGATAAATTATTTTAAATTAAATTTTACATGTTATTAAAATTATAAAAAAGTTATATTAAATATTTGTCATTTTAAAAGTTATTTTGGAAATGCTGTTTTAATCAGTTTATTCCATTTAATATTTAAATTTTAATTAATAAGAAATATTTTAATTAGTAAGAACAGTTTTTTTTTAACTATACACTCATAGTAATTTAAAATAAATGTATTTTTTTGTTTTAAGACAAATTATGTTTTTATTTTTAGTTTTAAAAGTTTTCCAAATTTTAAATGAAATTTAAATTTATAAGTATTTTTAACAAATTGAAAAAACATTAATTTTTGAAAAACAAAGTTAAAAAATTTAAACAAATTAAGAAAATTGACAAAATATACAAATTAAAATTAATGTTTTGTTAAAAAAAATTCTTGATATTTAAATTTAGATAAAGATTTTAATGAATTGAAGTTTTCTTAAAATATAAAATAATTAAAAAAATTATTAAATTAAATAATTAATTAAAAAAATAAAAATAAAAAAAAAATCTCCCTGAGATTTAAATTAAAAAAAAAACATTGAATAAATTCTTAACAAATTGAAAAAAATTTAAAAGTATACTTAAAATTGGATAAAATGACAAAACAGTGTAAAATTAATCAACAATATTACAAAAAAAAAAAAAACATTAAACAATTTAAAATAAATGATTTTTTAAGACAAATTATGTTTTATAACTTTTTCCAAATGAAATAATTGAAAAAATTAGGAATACAAAAAGCAAATTTTTAAATATTTTTAATAAATTGAAAAAACATTGATTTTTGAAAAACAAAGTTAAAAAATTTAAACAAATTAAGAAAATAAAGATTTTAATGAATTGAAGTTTTCTTAAAATATAAAATAATTAAAAAAATGATTAAATTAAATAATTAATTAAAAAAATAAGAATAAAAAAATTCTCCCTGAGATTTAAATTAAAAAAAAAAACATTGAATAAATTGACATATAAAAAATACATTTTTAAATATTCTTAACAAATTGAAAAAAATTTATAAATATACTTAAAATTGGATAAAATGACAAAACAGTGTAAAATTAATCAACGATATTACAAAAAAAATCATTAAACAATTTAAGATAAATGATTTTTTAAGACAAATTATGTTTTATAACTTTTTCCAAATGAAAGAATTGAAAAAATTAGGAATACACAAAGCAAATTTTTAAATATTTTTAACAAATTGAAAAAACATTCGTTTTTGAAAAACAAAGTTAAAAAATTTATTAATATTTCAATTTAAATATAAAATAATTAAAAAAAAATGATTTTTTACAAATATTATAAAAAAAGAATTAAATTAAATAATTAATTATGGTTATGGTTAAGTTAAAAAAAGAATAAAAAAAATATTCTCCCTAAAATTTAAATTACAAAAACAAAATTTTTAATATTCTTAACAAATTGAGAAAACGTTAAAATTATAATAAAAAAATTAAAAATTTATTTTTAAAGAAATCATATTTTCATTTAATCTGACATAAATTAACTATTTAATAGATTTATTTTTGAAGAAATCAAATATATAGGTGAATAATTTTAAATTGTATTTTACATATTATTAAAAATTTGAAAAAAAAATGAAATTATCTTTAAATTTAAAGCATTTTTAATTAATTTATTTAATATTTAAAGTAGAGAGTGAACGATAATAGAGATTTTTTAAAAATTGTTTAGGATTATTGTCAAAAACTAATTAAATTTCAGTAGTTTAATTTAAACTTTCTTAATTAAACTCTTACATATTTAAAGATCTATCTGTTATTTTTTTTATGACCACTGTAAACATTTTAATAATAATTACTTGTAATTAAGACCTGAAAAATTCAAAAAGTGCTTTATTTGAATACAGAATTTAGACAAACGTGTACCCAGAAAGTACACAGTCATCCAAAGATAGCTGTTTAGTTTGTAGCTTGATCATGATTGTTCATTTTCGAGCTACGGCAAAGGTTGTAAAAGTTATTGTTGGCCGCTACCTTCCTATCCTAATCTGCGTTAATAGGAATAAAAGTGAGAAGTTAACAATAATAATGCCGAAAAGGTGTCCCTATTATTGTCACCGGCCGTGGTCCGGAAGTCAATGAATACAAAGCATTAACTTTTCAATTCATTCAGTTTTTGGCGTCCAACAAACGGTTTACCTACAATTTTATTTACTTCCTCTCGTTGCCATTCTAGTTGAAGTATTAAAACTGCTTAAGGTTGGCTTGTGGTGTTGAAAACGGGTTGACTTTCTTAATCTGCTTTAACTTGTACTTGGCTGTGAACGATGGGAAACCGTTAAATGAATTTATTTATTATAAAGGTTTCGTCAAGGCTTAACAATGTCAGGATTTAAACGAAATAATCATGTAAATATTAGGTACAGGAAAAAGTAATTTGGTTCATTTTTACATTATTTTTGTATTAAATTTACGACCACATGTCGCACCAGAGATTCAAAAGAAGTTCCAAAATGTTCCACCTCATCTATCACATTGTCCAGATACGTCTCCATGTGACTATTATTTATTTTTGACATTGTCCACTCGTGTACGTAATAAACGGTTTAATTCTGAAGAGGGAGGTAAAACTGAGGTTCTTCTCGTCAGTTCCAAGAACCCAAGCTTGATTTACTTGAAAGTAACTTGTTGTTTTAAAATAAACTCCCAATATTTAACGTAAAAATGGTATTAAAATGAATTTAAATTAGTTTCAAAAGGTTGTTCAAGGCAATCAAATCAAAGATCGGCGTTGCAGTCGGACGTGGTTGTTGAATTATTAAAAGGTAAAGGTGTTGAATTTAAATGCGGCTTCCCTGTATATCGTGGAGCGGAGACGAGCCGGGTGAATATAATTGAAACCAGGCCTGTTAAATTATACAAGCAGAGGAGCGGTTAAGTTGACAAAATACTGAGAGGATTTATGATTTGTGACAAAAATGCATACCTAACAAACCGCGACATTCGTTTTGCAAAAAGTTACGAACATTTCTGCATTTCAATTAAAAATGTGCAAACACTAGCTTGTCATTTATGCTTCACGGGATTCCATAATTGATTGTGTTACTGTTAGCCGGGGTTTTAATGAAACCATTTGCAAGAGATAAAGGCATTTTTCACTTGGTGCGGAAAAAAAAATAACGAAAACTTAAGCTATTGCTACTTTTCACGGGGTCCGCCGTACTGTAACCACCGTCTTAACAAAATCCCCCCTCATATATCAATTAGATAATCTTTTCAGCCACTCATTTATTATTTATACTTGATTTAGACCTTTTTTCATTACCTACGTTAATTAATTAAATTAAATAATTTATTCTAGAATAATTACAAAATTTTCTTTATTATTTTTATTTATTTATTTTGTTGATTGTTTTGTTTTTTGATGTCTAGTGTTTATTAATTAGTCAATTAACAGGAACAAAAATTTATTGAAATTAATGGCAGTCCTCACCTAATAATAAATAACAATTAATGTGAAATTAATGGATACTAATTATACTAATATTATAATAAAACAAAATTCAAATATTCCTTTAATTAATTAAGTGAAAATAATTTATTGATATAATTAATTAAATATATTTAAAAACTTATATGTTTTTTAATTGAATGAATTTATTATAGGACTGAAAACTTCAGTATTAAAATAAAACAAATAAATATTTAATTAATTACAAAATGAATTACATAGAATAAATAATAAATATTTCATTAAATTAACTTTTTCTCTTTTTTTCTCAATTAATAGTGAAGTAAAGAAATTAATATTAAAATTAAAAAATTCAATTATTAGTAAAATAAAAGTAATATTTATCTAATTAAAAAGGAAAAAATTAATACTGAAACTTTTTGTCTTTTTTCAAATGAAATTCAAATTATTCTTAAAAATATATTTATTACAGTAGGAAGAATTTAGTATTAAAATAAACATAAACAATAAATTAATTTCAAATAAATAAAAGTAATATTCATCTAATTAAACAATAAAAAATAATAAATTATTAAATTAACTTGATAATAATACTGAAACTTCTCATTTTTCAAATAAATATTAAAATTATTCTTGAAATTAATTTATTGTAGTAGAAAGAATTTAATATTAAAATATAAATAAATAAACAGTAAATTTTTTTCAAATAAATAAAAGTAATATTTATATAATTAAACAATAAGAAATAATAAATTATTAAATTAACTTGGTAATAATACTGACACTACTCATTTTTTAAATGAAAATTAAAGTTATTCTTGAAGTGAATTTATTGTAGTAGGAAGAATTCAGTATTAAAACATAAATAAATAAACAGTAAATTAATTTTAAATATTTAATTTATTATAGTAGAAAGAATTCAGTATTAAAACATAAATAAATAAACAGTAAATTAATTTCAAACAGTTAAAAATAATATTTATCTAATTAAAGAAGAAAAAATAATAAATTATTAAATTGTCTTGATAATAATACTGAAACTTCTTCTCCTTTTTCAAATGAAAATTAAAATTATTGTTGAAATGAATTTATTGTAGAAGTCAAATAAAATTGAAATTATTTTTAAAATGTATTTATTATAAAAGGAAGAATTCAGTATTAAAACAGAAATAAATAAACAGTAAATTAATTTCAAATAAATAAAAGCAATATTTATCTAATTAAAGAGAAAAAATTAATAAATTATTAAATTAACTTGGTAATAAACTGAAACTTTTTCTCTTTTTTTCACATAAAATTGAAATTATTCTTAAAATGAATTTATTATAGTAGGAAGAATTTAATATTAAAATAAACATAAACAATAAATTAATTTGAAATAAATTAAAGTGATATTTATCTAATTAAAGAATAAAAAATAATAAATTATTAAATTAACTTGGTAATAATATTGAAACTTTTTCTCTTTTTTTAAATCAAATTGAAACTATTCTTAAAATGAATTTATTATAAAAGAAAGAATTCAGTATTAAAACATAATTAAATAAATAGTAAATGAATTTCAAATAAATAAAAGTAATATTTAACTAATTAAAGAGGTAAAAATAATAAATTATTATATTAATTTGGTAATAATACTGAAACTTCTTTTCATTTTTCAAATGAAATTTAAAATTATTCTTAAAATGAATTTATTATAGTAAAAACAATTTAGTATTAAAATAAAAATGATTAATTAAATTCAAATAAATAAACTAATATTTAATTTTATTAAAAAAGAAAAAAATAATATATTATTAAATTGGTAATAATATTCTCTCTTTTTTCAAAATTAAATTAAAATGAATTTTGATAAGAAAACTATTTAGATTATAAAGTTTCCTCGTAACATTGTTTAAAGTTATAGCAATAAAAAATATCAAAAATTCAAATAAAAAACACTTTGAAGATTAAAAAATAGTAAAATTTACTGAATTCTTCAGCATTATAATAAAAAAAATCAAAGAGGAAACGTTTTATTCCTTTAATAGTCCTTATATTGTTATATTATACATATGTTAATATAACAATAAGTACATGGATCTTCTGACCTTTTTCTCGACATTTAAAACCGATAGAAACAAGAAATATTCTTGGAAAGGTACTTTTTTATTTTTTTTCATGGCTGAAATCATCAATTTAAAACAAATATCCAATGCATTACAAAGTAAAATGCAGCCCATACATCAAACCATGATTTAGATACTCAATTTCTTGATATTTTATTTATAATCCCAGCGCTGGATTTATTTATTAAAATTTTAAATTTATGTAAATCCCGCAAACGGTACTAAACGAATGGCAAAAACAAACACAACGATTTTTATTTGCTTCATTTTTCCCGGGATCCCGGCCACATATTTTATTGGTATTAATATAACATCGGCATTAGCCCCCTGTTAATAAGCTAAACAAGAATCAGTTTGGACATAAGATAAACAGTTTGAATGTAAACTGTTTCTTATTGACCAGGTGGCTGCAAGCCACACCAGAGGAAGAACAATACTCTTAACATTATATGTTTGTTTAGTGAAACCAAATGGCAGCCATCACGCCAAGTAAACAATACGAATGGGCATAAAAAAATAAATAACTTCCACGAACCACTTAATTAATTACCATTTATTTTTAGCCCTCGAACGAATAACACGATTTTAATCGTAGTTTTTTCGATTTTAGTCTTGTTGATTTGATTAGTACGGAACCCAAAATGAATATTGGGTTCCAGAAAAAGTAATTTATGTTTTTGGTTCATGGTTTATTTTCTATTATATTTTAAATTTTGTTTATATAATGTAAAAGCTTTTTTAAGCTCTTTCTAAGTATGCTGTTTAAATTTTTATGTGCTGTAACTGAAGCTTAAAGTAACAGAAGGAGATGGGGAAGATGCTGTAACTGATGAAGTGACAAACTACATCAAGGTTTAAGGCACTTATAAAATGTAATGAAACGTAAGATAAGTTAAAAAGATAACGCATCTATGCTGACTGAAATGAAGCCTTCGAAAAGGTTAGAAAAATAATTTTCGGATGGTGTAAATTTCCTTTATGAGTTCAAAAAGCAGCTTAAAACAACAAAAGAAGCACATCACATTCGTTTGGAGAAGTGCTGAAGTTGCAGTTTTGTAAGTTTAAAAGTAGTAATGACTGCATTAAAAATGAACATCGTCAAGGTCTTCCTAAAGTCTACACCAATGAAGAAATTAAGCAATATCTGGTGCTAAATCCTCGAGCAACCTATTTGGAAATAATCCAGTCATCAAACTGGGATGAATCAACCATTAGAAAAAAGATTCATGTAAGTTGATCAGTATAATATTCGCCACTTCAGACAATGAATTGAAGCTAGTAAACTTGGTAGAACAGAACTAAAATGAAGTCTTAATCCAAGAAAGAGAGAAAGAAGAAGAAAGTCTTAACCAAATTCGTCAGAAACTTGCTCAAAGAAGAGCTTCTTTGGTCAGCTGAAAAAATGTTCCGCTTCTTCATGACAAAGAAAGACCTTAGGTCACATTACAGACTCAAAAGAGGCTTCAAAATGTTAAATGAGAGGTTCTATCTCATCCCCCATATACTCCAAGTAGTCCTCCAAGTGACCATTATTTATTTTTCACATTGTTAAAGTTGAGGTTAATCTTTTCTTCAGTTCCAAGTGTTCCGAATTGGTTTCTCTTGTCATGAATTGACTTGTAAAAGGTTATGCCAAAAATTATTGATTATTTTGATGATTATTTGATTGAATAAAAGTTATTTCAAAGTTAAACATCAAAAAGATAAATAACTTCGTCCGGTAGCTAATGGAAGAAGTGGCTGGCGTATTAATTAGAAAATGAGTAGCAGTGTGCAGGAATAAAAAGTAGAAACCGCAGAACAGACCGAAACTACCATCGCAACAAAACGGTGTGGAAAATGATGCGTCGAAGCGTATCCCAATTTCCCTCCCAAACACCGAATCGCATTATGTTAGCATTACATAGACAGTTAAAATCTGTTAGTAAAAGCTTACATATGATTTGTTATTGCGGCTTTCCACACCGCAAACCAGTTACAACCAATATTGTTTCACAATTGTTTCGTTGGTTCTACATAAATTCTTTAAAACCCTTTATTTTATTATCGATATACAAACAACTTTAATTAATTGCCTAATTATGTGCTGTCTGTTTACCTTCGCACATTTGCGCAGTTTAATTTTAATCCCGATTTGATTTTATATCGGTTTTGGTCATAATTAACCAATTACGTGTTTATTAAACAAAAATTGATGTTTAATTATTCGTCTTAGTGATCAGTAAAGGACTTGCTTCACCACGTCAATAGCATACATATTATTTCCTTGAACTGACAAAGCAATAATAATAAATGATATTAACTCTTAAAACCTGTGTGCATTGTTTAATAGTTGTATTACATAAATTTATTGTTATGGTGCTAAAAAATTATTGTAGATCCTAAGATATTGGACATTTAAAAATAAAATTCTGTTATTCTCAAGGTTGGAAATAAAAATTGATGATTTTCATTTGTAAAATCATATGTATGAAGTTAAAAATAATTATTATTATATGTTACAGAGCTAAGATTAAAGACAATAATTTAAACTGTTTAATAAACATAAATCTTAAACAAAATACCAAAAAGTATTTTGGTACCTGGAAATAGTTTTATTTTTAACTGCTTTTAATTGTTTTAGAAATAGAAATACCAACAATAGTAGTTATATATCAATGTCTCAGTTTATTCATTAAAAATAATATTTTAAACTTATTATATGATAAACATTTGGCAACAAAATAATCAAAACTTTTCTATAAAAAAGCCAATTAAAAAAACAGTCTTATATTAAATTACTTTCATTGTTGTGGTGCTAAGAATTGTTTATAAAATATAAAACTAACATTAGAATAATCTATCAAGAAAAAAGCTACTCTAATTGTTATACTTTCACTGTTATGAAAGAATCCGAAAATATAAAATTAGTTAGCACAATGGGGCTAATTTAAATTTTATAAATATTCTCTGTTTACAGTTTGTATAAGTTTAAACATATATTAATTTTTTTTATAGAATATGATGAAAAGAAGGACAACTTATGCTGAATAATAGAAAAATATAATTATTTATAACTTTTCTATAAAAAAGCCAATTAAAAAACAGTCTTATATTAAATTACTTTCATTGTTGTGGTGCTAAGAATTGTTTATAAAATATAAAGCTGACATTAGAATAATCTATCAAGAAAAAAGCTACTCTAATTATTATACTTTCACTGCTATGAAAGAATCTGAAAATATAAAATTAGTTAGCACTATGGGACTAATTTAAATTTTATAAATATTCTCTGTTTACAGTTTGTATAAGTTTAAACATATATTAATTTTTTTATAGAATATGATGAAAAGAAGGACAAATTATGCTGAATAATAGAAAAATATAATTATTTATAACTTTTCTATAAGAGAGCCAATTAAAAAACAGTCTTATATTAAATTACTTTCATTGTTGTGGTGCTAAGAATTGTTTATAAAATATAAAACTAACATTAGAATAATCTATCAAGAAAAAAGCTACTCTAATTGTTATACTTTCACTGTTATGAAAGAATCCGAAAATATAAAATTAGTTAGCACTATGGGGCTAATTTAAATTTTATAAATATTCTCTGTTTACAGTTTGTATAAGTTTAAACATATATTAATTTTTTTGTAGAATATGATGAAAAGAAGGACAACTTATGCTGAATAATAAAAAAATATAATTATTTATAACTTTTCTATAAGAGAGCCAATTAAAAAGCAGTCTTATATTAAATTAGTTTTATTGTTGTGGTGCTAAGAATTATTTATAAAATATAAAACTGATATTAGAATAATCTATCAAGAAAAAAGCTACTCTAATTGTTATACTTTCACTGTTATGAAATAATCTGAAAATATAAAATTAGCACTATGGGGCTAATTTAAATTTTATATTCTCTGTTTACAGTTTGTATAAGTTTAAACATATATTAATTTTTTTTATAGAATATGATGGAAAGAAGGACAACTTATGCTGAATAATAGAAAAATATAATTATTTATAACTTTTCTATAAGAGAGCCAATTAAAAAGCAATCTTATATTAAATTAGTTTTATTGTTGTGGTGCTAAGAATTATTTATAAAATATAAAACTGATATTAGAATAATCTATCAAGAAAAAAGCTACTCTAATTGTTATACTTTCACTGTTATGAAATAATCTGAAAATATAAAATTAGCACTATGGGGCTAATTTAAATTTTATAAATATTCTCTGTTTACAGTTTGTATAAGTTTAAACATATATTAATTTTTTTATATAGAATATGATGAAAAGAAGGACAACTTATGCTGAATAATAGAAAAATATAATTATTTATAACTTTTCTATAAGAGAGCCAATTAAAAAACAGTCTTATATTAAATTACTTTCATTGTTGTGGTGCTAAGAATTGTTTATAAAATATAAAGGTGACATTAGAATAATCTATCAAGAAAAAAGCTACTCTAATTGTTATACTTTCACTGCTATGAAAGAATCTGAAAATATAAAATTAGCACTATGGGGCTAATTTAAATTTATAAATATTCTCTGTTTACAGTTTGTATAAGTTTAAACATATATTAATTTTTTTTTATAGAATATGATGAAAAGAAGGACAACTTATGCTGAATAATAGAAAAATATAATTATTTATAACTTTTCTATAAGAGAGCCAATTAAAAAGCAGTCTTATATTAAATTAGTTTTATTGTTGTGGTGCTAAGAATTATTTATAAAATATAAAACTGGCATTAGAATAATCTATCAAGAAAAAAGCAACTCTAATTGTTATACTTTCACTGTTATGAAAGAATCTGAAAATATAAAATTAGTTAGCACTATGGGGTTAATTTAAATTTTATAAATATTCTCTGTTTACAGTTTGTATAAGTTTAAACATATATTAATTTTTTTTATAGAATATGATGAAAAGAAGGACAACTTATGCTGAATAATAGAAAAATATAATTATTTATAACTTTTCTATAAGAGAGTCAATTAAAAAACAGTCTTATATTAAATTACTTTTATTGTTGTGGTGCCAAGAATTATTTATAAAATATAAAACTGACATTAGAATAATCTATCAAGAAAAAAACTACTCTAATTATTATACTTTCACTATTATGAAAGAATCTGAAAATATAAAATTAGTTAGCACTATGGGGTTAATTTAAATTTTATAAATATTCTCTGTTTACAGTTTGTATAAGTTTAAACATATATTAATTTTTTTTTATAGAATATGATGAAAAGAAGGACAACTTATGCTGAATAATAGAAAAATATAATTATTTATAACTTTTCTATAAGAGAGCCAATTAAAAAACAGTCTTATATTAATTACTTTTATTTTTGTGGTGTTAAGGATTGTTTATAAAATATAAAACTAATAATACATCAAGAAAAAAGTTACTATAATTGTTATAAGTTCATTGTTAAGAATCTGAAAATATGAGATTAGTTAGCACTATGGGGATAATTTATTTTTTTATAAGTATTGTCTGTTTATAGTTTGTATATATAATAACTTTAGTTTAGATTTATTTTAGTTCATTGAATATGATGAAAAGAAGGACAATCTAATATTGATTAAGAAAAAATGCAATATCAAAGGTGCTAAATAAAAAAGTGATCATTAAAGAATAGCATTGTCAAATTAAAAGCTAGTATATTCCTATAAGATTAAAACAGCACTTGGTGGGGTGAATAACATTTGAAATTTCAATAATACGCCGTGTTAACACTTGAACGGAGCCACGAAAACGGGGGTAATGTATAAGTAGTTCCGAGGAGCGAAAAAAAGTTATTCATCTGCATTTTGTTTGGGGTCGTATGAAGTATCTGATCGTAGTAAATCTGAATTGTTAAATAGACGCCAAGGGACGGACTGACATTGTATCACGTTGCTTGAACCATAAAGCCCATTGTTATTGCCATCCTAATTTCGATATTTATAGGTGATCGACGGGTTTAACTTTTATTTATAGACGTTTAAGCTCGCTGACGGAAAAACCGATAATATAACAAACAGGCTCTAAAACGGATTACTTTTGAATTACAGCGGTTAAAAGGAATCAGCGCTGGCGATTTTTAACAGTTTTTGACGCAATGTTACAGTTTTGGAGTTTAACAGCAACATCGGTCGGTGTGCTTCTTTGTTGCTAGGTTTATTTAGTTGTGGAATTTTACAGGTTCCGCCGAGGACGCTTACGCATTGCAACTTTTAGTTAATAGGCATTGTAAAGGAATATTGCCAGTTAATATTCATTTGTAAAGTACCTTCGGCACTTTACAGGTGTGTTAAAGATTTACTGTTTTTATGGTCAATTACAAGAAGCGCTCGGATTTAATAAGGAATGTTCCTCCTCAAAAATTAATAACTAAGAAAAAAAAATATGTGATTTATTTGGCAGATTACGTGTTAAAACAACTAACGTTTCCGTCATATTATGGCAACAATAGGCCAGCGTTATTTTTTTAATTGTTTATTCTTCATGTTTGGTCTACAATTAGTTGTCGTGGATTTATTATTCTACGTGACAAATGACATAAACAATTTGAATCACCAACAAATATTATGCATCACTTATACTTAAAAATAATTTTCAGGACATTCAGTTAGCTTCAACATCAGTTATAATTAATACTAGTTAAGACTAGTTAACACCATTAAATTTGCAACGTTTTCTAGTGGCACCATTATAGAAAAGCAATAAGATGTGCAGTTGTTAATATTGCGATAAAAATCAATATTAAATCTTTCCATTTTTATGCTGTAGTGTTATAAAAGTACATTTCCAATTTATTGCTATACAAGTAGCACCAAACACATTAATAAAACCTGCACGTTGAAACGACACAGATAATTTATTTACTTATGTACTTTTAAATTAGTTTTTTTGTTTAAATGTACTCTTAACTTTTTTGTATTTTTATATCTAATTAATATTTTCTTACAACCATAAAAATACTAAATTATATTTTTATTTGGCATGTACTTATTTATTTTATAAGCATACTTATAAGTACAAAACCGTTAAGAGTACAAGTTTTTTTAAAAAAGTACATAAACTGTTTATTATTATTGTTTTTTGAGGAACACAGGTTGTTAAAACAATTCAACCAAATACACTCGTAACATATACGATTAATTACGACATTAAAATCAGTTAGGAAGTTATGACACAAGGGTGTTATGATGTGTTGCTCCTTCTAATCCCTTTAATGTGTGAAGGTGACTCAGTAAACGGTAGATTAAAGATAATAATTTATTTTTGTTGTCTTTTTATACCACAAGATCTTGATATTTAATCAAAATGTACCAAAAAGTTATAAAAATATTCTGATATTGTAAAAAATTAAATAAACTTAATTGTTGTAGTGCTAATCATTAAATAAAATATTAATATCAACAAATAAAATAATATATAAGTTATATATGACAATAATATAATTTTTTTATATGACAAAAATTTGATAAAAAAAATATATAATCATTTACCAGAATATTATTTTATATTTAAATAATTTTAATTGTTGTAGTGTTAAGCAATTTAAAAAAAAAATATATATATATAGATGTCAACAATAGAATAATATATAAATTGTTAAATAGTTTTAAAGTTATAAAAGTATTTTGGTAATGTACAAAATTAGTCATACTTAAATAATATTAATTGTTGTAGTGTTAACAATTTTAAAAAAATATAAATACAAATAATTAAATTATATATGTTATTTAATTGTATTAAAGTCCTAACATTAAAGACATACTTTATTTTTTATATATGTTAAAAGTTTGATAAAAAATATATAAACATTTACTAGAATATTATTTTACATACGAATAATCTATAAATTATTTAGATTTAATATTATTATTATTTTATAAATATAAATAGTGACAAAAAGAGACAAAAACAGTTATTACAATTGACTTCTTAGCACTATTGGGCTAAAGTTTCATTAAAAAAATAAGGATGTCAACAGTTGAATAAATTGTTAAATAGTTTTAAAGTTATAAAAGTATTTTGGTAATGTAAAAAATTAGCCATACTTAAATAAATTTAATTGTTGTAGTGCTAACCATTTTATAAAAAATATAAATACCAACAATAAAATAATATATAAGTCGTTTAAATGCGTTAAAGTGCTAAAATTAAAGACAATAAGTTATTTTTTTATATAACAAAAGTTCAATAATAATTACACAAACATTTACCAGAAAATTAAGTTATATTTAAATTATTTTAATTGTTGTAACGTTAAGCATTTTTTAAGAAATATGAATATCAACAACAGAGTAATCTATAAATCGTTTAAATTTAATATTATTATTATTTTATAAATATAAATAGTGACAAAAAGTGACAAAAAAGTTATTACAATTAACTTCTTACCACTATAGTGCTAATTTAAGTTTCATTAAAAAAATATGGATGTTAACAATAGAATAAATTGTTGAATAGTTTTAAAGTTATAAAAGTATTTTGGTAAAGTAAAAAATTAGCCATACTTAAATAAATTTAACTGTGCTAACCATTTTATAAAAAATATAAGTACCAACAATAAAATAATATATAAGTCGTTTAATTGCGTTAAAGTACTAAAATTAAAGACAATAAGGTATTTTTTTATATGACAAAGTTTAATAATAAATATACAAACATTTACCAGAAAATTCTTATGTTTAAATGATTTTAATTGTTGTAGTGTTAAGCATTTTTTAAGAAATATGAATCCCAACTATAGAATAATCTATATATTATTAAATTGTTTTAAGGCTATTAAAATATTGTATTTGTTGTAAAAGTCTTATATTTAAATAAATTTGATTGTTATAGTGCTAACCAGTTTTTAAAAATTATAAATACCAAAAAGTGACATAAAAAGTTATTACAATTGTTTTCTTAGCACTATTGGGCTAATTTAAGTATCATTAAAAAAATATGGATGTCAACAATAGAATAATCTATAAATTGTTAAACAGTTTTAAAGTTATAAAAGTATTTTGGTAATATAAAAAATTAGTCAGACTTAAATAAATTTAATTATTGTTTCATAAAAAATATAAATACCCACAATAAAATTATATATAAGTCGTTTAATTGTGTTAAGTGTTAAAATTAAAGACAATAATATATTTTTTTATATAACCAAAGTTTGATAATAAAATACACAAACATTTACCAGAAAATTAAGTTATATTTAAATTATTTTAATTGTAGTGTTAAGCATTTTTTAAGAAATATGAATGCCAACTATAGAATAATCTAAATTTAAAACTTGTTTTAAATATATTAAAATATTTTATTTGTTGTAAAAAATTAGTCTTATTTAAATAAATTTGATTGTTGTAGTGCTAACCACTTTTTAAAAAATTATAAATACCAAAAAGTGACATAAAAAGTTGTTACAATTGACGTCTTAGCACTATTAGGCTAAAGTGCTAAAATTAAAGACAATACTTTTTTTATATGACAAAAGTTTAATAACAAAATACAAACATTTACCAGAAAATTATCTTATATTTAAATGACTTTAATCCATACATTGTTAAATTGTTTTAAAGTTATTAAAGTATTTTGTTTATTGTAAAAAATTAGTCCTATATTTAAATAAATTTTATTGTTGTAGTTCTACCCATTTTTTAAAAAATATAAATAACAACAATAAAATAATATAAAAGTTGTTTAATTGTGTTAAAGTGCTAAAAATAAATACTGATTTCTTAGCACTATTGGGCTAATTTAAGTTTCATAATGATTCTATTTACAATTTGTAATAAATTTAAAGTTACGTTAATTTAATTTGGCTAATTGAATAGAACGTGTAGTTAACACAAATAACCCAAATACACTCAAATACGATTAATTACAACATTAAAATCAGTTAGGAAGTTTTGGCACAAGGGTGTTATGATGTGTTGCTCCTTCTAATCCCTTTAATGTTGTGAAGGTAATTCAGTAAACGGCGTTGATTATGGGACGTGTAATCTCCAGAAATATTGTCCCACACGAACGCGTCGAAAATTTATTTTAGCGAACGAATCGCGTGAAATTGTTTTATAACTATGATGACAGTTATCTCCGTATAAAGAATTATTGAATTTTGTCGGCAAAGCATATTTACTATAAACAAACATTTACGCCGATATCAATTGTATTTTAAAATAGTTTGTTTGAAAAATCCCCTCTGTTTGGACAAGGCCAAAAATTGATATAATCGTCAATTAACAAATTTTGCGATAAATACATTTGTCAAGCATTATAGTATAAATACACGGTATTTAAGCACCGACCGCGAATTGGTTATTTTAATTTACACAAAATATCAATACATTTTAAAACTATATTATTTTTCCATCGAATTTATATAAATTTATTGCGCCGTTTGGCGGCCGCAAATTAGCAAAATGCGTGGTCACATCCACCACCAATCAAAACCCGGTCGGGATATTATTAAAAAGAAAGTCATCGATAGGCTTTATTAAACGTGCCCGGACAAAAAAATAAATAACCCGATTGATTTATACGAATTATTTTATTAACGCCAATCCAATAACAGGTCTTGAAAACGTTTTTAATTTGAATCGTCATTAATTGCGAGAATGATTTCCATTCAAGGATCGCGTGGCCCCCGCACCGAAATACATCCCCCTCAGACACGGAGGCAATTGATTCGAAATGAGAGTCATATATCCTTCGGAAGGAAGAACTGCTAAACCATAAAAATACTTCCGTTTTCCTGTATGCATTATACCGGGTGATTGATGAATACTATAAAACACGGCGGTTTAAATATGTTTGTGGAAAAGTTCAGGGAAAGTATGAATTACTACCCCTTTTTTCTCCTGTTGCGGATGAGGACTGGTATTTTGTTCAAGTGGCTGGTTTTTATAAATATGTATTGTGGGTCTGAATCAAAAATGATGACTTGGTGAATTTAATTTAATAATAAGAACGCTTTAATGTTTAAGCAAATAAATTATTTAATTAATTAAATATTTGTTGAATTGATTATTATTTTAAATTAGTTCTCTGACAAATTATTCAAAATCAGTATGTTTTTGAGTAAGATTTTAATTATTGAGAAATTAAGCAATTTTCAAGAAATATGAATAACAAAAATAGAATAATATATGAATTGTTTAAATAAAAATAATATGCTAGGATTAAAGATTATTATCTAAACTTATTAAGGATTATAGCAGTAATATGCGAATTATTATTATTATTATTATTATTTTAAGGATATTAGAATGCTAAGATTAAGGATAATAATTTAAACTATAAAAAGTAATAAACAATAATAAAATAAATTACACCAAGTTTAATAAATATTTAGTATTAAAAAAATACTTTAATGGTTTAATTGTGTTAAGATTAATATAAAATAATAGAAAATTAATTATAGTGTTATGTATTTTTTATTTTTATATTATTATTCTAAACTAAATGATAATTTTATTTCTCCTAATTTTTAATTTTTAATAGAACCATAACTGAAAAACATTTTTTTTAGTTTAGTCCTCCTAATTCGTTTATTCGATTAATGCTATTTCACAAATTTTAATAATCTACTAAATTGAAAAATTGATTAATTTTGATTTATTGAAGATATTGTTAACCTATAATTTTTTAAATTTAAAACCATAGATACGAAAATATGAACAAAACTCGATTTTATTTTAATTTATTATAAAATCCTGTTAAATAATTTGTTATTAAACTTTTTAAATAATATTTTAATTGTCATATATATCAAGAAATATTTTATGAATTAATTAGATATATTTAAGGCTTAATTATTTTAATTTCTTTTAATTTTTAAACACCGAAGAAAGGAAAATTATAGCTAAAAATTAATTTTTTGTTAAACTTTACTTTTCTGAAATTACATTACCACAATTAATAAGTATACATTACAGGCACTTCTCAGTAACATTTATAATTAGTATTTTTTTAATGAAATATATGAATTAATTTCAGGTCTATGTAAAACTACAAAATTTATACTGAATATATATTGTAATTAATTAATTGTCATTAAAAAGCCAAAAGTTGATAACATTGATAATATAATTATTATTTATAATTTTAATTATTATTCATTTTTTTAAATAAAATATAATACAAATTTATTTATTATATCTAATTAGATTACATGATGATGATTAAATTGAAATACATGAATTAATTTAAGTAAAAATATGGATTTTATATTCAATTAGTTTATAATTAAGCACATAAAAGTTTACTATTTAATTTATCAATAAGGAATCAAAAAATTATAACATTAAAAATCTTTTAATACAATTCTGTTTGTAATCTTTCCTTATTATTATTATTTTTTTTGACAATATAAACTATAAATTATTTGTTAAATTCTTAATTATATGATTTGATGTTGTTAATCCACTTTAAAGTTATTTTCTTTCCAAAATTTGAAATTTATGAATTAATTTCAAGCCCTAAGTAAAAATATAGAATTTATTTTCAATGTAGCATATAATTAAGCACTTTTAATAGTTTTGTTAATATTTAATTGTCAATACGGAGTCAAAAAATTATAATAATAAATTTTTCTAAATACAATTCTGTTTTTAATTTGTATATTTCTTTATTATTTTTTTTTTTTAATAATATAAACTATAAATTCTTTGTTATACTCTAAATTATATAATAAGATGTTGTTACTTCACTTTAAAATAAGTTTTTGTTTCCAAAAATTAGAATATATGAATTAATTTCAGGCTCTAAGTAAAAATATAGAATGTATACTGAATATAGTTTATAATTAAGCACTTTAACAGTTTTGTTACTATTTAATAGTTCAAAAGGAGTAAAAAAATTATGAAATTAAACAAATTTTAAAATTTTATTATCTATAATTTGAATCTTTCCTTATTCAATTTTTTAACAACAGAAACTTCTTTCTTTGTTATACTCAAAAATATATAATTTGATGTTGTTTATGCATTTTAAACTATTTTTGTTCAAAAATTGAAATATATGAATTAATTTCAGGTCGTAAGTATAAATGTATAATTGATACTCAACATAGTTGATAATTAAGCACTTTTAATAGTTTTGTTTCTAATTAATTGTCAATAAGGTGTCAGACATTTATAATATTAAGAAATTTTTAATTTAATTCTATTTGTAATTTTAATCTTTACTTATTCATTTCTTTTAACAATATACTCAAAAATATTTAATTTGTTGCTGTTATTTCCTTTTTAAGACATTTCACAATTTGTGATATATCGAACCGATTAAAAAAATAATTAATTTGAATTTTTGCTTCTCATTCCATATTTGGTTGTCCATAATCTTATTAATAAGATTTAAAATGTGCAAAATGTTAATTTAAAGGCATTTTTAAGATATAATTATAGAATAAACTTTGTAATAAAATTTATTTATTTTTTATTATTTTCAATAGATTTATTAATTTTTTTTACAATTAAACAGTTAAAAGTTCATCTCTTTAATCCTTTTTCAAAAGGATTTAAAACATTACAAAATAGTTAAACAATTATTATTTTTAATCTGATGTACTTTTAATTACAATATTTATGAACGTATTTTTAGGACAGAAATATTTTTTGATCGTGTATTTTTAATAAATTAAAATCTAAATTATAAAACAAAATTATTTTTATAATGGAATTGAAAAATATTTTAATTTTACTAATTTTTAAATCAGAAAAGTATGTTAAATAATTTAGAATATCCTACTTTTTATAGTAAATAATTTGAAAATATTTTAATTTTATTAATTTTGTAAATTATAGAAAATAAGTTAAAATTGTTTAGTTTAGTTTTTTAGTTTATTAAATATATATTTTAAGGGTTGTTTTTTTAATTTCATCATTGATCATGGAAATACAAACATTTAGATGTTAATAATTTTTATAATATATATAGTGAGGTTGTAAAAAAATTCTCCTGATTACTTTTGTAAGCACAACCAACATTTCAGAAGTAAACCAGATACTAAAACTGCCTTCTACTGCATAAATATTAACCACAATACCTACTTTTTGAAAGAATATCGAATTTTAGTAATAACTAAACTAACAAGAATAATTTTTCTTGTAATTTATCTAACACATTAAATGAGTCGCTGATAACTAGCTGTCGATTTTAACCACCAAAATAGCATTCAACAGAAGACAAAAAAGTGCCTTTCAAATGAGGTATTACAAGATCATTCATTTTCATTAATAAATATCAATATGATATCAACTTTATGGCTAAACATAATTAGACCGAAAACGTTATACATAATTTTTATTCGTGGTCGATAACTTATTCCATTCAAAAAGTACCAAAGGGGGAACATTTTACGACCCCCTGGTATTTTTTATATCAGAAAAACCTGTTTTAAATATCCATGTTGATGCATTTTGTGCCAATTTAAAGATTGTATTGTTGTAATATTATCTTACAATAATGATTCCTTATTTTTTTCAGATATTATTACAAAAAAAAACTGTTTCCCACCATAACAAATTTGCGCCGCCTTTTTTACGTGTACGTGTGTTTAATATTAATGAATTAATAAGACAAGGCCAAAGAATTTATATACAGTTAGTGCTGGTAATAGTAAAGTTCAAGAAAGCTGTCGTAATAGACTTGTTAGGATTATGTATTATAAGAAATGAAACTTACGTAAAAATTTTCTACTGTCATCATGATATCCTGAAAACATTCGACATATTAACAACAACCCACCATACAATTTCGCCACTTTCACACTATCAGATCCTTGTGGAGAAATGCCACGTCACCAAACTAACTTACATACCGTCGGAAGGACTGCAATTACGGAATTTCCACACAATAATCTACTTGGATCACCAATCGCCACACCGCATCCTACTTACTTCTAAAGCTCCGGTTCTCCTCGTGGATGCCGGGCGAGTCGTTGTCGTGGGCCGCGCCGTGGGCCTCGCCGTCCTCCGACATCTGGGCGTCCAGACTTTCCTCCTTGACCGCCGTCTGCGGCTGCGGCGACATGGAGGCGCTGGCCGGCGAACAGGAATCGGTCCTGGGACTCGGGCCCAAAATCCGTTCTTCCGACGGCGAGAATATGCCGTGGCTGTGGCTCGAGTGGACGTCGCTGTTGGTCTCGATCTTCAGACACTTGGGCGGCGTGAAGGCGGAAGGCGACGGGAAGGACTTCAGGTCGGCCAGGGGACGGAAGGCGCCCGAGCCCAGGGAGAGGCCCGGATGGAGGAATTGGGGTTGAAGGTGGTTCAGGATGTGGGCCGGGATGCCGCCGTACGCCTCCATGTGGCGGAGGCCGAAGCTGGAGGCCGTGAACGGTCGGTGCAGCTCCTTCGACGCCTCCGACATGGCGAACTGGAACACAAGAGCTGACTTGGAAAACCGATTTTCGACGTGCCTACTGATTAAATTAACTGCTGCTGTAAGGACGTGTTACAAAGTAGTTTTTATAGACGTACACCGATATAGACATTTGTCACTTGTGTAAACAATAGGATGTTTAAGAATAACGACTCTGAGATTACAATGTTTAATAAAACACAATTTGTGTAAATCATGAAACGCATCCCCGTGACATTTTAAATGCGCAATCATTATTAAAAATGCTTAATTAAACTAACAAATATTTTTACACTCAGACTGGTTTGCTCAATTAAATTATTTTTTTTTTAAACCGAGTCCAATTGATCATTCCAAGTCATTGTCCAAATTAGGGGGTCAATTTCAATGACTTTTTAATGTTTCGTTTTGTGTGATTAATTGACGGTACTAACCTGAGGGTTGAAGGGACGCTGAAGTAGACCACCGGCTTGAGAAAACACCACCAAGGCCGGGGAATTTAAATGCCCCGAATTGGGCACATAGGCCGAATTTTCCATTCCTGAGAAAAACGGATTATTTAAAACTGAAACACCAAAATTATCCGACGGGGAACAAAATATTTTTACAAGTTCATTACAAAAGTTTTTTATATGTCCAATAATAAAGACTTAAAAATTAAAACATTAAAAAAGAGAATTTTACTTATATTCAGACAAAATTATTTATTATATTCAAATAAAATAATTTACAAAAATATCACAAAATTAAAAAAAAATGTAATTTAAACTGGTTTTTATTAATATTTTTTAATAGTTTTCTGCTTAAATATAAAATTATTTATTATATTTAGATAAAATTAATCTATAAAAATATGACGGCATCAAAAAAATATTTTAAAAGTGTGTTTTTTAATCCCATATTTATAAAATATTTCGTAATTCGTATACATTTTTCTCATAATTTTTAATGGCAGATATTTCGATTTTTTTAGAATTAAAAGTTCCTATCATAAATATTATTTTAACCAATTATTATAAAATATTTCAGAGTTTTGTTTTAAAATATACATTTTTATTTCCAATATTTTGATGAATATAAATTATTTAAAAATTAAATAACAAAAATTTTAAGCTCAAATAATATTTAAAACGTTGAAAAAGAATTTTTCTTCAATAGTTTTTTGCTTGAAGATAAAATTATTTGTTACATTTAGATAAAAATAATTTATAAAAATATCACAGCTTCAAAAAAATATTTTAAAACTGCTTTTTTAAAATTTCATATTTATAGATTACTTTGTAACTAGTACAAAAGAGATTAATATATTTTTCACATAATTTTTAATGGCAGATATCTCGATTTTTTTAGAATTAAAAGTTCCTATCATAAATATTATTGTAACCAATTATTATAAAATATTTCAGAGTTTTATTTTGAAAATTACACTTTTATTTGCAATATTTTGATGAATATAAATTATTTAAAAATTAAATAATAAAATTTTAAGCTCAAATAATATCTAAAGCGTTGTAAAACAATTTTTTTGTGATAGTTTTTTTCTTGATGATAAAATTATTTATTATATCCAGACAAAAATAATTTAAAAATATCACAGCTTCAAAAAATATTTCAAAACTGCTTTTTTAAGTTCCACATTTATAAAATATTGTGTAATTAGTATAAAAGGGAATAATATATTTTTCTTATAATTTTTAATGGCAGATATTTCGATTTTTTTATAATTAACAGTTCCTGTCATAAATATTATTTTAATCAATTATTATAAAATATTTCAGAGTTTTATTTTGAAAAATACACTTTTATTTGCAATATTTTGATGAATATAAATTATTTCAAAATTAAATAATAAAATTTTAAGCACAAATAATATTTAAAACATTCTAAAACTATTTTTCTTGAATATAAAATTATTTATTATATTCAGATAAAAATAATTTATAAAAATATCACAATTTCAAATAAATATTTGAAAACTGCTTTTATAAAATACCATATTTATAAAATATTTTTCTAATTAGTATAAAAAAGAATAATATATTTTTCTTATAATTTTTAATGGCAGATATTTTAACTTTTAGAATTAACAGAGTTTTATTTTGAAAAATACATTTTTATTTCCAATATTTTGATAAATATAAATTATTTTAAAATTTATAAAATATTTTGTAATTAGTATAAAAGAGAATAATATATTTTTCTCATAATTTTTAATGGCAGATATTTTAATTTTTTTAGAATTAAAACTTCCTATCATAAATATTATTTTTACCAATTTTTATAAAATTTTTGAGTTTTATTTTGAAAAATACATTTTTATTTCCATTATTTTGAAGTTCAAATAATATTTAAAACTTTGTAAAACAATTTTTCTTGAAGATAAAATTATTTATTATATTAAGATAAAATAATTTACAAAAATATCAAAATATATTTTAGAACTGTTTATCTCAAAATTATTTTGTAATTAAGTATATAATGTAATAATATATCTTTTTTATAAATTTTAATTACAAATATTTAGATATTTCAGAATTAAAAGATATAACATATTTATTATATTCAGATAAAATATCTTATAAAAATTACAGAAGTTAAATTTATTATAAAAAGCTTTTTATTTCATAAAATATGTTTTATATAAATATTTTTTATTTATTTATTTTGATATTTAGATTAGTTTTTTAGAATGATATATTCCAACTTTAAACATTATTCAAAAGAATTATGATACTTTACAGATTTATTAAAAATATTTAAAGATTTATTTAAAATATTATCCTATTTTTATTTCCAATATTATGATGGAACAATTCTTTTTAAATTTATATAAATTTAAATATTTCTTTATGATGAATAATTATTAAATACTAAATATAAAAAATAAAATAGTTTAAAAACTACCAGAAAATAAAATAAACAAAAAATATACCTTGCCAAACAGAAAGAAAAGAACGTCGAAACACTAGAATAAACAATGCATCCCCAAAGTCCCACCCCCAAAAAATTACATATAAAAAGTACAGAAACCGTAAGTAAAATCGTACTCTTGCAAAAAAATAACACAAATCACAACAGATCGTACCTTGGTTGGTTCAGTGATCGTATTTTTCGTATTTAGCGGGCAAACGCGCAGCAAATGTATACGACACGAAGACCGAATTCGAACTGACAACATTTGTCGCCCCACTCCAGATTTCGCCACGTTTTCCCCCACCATCGTTGCGGTCCACGTGCTTTTCCAGTCGAAGCGACGCCCCTTTCCCAGGCTCTGGGTCCAAGAAAGAAGGTGTGTGCATGTGTGTGTGTGTGTGTGTGTATTTCAACCTATAATCATAAAATTAATTTAGTTTTAAACGTCTCGTAATTTATCTGTTTTCATAACAATTGCCCGGCTGTACGAGTTAAATTACTTGAAATTGCCTTGTGGAATTTTAATAAATATATATACATATATATATATTTTTTTTTTTCGTTGTCGTTGGTGTAATTATTTGCAATTATTTCCATACATATTGAAATCCATTTGTCTTATTGATTTATTGCACGTCGTTATGACTTAATAAATTCATCTAATTAGATGCTTGCATCGAGTTAATATATTCTTTCGTTTATTTAACACACACCTTATTACGATAATTAACTTACGTATAACTTAATTTCGTGTTCAATTGCTCCTGTAAGTCTATGATTGCAGTCTAGGAGTGGTGCCATTATGGTACCTACACAGTTAACTGGCTAGTTTTTTGTCTGGTAAATCTCCACTATGTACTGTTAATTGCTTAAACAACAACAAAACATCTTTGAATAATAAAGAGTTAATTTAGTATCTAATTGTCTGTATTTATTACTATTACTATTATTATTATTATTATTATTAATGAACATTTGTCTTTTACAACGAGCAGTTCTTTTAAAACTTTTTAATATTGATAGTTTTCAAAACATTTTGAAAAGTTGCATCAATTTATCTGTTGAAGAAGTTTTAGCTTCTTTTTCGTTCATTTGCAACCTATTTGAATATTTTACTATAAAATTTACACTCCGTTCAAACTTGTGACAAATGTTAAAAAATGTTCTCTATTCTTGTATCTGAGAAATTTGAGGAAATATTACATTTATATTAAAACATAGCAACGCTCATAAAATGTAAAAATAGTGGATGCGTTATAAAATTATTAGAATTTAAATAATTTTAGTAAGTTGGTTCAAAAATACAATTTTATTAATCTATTAAATATACAGTGGTGGTCAAATAAATGGCACACATTATTTACTATTTATACTATCTAATTAAATGCAATCAAAATATTTTATTTAAGGTATTTACACTCCATTTTTCTACTTTTACTCTTTTTGTACCTAAATCAAAATAATTTCTACTTAATTTATATCTTAAACAAAATAAATGGGCAATATGTCAATAATACACATTTAAAAAATATAGATTCATTCAGTAATTTATACATGACTTAAAAAAATTGTTAATATTTTGTTGGGTAACCTTTGTTTGTTATAAATTCCAGAAAATGATTTAAAATTAAACTCTTCAATTAATAACCACAATTTATCTAAATTAGATGGTTTTTGGTGTTTTAATGGAGACTTCAAATCGTTCCATAAGTTTTCAGTTGGATTTAGATTGGACAATTAATCAACTTGGATGCATTCTTCGGATCATGATCAAGCATAAGAATATGTGTAATTGATAAATTGATTTGGCAAATGGTTCCATTACATCTCTCTTGACATCTCTATACATGGAACGGTCCAATTAATCAATAATTATCTGTAATGATCCTATACCAGGGCAAGAAAAGGAATCCCAAACAATAACGTTTCCTCCACAATATTTTAAAATTTTTGTAGTGCATCTAGGGTCCAAACTTATTTGGATTTTTCTGTAAAATTGATTTTTATTTGAATATTCTTTTTTGATACCAATGATTTCTTTACTGAAATACATCCTTGAAAGTTTTGTTCATTCAGTTGACGTCTGATTGTTCTACTAGACACACTTATATTGTATGACTCAATTAATTCATTTTTTATTTGTCTAAAAAACAAGAAAGGATTATATTTACTAATTCCAACTTGTCTGTCTATAAAAGGATTCGATTTTTTATTAGGACGTTTTCTTATTGTATTTTTAATTGAATATGTTGTTCCACATTTGTTATAAACCACTTTTCGTGAAAAACTTAAGCTTTTAGTGTCGTCAGCAATATTTAAACCTTGATTTTTCATGTTAATTATCATTTCCCTTTTCTCTGGAGTGCAATGTTTCTTTCTTTATGAAAGTGAGTTATTCAATAAAATAAAATAAATCCTATTGAAAATAAGTACTTACTATTAAGAGTATTATTAAATAGTGGCATAAAATGTAAATATATTTGAATGAACTATTTCTTTGGACTATCAAAACAAAATAATGTGTGCATAAGTAGTACCTCCACCATTCTTAATATATGTGATAAAAAAAAAACAAAAAAACCTATAGAATATTGAAATAATTTTTTTATATTAAATGGACAAATTTTGACTAACTCCTTTTATGAAATATATTAGATAATGTTTAATTTTAAATTTTGTGCTATTTCTCTGTTCACTACTGTGTGTACAGACCAATCATTCAACATTATGACTTTTTTTTTCTTAACAATTTCACTTTTCATTTTTCATTCATAATAATTCTTCACTAAAAAATATAGTAATAAATATGCAAGTAAATTATTTTTTCTTTTCCTTACTAATTTCATTAATTAATTATTAAAAGAAGGAAAAATATCAGATATAGAATCTATTATGTCAGTTTAAAATAAATTATGTACTGCAATATTAAATTATTAAAATATAGTTTAAATATAATTATGTATACATGTGCATATTATATGCATAATTTTACAAATGACATACAACTATAAATTCTATTAGCAACGCCCATATAAAATTCCTCAAAATTCTTTCATTTATCGATATTTACTCCTCAAACACTTCCAATATGAGAAATTAATTCAAAATAAATATAAGGTCGCCACCTATTCCAATATACGTGAAACTAAAATCTTAACAAGCTGGGATTTAGCCACTGCATTGTTTCAAATAGTGGCGACATCTATTTGTATATATTGGATTTACCATTTCGAAGTCTAACCAATTCCTTGTTTAAGTAATTGGAGGTATCTATCCAAAAATACGGGACAGCGCCATCTAGCTGTCTGACATTTAAGTTCTTAATATACATAACATCTAATTAAGACAATTAGTGAGATTTCTAATTTAGATCATCCATTTTATATTTGTGATTGATTTTTATAAAATATAAAAATTAATTTCCTTATTCGCTGAAAATTTTAACAATTATTATTTTTTGTTTATATAAATAATTTCATCAATCAATTTTGAAATCAAGTCATTTACAAATGAATGGTCATTTATGAAAATAAATCACGTGTAAACATTAATAAACAACAGGATTTATTGAAGAAGTGATTCCATTAACCATAACCATAGTTTCTCTATTATCTAGTTATTTAATTAATTTCATATAATTTTGTAAAAAATCATGTTTTGCTATGAGTATTTTATTGTTTAACATTAACTTAACTTACCATTAGTGTTATGTATGCTAACAAATCAGATAAAGCAGAAACCAATACAATTATTCCACGTTTACCGCCAAGTGGCTGGAAATAATTTACCAGGCACCGATTTATCCAATGTTGCGCAGGTTTGACGGCTTGTGGACATGTCAATATTGATGTGTTGCAAATTTCGAAATTAGTTTAAGCATTACGAATTGGTGAATTAAACATTTCATTCCGCCACCCTCAACAACCAAATCCGATTCAAATGCGTCCGAGAACAGCTGGACTATTGTTTTTTGTTTTCCTAACCTCAAACGACTTCGGTGTTTTCGGCGAACAAAGTAAACAATCGACGGTGGGGCCATGCAAAGCCTGCAAAATATTCGTGGACTCCTTCAAAAAGGTACAAACTTATCCGTTGTAAATGCTAACACCACATCCGTATTTTCGTAGGGCATGCAAAGAACTGAGAAGGGTAAGTTCGAAGGCGGTGACGCAGCCTGGGAAGAGGAGAAACTGAAACCGTACAGAAACAGCGAACTAAGACTGACTGAAATACAGGAGAAGCTCTGTCACGACGTGACCGACGGCAAGGACCAATGTTTTTCGCTGATCGAGAAGTACGACCCTGAGTTGGAGGAGTGGTGGTTCAAGAAACAAGAATCCAACCCAGACCTGTTTAGTTATTTATGTATTGACGTATTTAAAGTATGCTGTCCGGACTTGCACTACGGTCCGGACTGCACACCTTGTCCAGGGTATCCAGGAACAATATGTTCTGACAACGGGAAATGCAGGGGTGCTGGCACAAGGAAAGGCAATGGCACCTGTCTGTGTCAACCAGGTTATGCTGGGGATATGTGCGGTGAGTGTGCTGAAACCTACTTCCAATCTTACAAGGATGAGAAGAAGATTCTGTGCTCCAAGTGTCATCAAGCTTGTGATGGCCCATGCACCAAAGCAGGACCCATAGGTATGTGTTTTTTAACTACAAAATTAGGTGACATGTACATTTGTCAATATAAATACATATAACATCCTTGTTGTTGTCTCCAGGTTGTAAAAAGTGTGCTGCTGGTTGGATTCAGGAGGAGAGCAAGGGTTGTATAGATCTGAATGAATGCGCTGCCAAAAAGTCACCTTGCAGTCCCCTGCAATTTTGCGTCAACAACGAAGGCAGTTACCGATGTTTGGAATGTGATAGGGCCTGTCTGGGATGCACTGGTGATGGTCCAGATATGTGCCTAAGATGTGCCAGTGGATACACAAAGCAAAACAACATCTGCGTCGGTATGACAACTAACATTTCCTTCACTGAAATATTTCATTTTATTCTCACATTTCAGATAGTGAAAACGAGAGCAGAATGAACCGTGTTTTGTACTCGAGGTATATTACTTATGCAGGTTTATGTATTGCGACCTGCATAATATTCCAGAAGAATGTCGTGGTATCGGGGGTGATTGGATTGGCGGTGGCTGCGTATATTTACGCGTCTGAATACATGTTGTCTACTCCCCCAACACCTGACGCAAACGCTCTACAAGATCAATTGTCTAAGGTATTTTCTTAAACGGGTTTATACAAGCCAAAAAATGTTCTACCAAATAAATACATAGTGTTTACTATCTAATCTTCCCCCTGAGAACTTTTATTTATTTTTTTAAATGTCTTGTAACACTTATTTATTTTAACAGTTTTATCCAAGTGTGGAATCCACCCAATCTTTTAGTTTAATTCAAATGGGTATTAACTATTGTGATCCATTTTTGTTTTGTATGAAATATTGTGATTTTTTCAATTGTTAATAAAAAAATGTATGTCATTAAGTTGTTTAAATTGTATTAATATATTTTCTAATGGATAATTTTATGACAAAATTGGGTATTTTAAAACGAATTGTTTGAAACCTGTGACATACTTACACTCAGGAGTACTTTACATATTAAAATATTTTTAAAACTTTATTAATTTCCATTTTTAATTTAAAAAATACAAACTCTGACATTTTTTGAATGATTTTAAAAATATTTCAATATGTAAAACAAAGGTGGGCGTGTGTGTGTGTATATATTCTACCGACACTTATCGCCACGATTCTTATAGTTAAAACAGTGGTTTCAGGCGTGCCGCTGGTGATACATTAGTATCAATTTAGCAGTGTTAAAAGGAACATATCTAGTGTTGGAAACAGTGAGTTGAACATGGAATAAATGCATTTATGTTATATATATATGTATATATAGAATTAAATTTAATTATACCTATTTTGATTGAGCTTTGCGTAAGCTTAGTGTTTGTTTATAAAGTGGAAGCGAAAACGTGACTTTTTAATACAATTTTAAAATGGTTTTGATTACATATTTATCAAACATTATCAGGTAAGTAACAACAATGAATTACAAAATTATTTTTTGATATATTTTATGTTGATGTATATAATTTTCTTCATATGTTTATAATAATTTTAATAAATATTGTAGCTTATGTTTATAGTGTTTTTATCATTATACCTATATTTTATCATTGTTGTTAATAATTATGAATGGATAAAGTTGTCTAGTAGTCTAAATATGCTGTATGAAGAATATACTCTATAATACACAATATATGCTTAAATTTACGTAAATACAAACTAAATTTAATTTTTTATTTAAGACAGATTGGGTTTAAAATTTAAGCATATAAAATTAATAAATCCTGTTAAATTATTTATACAGAAATATTGATAGAAATATTTTTTAATTAATCAAAATTAAAGTATAATATTTTATAATTTATAAATAATAAAATACAAGAAAAAGGGTTTAGGTGATAAATCAAGTTGATATTTTACTTTAACTTTTATTTTGTCAAATTCCTTCAAATACACGTTCTCTAAATTTACATTAAAAGAGATATTTAAAAATCTATTTGTGTAAATTAATTAAAGAAATAAATATAAAATTAATAAACATTTTCCAATAAACAGAATTCAAGTGAATGCCCTATAATTTTACAAATGAGAGGCAATAAGAAAAAAAGATTAGGTGTCATTCCAAAGCATTTTACTTTAAAACTGATTACATACATGTTTATTTGTCTTTGCAATAAATGTCTTCTAAATATACATTAACAAGCTTTCAGATAGATATTTATAATTCTGTTTGTCCAAATTAATTAAAAAAGTAGACATAAAATTAATAAACTTTTACTGTTAAATTAGTTATACAGAAATATTGTCTGTCGCATATTTCTTTATTTAAATATTTTTAGTTAAACATAAAAATTACAATGAGTATAATATCCTATAACTCGACAAATTATAGAGCAATAAGAAAAAGGGTTTAGGTGACATTTTGAGACATTTTACTTTAAAAATATTGTACATTAACAAAAGTAATTTTCTTAAATATAGATTATACACATTTTTGTCTGCAATAAATGTCTTGTAAATCTACATTAACAAGCTTCCAGAGAGAAATTTGTAAATCTGTTTGTCCAAATTAAGGAAAAAAAGTAAATATAAAATTAATAAACCTTTACTGACAAATTATTTATGAAGAAATATTGATGAGGCTGTTGCAACATTTCTTTATTTAAATATTTCTTAATTAAACATCAAAAATAAAGTGATTATAATATCCTATAATTCTACAAATGATGGAACAATAAGAAAAAGGGTTTAGGTGGTATTTTAAGATATTTCACTTTGAAACTGTTGTTTAATTTCCACAAAATTAATTTTCCTAAATATAGACTATACATATTTTTATTTGTCCTTGTAATAAATGTCTTTTAAATCTACATTAATAAGCTTCCAGAGAGATATTTACAAATCTGTTTGTCCAAATTAACTAAAATAGTAATTATAAAATTAATAAACCTTTACTGTTAAATTTTGTATACAGAAATATTGATGGATCTCTCTTCTTTATTTAAATATTTTTTAATTAAACATCAAAATTAAAGTGATAAGAAAAAGAGTTTAGGTGACATTTAAAAACATTTTACTTTACAAATGTTGGACTTTCAAAAAAGTAATTTTCCTTAATATACACATACATATTTTTATTTGTCTTTGCAATATGTCTTCTAAAATATACATCAACATGCTTCTAGGAAGATGTTTGTAAGTCTATTTGTTAAATTATTTATACAGAAATATTGATGAGGTTGTTGCACATTTCTTTATTTTTTAATTATATATCAAAAATTAAGTGAGTATAATATTCTATAATTCTACAAATGATGGGACAATAAGAAACAGCGTTTAGGTGACATTTTAAGACACAAAAGTAATTTTCCTAAATATAGATTATACATATTTTTATTTGTCTTTGTAATGTCTTCTAAATCTACATTAACATGCTTCTAGGAAGATGTTTATAAATCTATTTGTCCAAATTAATTAAAAAAGTGAATATAAAATTAATAAACCATCTTTGTTAAATTATTTATACAGAAATATTGATGAGGCTGTTGCACATTTCTTTATTTAAATATTGTTTAATTAAATATCAAAAGTAAAGTGAGTATAATATCCTACAAATCTACAAATGGTGGGGCAATAATAAAAAGACTAGTTAACATTTCAAGATATTTAACTATAACATTATATGGTTTCCATAATAAAAACTTTTGTTTATCAAATTCCTTGCTTATTCTCTAAAAGAACACTTTTTGATAGACATTTATAGATATATTTACATATATATAACAGTCATAAGCTTTTGTTGCTAAATTACTTATACATTCTTTATTTTTTATTCAAATGTTTTTTAATTAAACTTTATAATTGAATCGTTTGATGAGGTTACAGGAAATTTTCAGATTAAATTTGTCATACCTGTGTGGTAAATTTAATTTCAGCTAGAACAATAATAATATAAGAAAGGTAGAGATAATCAATAACAATAATTCATAGGTACAAAATAGTAAAGAATAAAAATACACTGAAACAAAGTCTATTTATATGTTGTTAGTCAGTAAATTTACGTAGAATCTTTGCCTAGAAATATAAAATTTGATTGTATATATTTTGTAATCGAATACTTGTTCCAAACACACAAAATTTCTACGTCTTAACATTTAAACAATTTCAAACACACAAACGGTTTTATCTCAGTGTGCTAAACAATATTTTTTTTTTGCCGCGTTTTGTAACCTAACCAATGACGTTCGCAATGGCTGACGTTTAATTAACTATTCACAAGTGGAAGTGTCGGGTCATTTTCAAATAAAGAAAGTTCGATTGTTTGTTGTGGTGAGGAAAAAAATAATAAAGGAGCTTTGGATTAGGGTCAGATTCGTGTGGCGGGACTGCGTTGACCTAGTTAGTAACCAGTCAGTTGGCTCCGACTGTAACGAGATGGATTTGGTGTTTTGACATGTTATTTTTGGGCCCAGTTTTAGATGATATTTGAAATAAGTGGAAATGGCGCTTTTATGGTCGTCTGCATGTGGCGGATTAAGTAAATGAAATGATCCACAAACGTTCGGGACCTGCGTAGAGAGTGACAAGTTTGTTAGTAAACGGTAGATTGCTGGCCAAGACGTCCGTTCGTGGTTGGTCCGTTCGTACGCTCCAAACTGTGTGGCTCCGATTTTCCTACACGGCCATTGTGATTTCCAAGTGATTACGTATTTACTAAAACTGGTGGTTACGTTCAACAAATACATGGTAATCATTTCATGACAATTTCACCATGTCATCTCCAAGCGCAGGAAAAAGGCGAATGGATACTGACGTTATAAAACTGTATCCTTTGTGTGTGTGTGCTAAAATGTAAACAACAACAATATCCTTTGTATCAGCTGATTGTTCAGAACTAAATATACATTGATCAGTGATCGAAATTGAATTCGATCATTTTTTCAATGCGTAACGTTAAATGAACATTCATGACTGGTTTATTTTTATTTATCCTCTCACAAGCAGCTGATTGTCAAAATTTGTAAACATCTGTTCTTTTCCTTAATTCTCTGTTACAGCATAGAAAGTAAACATGAGGTTACGCTTTTAGGTGGTCTAAACGAATTTTGCGTTAAATTTTACGGTCCCAGGGGCAGTAAGTATAAACTTTTATTTATATTATACAGGGTGACATGAATTAACCTCAATAAAGGGCTCACACCCATGCATTCAGTTCATTAACCATGTGTATTCTTTGTCATTATTGTTTCCAAACAATGCACACTGCTTTTTATTCATAATGGAGGATTTTAATTTACATTATGAATGGTTGGTGATATTGTCGTCATATTAATTGTTGCTGCCTCCGAAGGATATTAGTAACATTATTCTAACCATACTTTATTTGTTGTTTATCTTAAGTGGATTATGTGGAGTGTTTCTCTCTTTAAATGAATCATACACACCATAAAACAATTATTTATAATAAATAATGAACACAAAGGAGAAAAACAGCAATACGTCCCACAAAAATATCAATTAATATAGACTTAATTGTAATTGTTTATTAATTTATTTATTTTTTAGTATTTGCATTTGACCATCACCAAACATTGCTTTATTATTTAAACAGACTTTCCATGTTTATTCAGCAATTAATATCTTATCTTTTATTTATTTGTCAGTAAAATAGTTTGTTGCCTTGAGGTTTTTGGCAGATTTACAGCACAAAAAATAGCGCATTGTCAAAATTAGTTTACACTTTCGTCTAATCCACAAATATTGACGGTATGTAATTTTAATTATCATAACATTATGGTAGAAAGCTTTCTACATTAAAATCAAAAGTCATTGTCTTCACTGCACAATATGTCTGCTATTTCAGACAAGTTAATTTCTTTATTGATTATCTGAACTCCATACAAAATTTATACATGCAACGTGAATAGTTAAAATGAGTTTTTTCCGTTGTTACACATTTTCTTGTATTCACTTACTCTTTAATGACAGTCTGACAGCCTGAACATTTCACAACAACCATACATAAGTATAAATGCCAAAACTGTTGCCTCTGACAAAGTTTCCAACACGTAATTATTGTTTTTAGCTCCGTATGAAGGAGGAGTTTGGAAAATTAGGGTCCAGTTGCCTGAACACTACCCATTTAAATCACCTAGTATAGGATTTATGAATAGAGTGTACCATCCAAATATTGATGAAGTATCTGGAACTGTGTGTTTAGATGTTATTAATCAAGCTTGGACCGCACTGTATGGTATGTACTATTTTATAATTTAACTATTTGCAACAACGTATTTAATTTAAATACTTTATTTTGATGTGTGCGTCATTTCGTTCAAGTCTTAGTGTAAAATTAATAGATTTTTATGTAAACCAAAGGTTAAATATTGGCATTGATTGATTATTTAAAGAAGTATAGATTAAATAGGTACTTCTTATATATTTATCTGAAAATACAACTCATATTATGTCTACAGTTATTGTCATATCAGTATGTTACTTTACCTTTTCTTATATTTCAACGCTTTTTTCCTGCTTCTTTCTTAATCTTATTTTATATTTGAATTGGTATATATTATTTTATTCATATACATCATTCTATTACTTAAATATATTCTTATGCAGTATATTTAATTACATTTATATTGCATTTTTATTTATATTAAAATGCGCAAGGACGATTTGAATAACAACTACTCATACTAATATATTAAACAATGATCTACAATTACTGGTTTATTCAATATATCATTCAATGACATAAATATATTCTTATGAAGAATATTTAATTACATAGATATATGTAAATGTTGTCTTGTATTTCAAGATATATATATATATATATATATATATATATATATATATATATATTTGAATCAATCAAATTTTATTCAATATAAAAATGAATTTGTGTTGCCACAATTTTTATTGGTTTTATGGCATTAAATATTCTTGTATTTAAATTTCATTGATATTTATAATAAAATATACAAAAGCACTTTGAATAACAACTACTCATACTACTACATATGTTAAACAGTGACCTACAATAATTATTTTATTCATATACATCATTCGATTACCTAAATATATTTTATGCAGTATATTTAATTGCATATATATATATATATATATATATATATATATTGCTTGAATTTCAAGGTATGTAATGTATTTCTTTATATTTGAATCAATACAAATTTATTCAATGTAAAAATTTTGTTGCCATAATTATGTTTTTATAAATAACCATATAAAGGTGACAAAATTTTATATAACTTGAATAAAAAGGCTGATTATTGAAACTGATTTATTCCCCAGTAATATAAAAACAGTTATTGGTTTTGTGGCATTAAATATTTCGTGATATGATTTGAATAACAACTACTCATCTAATATATTCCACAGTGATCACAATTATTATTTTATTCATATGTAGCATTCGATGAGTTAAAAATATTCTTGTGCAATATATTCAATTACATAGAAATATTTTCCTTGAATTTTAAGGTATAAAATGTATTTCTTTATATTTGAATCAATACCTTTTTATTCAATGTAAAAATAAATTTTGTTGCCACAATTATATTTGTATATATACTATTGAAACTGATTTATTCCCCAATGGTATTAAGACCAAAAACTTTTATTGGTTTTGTGGCATTAAGTATTTTTGTATTTAAATTTCTTTATTGTGTATACTAAAATGCCCAAGAACTAATTGAATAACAACTACTCATACTAATATATTTAAACAATGATCTACAATTATTGTTTTGTTCATATACATCATTCGATGATTTAAATATATTCTTATGCAGTATATTTAATTACACAGACATATTTTTCTTGAATTTCAAGGTATAAAATGTATTTTTTTATGTTTGAATTAATACAATTTTATCCCATGTAAAAATGAATTTGTGTTTCCACAATGGTTTCTATAACTAGATAAAGGTGGTAGAATTTTACACAATTTGAATAAAAAAGCAAATTTTTGCTGATTATTTAAACTGAATTTTGTCCCAATGATATAAAGACTAAAAACTTTTATTGGTATTGTGACATTAAATATTTTTATTTTTAAATTGCATTGTTATTTATAATAAAATATACAAGAATGATGTGAATAATAACTACTCATACTAATATGTTAAATAATTATCTACAATTGTTGTTTTATTCATATACATCATTCGATGACTTGAATATATTCTTATGCAGAATATTTAATTATATAGATATATTTATGTTTCAAGATATAAAATTTTATATTTGAATCAGTGTTTTTCTTGATTTTCAAGGTATAAATGTTTTTCATGTTAGAATCAATACAATATTATCCAATGTAAAAAAAATCTTTGTTGCCACAATTATGTTTTTATAAGTCACCAGATAAAGATGGTAGAATTTTATATAACCTGAATAAAAAAGCAATTTGATTTATTCTCCAATGATTAAATATTAAAAACCTACACTACTCATGTTAATATATTAAATAAAGAATTATTATTTTATTCATATACGTCATTTGATGATTTAAATATATTTTAATGTAATTGTTTAATTGCATGTTTATGTTTTTCTTTAATTTCAACAAATTATTATAAAACCCATTTATAATTGAATTGAATCACGTTTCCTACAATGTAAAAATAATATCATTTTAAATGACAAGATAAAGGATATAAAATTTTATATAACTCAGTTTTAAAAAATAAATATTTGTGCCAAATATTATTTATGGTACTACCAATTTTTGTATTTAAATAAAAAATAAATAAATATATTATGTTTACAATTATTATTTTTTTTTTATTCATTAATATTTATATTTATGATTCAAATCTAAAAATGGAGTAAACTAATATGTGTGCATAATATCTATTCAATTGTGACTTCTTAGATTTGCCAAGATTTAAAATTATGTCATGACATATTGTATTTATTTTCTTGACTCATAACTCCGTCAGTCAGTACAATATATAGTAATTGTATTTTTTACAGATTTGTCCAACATATTTGAATCATTTCTTCCACAATTGTTAACCTACCCCAACCCCATTGACCCACTAAACGGGGACGCAGCTGCCATGTACCTACACAAACCCGAGGAATACAAGAAGAAGGTTTCGGGTAAGTTACCCCACCGAGTTGTACGTTCACCTTGCAAATCCCCAAATGTGTTTCAGAATACGTTAGAAAATACGCCACGGAAGAGGCGCTGAGGGGGCAGGAGAACGTTAGCTCCGATAGTGAATCGAGTATGTCGGACTTTTCAGAGAACGAAGCCGAAGACATGGAATTATAACGTAGGCATATTTTAAGTACGCCCTCGCTCAAAAAAATTTCCCATAACGTTTCGTTTGAGTTAGTGTTGGATGTGATGTGCTTAGTTTCAGGAGGGTTTAGTTATTTTGCATTTTCTAGCGTACTTTTTTGACCGACACTTTCGGCCACGCATCTTTAATTAACAGTCAGTTCCGTTTCGTAATTATAGTTTTTCTCTACATTTTTCCGTTTTGTTTTTCATGTCAAATATGCTGAGTGCCAAAAAATTATTTATTAACCATGGTACCGCGGTGAAGTCGCTGACAAGTTGTTTTATTAACAAGTTGAATCTGGTTCTAAATTTATTTGAATAAAATTTGTTTTTTGGCAGTGAGTGTATTCAATGTTGTTTACATCTGGTAGTTGTAGGGACATTTTGGAAAATTGAACTTTTTATATCTGTAATCAGGAAAAATAATAATAATAATTTGGGTACACACTTATGATATTTAAGGATTACTTATTAAGGCCTCACTGGAGCCGAAATGCAAGTCAACTAAATGGTAATGCTAGTTTTAAAAATAAATTTTCATACCATACTTTTAGAGTTGCTTAAGTTTGTTGCAGAGCGAGACATATTTATTTTTTAGTTTAGTTATAGGTAGTGCAATAGAACTTATCTGAATCGCGTCTTTAGAACTCTTCTGTTCCAACGCAATTTTCATTTCCTTGACAAGTTGTTTTTATTGTGGTCTCACTAATTAATAATGTTGTACATATTTATATTTTATTTTAAAAACCTTTCTTTTTATAAAACTCTATAAGTGTCTTATTGAAATATATAAGTTGTAGATATATAAATATATATATACATACATATAAAAAAAAATATACATCAGGTGTACGCGATATTGTCTTGTGCTCGGGTTAAGGAAAGTTTATATCACTAGTTGTAGGGTGAATTTTTCTACAGCAAAACGCATTTTTATTCAATGTCGAAGTTTTCATTGCGACCTCAAAAATTACGTTACACATTTATTATGAAATGTTGGACAAACGTTAGGAACAGTTTAGTTTTAATCATGTCGTTTTTATAAGCGTTAATATGTGTGATTTTTTTTTAATTAAGTTTGGTTTTTTCACTATGAATTTAATACAGTACAGGATGTACTATTTTATAATGTTTATTAACATGTTTTTTAAATGGCCTTAAGTTACTTTTTGTTGCTGTTAATTTTAGAAATCTGTTCCCAGTTGAGTGGTTCACCAAAACTGCTTCAAAGTGGGACATTCGTTTTTTATATAGGTTTTAGTTGTTGCCAGTTGCTGGGACAATAAATTTTTGTTAATTTGTATCAACGTATTTTTTATTCTTATCAATTTAATCGTAATTTTCAGCAGAGGCCTTCCCTATGACATAATTTAACGTTTAAATTTAGTTAAATGTTATTGTTTAAGCATCACTTCATCTTGAAATTTCGTGTCAACATCGTAGCTAGAATAAATTTTACACAGTGTTGTGTATATAAAATTGTCTGTTGTGTCGTAACTAAAAGCAATTTGAATATTCTAACGCAAAACTTGAAACTGCCAATGTTCAGGTGTTTAAGCAATCAAAAAATGTTGAGCGTCTTGTGATATTAATTTCGACAGGCAAGCTCCACCTAACATTTGTCCGACATTGTCAAAGCATTTTATGTTAGCAAATATTTACCAATACGTAACTAGCAGATGGGGCAAAAAAGGGGACGATTAAGTTGTTGCGCCAGTTTTGTCCAATCTGCGGCACCTAATTGCATATTCATGGAACACAGGGTTGCTGTCCCTGATGCAATTTTGGTCCCCGGATGAACCGCTTGATTTATTAGTTACCTATATCCGATTACCTTAAACGTTCTTAAACGGACCAAAACCGCATCACCGCATTAAATACACGACGACGACGACGATGACCGCCTAGCACACTACACGTTTGTGTTTTCGCCTTATATTTGGCTTCCAACGTTACTTTCCTTACACAATCAATGATTTTTGGCTTATGTAAATTTACCAATGGATCAAATTATCATATTGCCTTAATCAAACGATAGTTCTTCATATTACCACGTATGATTTGTTTTCGTCATCACATGTGAAACAAGTTGTGAAAAATAGTTGTAGTCAATACTTTTAAAAATAGACGCTAGCTGGACTAGTGTCTTTGTTACATACCAAATAAAGGGAACATCGTTTTTATTTTACACTTATATAAGTATTCTGCCTATTTGGTATCTTGTACACATATACATAATTTTATAGATATAACAAAGGAAAATTTATATTATCGCGATGTACGAATTAAGAATGAATGGTGTTTTCCTGTAATAAAGTTTGCCCAATTGCATTAATATGTCCATGCAAATATTACGTTGGTAGTTATATCCATCTAATATTTATTAATCGTAAAGAGTAATAAAGTGTTGATACACCAATTATTATGTGGAATACATCACGATATCTATTTTTAATTAAGAAACTTTTAAATGTAGCTCATTTTGGTAGCATTTAACAGTAATAAATAACTAAATTTATTGTAATTGTTTTATTTATATCCCATTATTTACTACGAGGTACTTTCTGAAGTTACTCCAAATAAAACCAGTCACAAAAAGGTAAGTAAAATAATATACTAATGTTTTTTTTAACTAAATGAACATTTAAGTCCAGTTTACATATATATTTTTTAAAGTCTAGAAAAAAATTTCAAACTTTCTAACTATGCTAGTTATAATTTTATGTTGCATTTAAAACATTTTTTTTTGGTTAAAAATGATGTATACAATTCATAAAACTGCAATGAATCAATCATTAGAAAGATTTCAACTAAAAGTTGGACGAATAAAAGGATAATAAAATTAGGCTTTTGTCAATTACCAATTTTATCCTTGCACGCAACGCAAATAAGCCTTTTATTGATCGTATTATCACATGTGATGAAGAAGGACTGATTATTGGATAATGGATTGCAGCTGAGAAACTTAATGGAATAGTACTTAAAAATTCTTAATCCAAGAAAGATTTTCATGACTATGGTGAATTGTCATTGGAATTATACATATTCCTACCAAAGGGGCCAAACAATCAATGCAACTGTTTATTGTTTCCTAATTCACCAAGTTTGTTTCCATTAATTGAAAAATTTTCTCTCATTCATCGAATTGTTCATAAATTTCTCCATGTGACTTATTTATTTTTGTTATTGTAACAATTTTTACGTAATAAACGATTCAATTCTATATGAGTTCTTTTAAAGATTTTGAACTCTTTTTTAAAATTATCATTAAAAATTTAAACTTATTTCTCCTGTACCTAAAAATACATCTTAATTTTTACTTCGTTCTTAATAAAAACAAAAAATAATATTAATTTAACTTTTAAACTTTTTAAATACACTTTAAAAAATGAACACGCTAAATATTTACTGAAAATAAAGTGTTAAATTAATAAAAACTATATTAATGGAGTAAGAGAATGTTTTTATAAAATAAGGCATTGACTAGAGATTATATTAAATATTTATAATAAATAAAAAATATGGTAAAATGTATATTAATATGCATAAAATAATAAAAATATTATTTAAGCATGAAACAAAAATATTAAATAAAATAGTTTTGTCGGTAATTTTGTTTGTTTAATAATTATTATTTAGTTTAAAGTTAAATTTAGAAATTTTGAACTTTTATATAAATATCTTTGATGGATTCTGGTTGTTTATTTTTATTATAATTGTTTCCTACCAGGAATATTCAAAAAGTATTCTAAAATTAAACACATCAAGATCAATAAAAGAGTACATAAGTTTAAATTGTAGTATACAATTTAAAATATGTGTTTAATACTAGAAAAAGGTTTAAAAATCCTTAATTTAATCAAATTTAGTGTATATTTAAATATCTGGTCAATATAAATTAAAAAATATATATTTTAAAAATTGAAATATATAATATTAGAAAATAGAATCAAATAAGAGAACATAAGAATTATTTATACAAAAATATTAAAAAAAAACTAGTTTTGTTGGTACTTTTGTGTATTTAATAATTATTATTCAGTTTAAAGTTAAATTTAGAAAATATGAACTTTTAAATAAATAGGTTCTCCTTGATTATTTTTTTATAATAGTTTGATGAATAATATAATACACAAGTTTAAACTATAGTATACAATGTAAAATGTGTGATTAATACAAGACAAAAGTTAAAAATACCTTAATTTAACCAAATTTAATGTATATTTAAATATTAAGTAATTAGAAATATTTTTAATTTTAATATTTTAAATTATAATGTTATTAAAATAAGATATTACTTTATTAATTAAATAAGAAAAAAATTTTATAAAATAAATCATTGACTAGAGATCTTTATATCTTAACATATTTATAATAAATATAAAATATGGTAAAACGTGTATTAATATGTATAAAATAATAAAAATATTTATACGTAAAACAAAAATATTAAATAAACTAGTTTTGTCGAAACTTTTAAATAAATATAATTGATGGGTTCTCGTTGTTTATTTTTATTATATTTTTTTCTAATTCTAATTACAATATTATTAAAATAAGAGATTACTTTATTAATAAAATAAGAGAAAATTTTTATAAAATAAATCATCGACTAAACATATTTGTAATACATTAAAATATTTGTAATAAATAAAAAGTATGTGTATTAATATCTATAACATAATAAAAGTATTATTTATACATAAAATATAAATGTTAAATAAAATTTTAGAAAATTTGTGATTTTAAATAAATATATTTGATGGTTTGTCGTTGTTGAATAAATAAAATAAATATATTGTAATAATTATTTATATTTATATTATATTTCACTAAAATAAAATTGATGCATTAGTTAAATAAAATGAAAGAAACTAAATATTTAACTGATAGTAGAGTCGTAAATTATTTTATTAATATTATTGCCTATTTTAGTATTATTATTTCATCAGAAAATTTAGAAAATCTACTTTAAAAGTATATATTTTGAAATATAAAAATGGGTCGTCTAAAAATAGAGGGATATGGAAGTGGGAAGTAAAAATGCTTACACCTAGTGATGTAATTAATATAATATATTATAAATATTATAAAATAAACTTGATCTAAAAAATAGTTCAGTTTTTAGTCATAAACTCAGAAACAATCGAGCAAAAATGTATTGTTCTCCGCTCTATTTATTCATCATCATAGCACATTTGGTGACAACCGAATAATTTTACGCGTTACAAAAAATATTCTTCACCAGACATCCGAAAATATAAGTTTCGAACCCGAATAATAAGCCTCGATGATTGTATCGTTCCCATTGTTCCGCGTTCCCGAATTCAAACCGAAGTTTCTCAATTTGTGTGTGATGTTATTGATCTTTCGGTAAGGTCTTGTCTTATTTACCCGCAGCCTTTCAGATAAGTAACAAATATTTACATTCAAGTTATTGTTAATAATTGTGAACCCGGCGCACAGTGTGTACTGTGCACAGTGTTTAAAGTGCGTCCGTCTCACTCCGTCGCGCTGCCCCGCCATCGTCCATCTCTTTTATTGAGGAAGAGATAGGACACTTGTCAATTCAAACAAGTTATCAATAAAATCTATTTTCACTAGGTTTGTTTCCCGAGCAGTGCAGTGTAAGCGGCCGAATTGAATTAACCAACGTTGTGGTTGCGTTTTTAACGTGTTAATGCATCGTTTCGGCGACTATGTGATATCCGTACATAACAAATTAAATATATAATAGACTCTACGGTGTGTGAGTTTATCCCGTACCATAACCTATATGTTTTTTTTCGTTTCGTTTTTGAAATAACTGCGCCCACTGCGACTCTAAATTACAATCATGTGCTTCATTTATTGGTTTATTAATACGATTTCTTGTGCATGTTCTTCGCTCGTCGTATATAAACAACATTTTCCTTTGACATTTGACAGATGTTTTTAGAAAATATTGCATTTTAATAATATTTATATGTCTACGACCATCGGATTTGTGTACTGAAAACCTTTTTCTGTGGATTACAGATCGGGGACTCGGTCAAAATGTTACAAGTGTAAGGAATAACTAGCAAACATGGTTGAAATGGGCAATTCAAATCTTCTGCATTTAGGGGACATTGTTTCCCTATATGCAGAAGGCACAGTTTCCGGATTTTTAAGCACACTGGGGTAAGTTTTCTTTACTAAACCCATCAAATTAAACCACAATCAACGTGAAATTTCAGCCTGGTTGATGACAGATGTGTGGTATGTCCAGGAGCTGGGGATCTAACAAACCCTCCTAAAAAATTCAGAGGTAACATCTGACTCAACAAAACCTCAACAGTACACTGATGAATTAATTTTTTAGATTGTTTGTTTAAAATATGTCCCATGAACAGATATTCGGCCCAGAAGCAGTTCTGGAAGGCTGCAAAGCAGAGCATGGGCTCAAATACTGATACCAGTCTGCTGAAAAGGTTACATGTAAGTTCTTCCATTACTTTTTTATCCCAAGTCCAAGCCAATATAAACATAGTTTCCAATTATACCCTATCTATTTTTAAATGATGAATGATTAAATGTGTTTAAAGGTTGTCCAAATATTATTGGACTTCTGAAGATGTTTTCACCCATTTGGTGTCAATTTATTTTTTTGTAAACGCATATTTTTGATTTATAATATTCAATATTTCATATTTATTTTGAATTTCATAAACTTGCGTTCGACCACGTTTTAGTACCGATAATTTTGTAATTAAATTAAATATGGGTAATGGAAAGTTAATAGTGGTTTGTGTGTTTTCAAGATATAAGATTATGATTCTGTTAATTATGTGGTGGTTATTTCCACTGTCAAATTTTGTTGATAATTATACTTTACTTATGATTAAGAATTTTATTTACTATTACATAATTAATAAAAAAATATCTTATAGGATTTATATTTGATAATCATATTTAGAAAAACTGTAATAATCTTCTCAGTATTATTAAAAAATAAAAAAGCTAAAATGTTTTTAATTGAATAAATATCCAAAATTAATATTTTTAATCTTTTTATAATTAAATTTAGTTGATGTTATTATTTAAATTTAGAAAGTGACTCAGTAAATCAATGAAATCCGTCCAATTATTTTATGTTTTCACAAAAATCTCTCAATATTATTAAAAAATTAAAAAGCTAGAGTGTTTCTAATTGATTAAACATTCAAAGTTAATATTTTTAATATTTTTTAATTAAATTTAACTGTTATTATTTAAACTTAGAAACAGACACAGTAAACAAATGAAATTGAAATCCGTCCAATTATTTTATTTTTTAAGAGAAATCTTTCTTATTATTATTTAAAAAATCTCAAGTGTTTCTCATTGAATAAACATCCAAAATTAATATTTTAAATCTTCTTGAATTAAATTTAACTGATGTTTTTATTTAAGTTTAGAAACTAACACAGTAAATCAATAAAATAAAAAATTGTCCAATTTTTTTATCTTTTAACATAAATCTCTCAATATTTTTAAAGAATAAAATGGTCAAAGTGTTTCTAATTGAATAAATATTCAAAATTATTATTTTTAATATTTTTATAATTAAATTTTATTTATGTTATTATTTAAATTTAGAAATTAACACAGTAAATCAATGAAATGAAAAATTGTCCAATTATTTCATTTTAATAATGGAAATTGGAATAAATATCCAAAATTAATATATTTAATCCTTTTATAATTAAATATAACTGATGTTAATATTTAAAACCTACCTCCGTAAATCAATGACTAATGCACACAATACTGCGTCAATTAAATTTAATTCTAATAAGATTATATTCCAATTAGACAAAGAACAAATTTGAATTCAAGGAAACATGAATTAAAGAACAATTTCTGTGTTTCTGCTTTTTATATTAACATTTCAAGCTCATTCCAATCATTGTTCACACTTTGACTTCCTTTGATTTGTGTTATTTAATGTTTTGTATTTATTATGACTAACTGGTGCCTCAATTTGCCATTATAATACTGAGAATTTTGTAGTGATTTCTTAGAAAATTTGAACAATTAATATTCTGTGTGTATTTTCAAGAAACACCATTATGAATATGTTAATTGAGCTGTGGCTGTTTCTACTGTCAAATCTTGCCTTAATTAAAGTGTACAGTAAATTTAATCAATAATTTGGAATAACTGTCTGATTATTTAATTAGAAAAGTAAAATTCTGTGGAACTGAAAGTTTCTTTTTTATAACGCAAAACAATTTCTTATCATCAAAAAATAATTTATTGAATAAAAATTCAACTAGTTATAAACAGATTTAAGCAAGTTGAAGAAATTTATTTTATAGCTTCATAAACTATAAAAATTGGTTAAAGAAGTATAAAAAATATGTGCATATAATTTTAAAACAATCTTCTTTGACGTAAAACAGGCAAAGTATTAATACATTTCAGTGAAACGAAGTACATAAATTAAAGAACAATTTCCACGTTTCCTGGTATTATTTTCACATTTCAAACCCGCTTTGACATTAATTCATTGTTTACAAACACGTCGAAATTGAACGCTTATTAATTTATCTCAATCGTCATTCCCACCTAGTCTGGAGCAGTCATAAAATCCGACGTTATTGTTTATTACTTACAATGAGATTTATTAGCGGATGTGCATGTTAATTAAATTACAATGCATTATACGAGGGTAGTATTGAAACAAAATTATTTTTGTAGCATGCGGCAGAAATTGAGAAGAAACAAAACGAGACAGAAAATAAAAAATTGTTGGGGACTAACGTGCAATATGGAAATGTTGTGCAGGTATTCAATTATTATTATCAGTCCTGAGCCTTTGGTTAAATGGCAATTTTTTAGCTACTCCATCTCAAATCCAACAAATACCTAACGGTAAACAAAAGACTTCCCGCATTATTGGAAAAGAACGCTATGAGGGTTTATCTAGACGGTAACGGCAACGAGGGTTCGTGGTTTTACATTATGCCCTTCTACAAACTGCGTGCCAGCGGCGACAACACCGTGTTGGGCGACAAAGTCATCCTGAGCCCCGTAAACACGGGCCAACAGGTCCTGCACGTCGCCGCCAACCACGAGCTGGTAGACAACCCCGGTTGCAAGGAAGTGAACGTGGTGAACGGCAGCACGTCGTGGAAGGTCACCCTGTTCATGGAGCACCGCGAGAACTCCGAGGAGATCCTCAAGGGCGGCGACGTGGTGCGTCTGTTTCACGCGGAACAAGAAAAATTCTTGACAATGGACGAGTATCAGAAACAGTACCACGTGTTCTTGAGGACCACGGGCCGAACGAGCGCCACGGCGGCAACCAGCAGCAAGGCACTGTGGGAGGTGGAGGTGGTACAGCACGACCCTTGTAGGGGTGGCGCCGGCCATTGGCACTCCATCTTCCGGTTCAAGCATCTGGCGACCGGCCAGTATTTGGCGGCCGCCGCCGACTCGGAGAACGAGGACCCGCCCTCCTATCACCTGGTGCCGGTTGCCTACCCTAACGAGATTGCGTCTCTGTTCGAGCTCGATCACACTAGTTTGACGCGTAGCGACAATTTGGTACCGCAATCCAGCTACGTGAGATTGCAACACTTGGTTAGCAGAAGCTGGGTGCACTCCACATCTATACCCATTGATAAAGACGAGGAGAAACCTGTTATGTCGAAGGTTGGGTGTGCTGCTACTAAAGAGGACAAAGAAGCATTTGCTTTGAAGCCAGTACCACCTGTAGAAGTACGCGATCTCGATTTTGCCAACGATGCTTGCAAACTTTTGAGCTCTTTGTCTGTGAAACTGGAGAAGGGCACCATATCTCATAATGAACGAAGGTACGTCCACCCCTTCAAAGGATTTACTTCAAATTATTACCTACATTCTCCATTTTAGATCCTTAACAAACCTACTACAAGATATTATTTATTTCGTGGCTGAATTAGAGAATGAGCAAAACAAAACTGAAGCCTTAGAGTTAGTCGTGACGAATCCTAATAGAGATAGGCAGAAACTATTGAGAGAACAGGCTATATTGAAACAACTTTTCAAAATCCTCCAGGTAACAAACGTTGTTTTAAACCACCAGCCAATTTTAACGTTGATTTTTAGGGCCCATTTTTGGATACGGACGGCGAAGGCCCGTTCCTGAAAATCGAAGAGCTGAACGACCCTCGACACGCCCCCTACAAATACATATTCCGCCTCTGTTACAGAATCCTGCGTTTAAGTCAACAGGACTACCGTAAAAATCAAGAATACATCGCCAAACATTTCGGCTTCATGCAGAAGCAAATTGGTTACGACATTTTGGCTGAAGACACGATCACAGCCCTTCTGCACAACAACAGGAAGTTACTGGAGAAGCACATCACCGCCGCCGAGATTGAGACCTTCGTTGGGCTGGTCCGTAAGAACATGAACAACTGGGAATCCAGATTTTTGGATTACTTATCCGATTTGTGCATCTCCAACAAAAAGGCCATACCGGTCACCCAAGAGCTGATATGCAAGAGTGTCTTGAGCCAGAAGAACTCTGATATATTAATAGAGACGGCCATGATGAAGACGGAAATCCACGAAGACGTCCTGAACGAACACGACGAAGACGTGGATGTAGAGGTGGCAGTGGTGGAGGAGGTGCATTTGTGTTGGAACAACAGGAAGACATCTAGACCTTTAATAGAGCTGTGCAAAAACGCCAACATGGGTTCCAAGGACGACCAAGCCATTTTAGACTATTATCGCCATCAATTAGATTTGTTTTCCAACATGTGTTTAAACAGACAATACTTAGCTCTTAACAATTTATCTCCACACTTGGATATAGAGCTGATATTGAAATGCATGGCAGATGAAAACGTTAGTTTCGAGTTGAGGGCTTCGTTTTGTAGGCTAATGTTACACTTACATGTGGATAGAGATCCACAAGAACCCGTCACGCCGGTCAAATACGCCAGGTTGTGGTCTGAAATTCCTTCACAAATGTCTATTAATGAGTAAGTACCCTGCTTCAGATGTTAGAACAGGTTTTAAATGCTTTCTGTTTTAGTTATGATAGTAACAAAGCTCCGGATCCTAATAAAGAGGCAGTAAGAGCCAGATTTTATTCAACAATAGGTTTTGTTGAGGATTATTTGTGTAATGTTGTGGCAAAAATGTGGTCATTTGCTGACCAAGAGCAGAACAAGTTGACATTTGAAGTTAGTATTTTTTTAATATGTAATGTGAACATTTTGTTCAGATTACATCAAGTGAGCCCCACAATCTCATATATTTTATACAGGGTGTTAAAAATCGATTGATTTTTGCTATTTTAGGTATTTCTAAGCAAATACTTCCTTATCTATCATATGCCTTAATTTTTTACCAAATAAAATTTAAATTTTTTACTGAATTTGGCTGAAATATCTTTGATATTGATGATTAACAAATTGTTATTAAAGAAAATTTAACAATAATTTTTTAAATAGAAGTAATTACTCAGTGTTAAAAGGTGACAAATTAAAATTTGACACAAATTCGTCTGAAATATCTTTCATAATGAAGATTGAAAAAAAGGAAATGGAAGTTTGTCTGAAATTCAAGCTTGACTAACTTGAGATATTATTATATTCTCTATTATACCTGGAATATCAGAAATCGACCAATAAAACACCTTTTAGATTAAATTTTTGTGTAGCAAATAGAAAGTAATATAGAGAAGTTGTGGTGTTCATTGGAGATTGTTTTGTTTAGATTTTTTGGGTTTGGTGTGTGTTTTAAACTGTAATTTTTAGGTTGTGAAATTGGCTAGAGAATTAATCTATTTCGGTTTTTATAGTTTTTCTGATTTGCTTAGTTTAACTAAAACCTTGCTCAGTATTTTGGATTGCGTTTCTGAGAGTGATATGTTGGAAGGCGGGATGCCCACAAGTGATATTGATTGTAAGTAGTTGTCCATAACATATTAAGAAATTACGAACTTAAATGAAAATTGTTGTTTGTACAGCTGGAGACAAAATTCTAGACGAGAGAGGTACTTGTGAAGTTGATGTTGTGTTTATGTTGTCTTGCATTTTATCTCTGTGTTTTTAATTAATAAATCAATGTTGTCCCATACTAATTTTCACTTTCTGAATTAACTTTTGTCTTATATTCAATTAGCAGAAGGAGGGGTCCTAAGAACTATTGGAGACATGGGTGCCGTAATGACGTCATTAGCTTTAGGTCCAGCTGGAAGAAACGTAGTAACAACAAACGCTGGCCAACACGGAAAATCGCAGTACATGAAAGAGTACCCGTTAGTCATGGACACCAAATTGAAAATTATTGAGATTTTACAGGTACTTGTTGTGGGTCTTGTCCAACTAACTCAAGTCTGATCTATTTGCACTTTCAGTTTATCTTAGATGTTCGTTTGGATTACCGAATCAGCTGCCTGCTGAGCATTTTCAAGCAGGAATTCGATGAGTCAGAGAAGAACAGCACCGGCGACGTGAACCTGGGCCAGAAAAACATCGACCTGGAGACAATCGGCAGCCAAGCCGAAGGAATATTTGGTAGTAGCGAGGAATGCGCCGTCTTGGACCTGGACGGCTACGGAGGCCGGACGTTCTTGCGCGTTCTTCTCCATCTAACAATGCATGACTATCCTTCTCTGGTGTCTGGAGCTCTGCATCTCTTGTTCCGGCATTTCAGCCAACGCCAGGAAGTCTTGCAGGCCTTCAGGCAAGTGCAACTGCTGGTTTCCGACAGTGACGTCGAGTCGTACAAGCAAATCAAGGCGGACTTGGACTTACTCAGGCAGTCCGTGGAGAAATCCGAACTGTGGGTGTACAAGTCGAAAGCCGCTGAGGAGCACACCGCATCCAACAAGAAAAGCAAGGACGAGGAGGACGAGGCTCCTCCGACTGCTGTGAAGCCGGCCAAGATCAGCGTTCTGGAAAAGAAGGGTTCCGCCATTAATTTGGATGTGGGTCCACCCCTGCATCCAGAACAAGCGGACGAGTACAAGAAAATCCAGCAAATTCTCATCAGGATGAACAAGCTTTGTACGCATGGCTCCCCAACCGGGTTGGTTAAGCCCAGGAAGCACGAGCAAAGGCTGTTGAGGAACGTGGGGGTGCACACTGTTGTGCTGGACCTGCTGCAGGTTCCGTATGATGAGAAAGAAGACATTAGAATGAACGAGTTGATGAGGTTGGCTCACGAGTTCCTGCAGAACTTCTGTCTGGGTAACCAGCAAAATCAGGTCTTGTTACACAAGCACTTGGACTTGTTTTTAAATCCTGGGGTAAGACGGATTTGCTTCCACGTTTTGGTTGCTGACTGTTTGGTTTTAGATTCGTGAGGCGCAGACGGTATGTGCAATATTCCAAGACAATTCGACCTTGTGCAATGAAGAAAATGAAAAAGTCATTCAACACTTTGTTAGATGCATAGAAAGTCACGGCAGACACGTGCAATATTTGAAGTTCCTGCAAACGATTGTGAAGGCTGAGAACCAGTTCATAAGGAAGTGCCAAGACATGGTGATGCAAGAGGTGAGTCCAGTAACCTTGTCCGACAGTTGGAGTTTTACGCTTCCGTTATTTTAGTTGATAAACGCAGGGGAAGACGTCTTGGTATTCTACAATGACAAGGCGTCTTTTAACCATTTCATTGAGATGATGCGTTCTGAAAGACACTGCATGGATGAAGGTAGTCCATTAAAGTACCACGTAGAATTGGTAAAATTGCTGGCCTGTTGTACAATGGGCAAAAACGTATACACCGAAATAAAGTGCCATAGTCTGTTGCCATTGGATGATATAGTCGCCATGGTGACGCATCCTGACTGCATACCCGAAGTTAAGGAAGCATATGTAGGGTTCCTAAATCACTGTTACATAGACACAGAGGTAGAAATGAAGGAGATTTACACTTCAAATCATATGTGGACACTTTTCGAGAAGTCCTTTTTGGTAGATATGGCTGATATAGCCACAGCTCCTACAGACCGTAAACATCCCGATAGAGCTTTAGAGAATTACGTTACTAATTGCGTTATGAATATAATTTCCACTTTCTTTAGTAGTCCGTTTTCTGACCAAAGCACTACAGTCCAGGTAAGACGTCAATGTTTTATGTAGCATGGTTTGAACGGATGGGTGCAAATGGTGTTACATGTGCTTAGTTTTTTTATACGATTTATCTCACTGCTTACTACTGAAGTTGTTTGGATGGATGCGGTAGCTTAGTAACAGTAGTGCAGTAGATTTATACTATTAAAAACTTTGCTTCATGGTTTCTTACGTGGGATTTTATTAGAAACATCTGCATGAAGCAAGGGTGTTCTGGAGTGACTCAACAATGGATGACTATGATCCTTTCACAAATAATATGCCACTCAAACAGTCGCCTTATGCATCTAACGTAAGTAAAAGAAATGTAAAACATAGAGAGAGAAAGTTACTAAAAAGAACTGTTGACTAAAATTGTTTCTTGTTTATTCACTTTGACGAATATATTGGTGATTTGTAACAGAATTCATTGGGGGTAGATTTCAAGACGTTGGTTTCGGATAACTTGGGGCATGTTTTACGTGTTTTTTACTGTTTTTACAAGTTTTCACTGCAGTGACTTAAGTGCACTTAATTCTTCTTTGACTTGAGGTTGATAAATGTTTTCTGTGATAAAGGTTTCACTGTCATAATGTATTTATATTTGCATTCTATGTATTTTTAATTGAAGTTTTGACATTTTTAAATATTTTAATGCATGTTTTCAATTATTATATATTTAGTATTTACCAAGTAACACAATGTTATTATATAATTGTTATTAAAATATATATAAGAGCACCTAATAAATATATTACTGGTTCACCCTCACACAATAAAGGTCTTGTATATACACATAACATAAATACATTCAATTTCTCATTAAATATATTGTATTATAATAATTTTTAGTGTCCATTTAGTTAAAATTATCAAAATATTTTAAAATTTCTAATTTCTACTTAAAATAAACTAGAAATTAAATGTTACATTACATAAACTTATAAAAATCAAATTTAAATAAATTTTCTAGTCAAAAAATTATTACTACATTTTATATATAAACAATATTATTTTAAAATATATGTACAGGACGTTTTAAAATATATGTACATGACTTTTTAAAATCGCAGGCACACAGAGTTACCACATATTGTAGAGTCAAAATAAATCGATTGGACCAATATACAGGGTGATTCACCTAACATATTCATTGGAAGTTTATGGAGATCGGAAAAAATTTGATTTGAAATTTTCATAACAATTATAACTTGACTTGAACTGTTTTTCTATTTTGACCCAAATTTCATTTCCGGTTTAACCAGAAGTGACATCAACTTTGTTATTTTCTAGAAAACACTCTGTATATTTTTGAATTTTTGAATTCTACAGGTAGCAATTAAAATAAGTATACTATGTCCTATACCTAAACCCAATAGTTCTTGAGTTTTTTTCTAAAAGTTTTGACAGATTGATGACCTAAGATGTATGAAAAGAAATCAATTTTAATGCTGGAAAGTTCATTTTTGATATACACGTTAACCAAGGATCATTCTATAAAGGGCTATTATTAGTACTCCTAAATTTTATACAGGGTGGTCGTTATTTACGTTTAATTTTGGAAATTTCATTGAAAATAATTGATGCTCAAAATTAAATATAAATAACGGACACCCTGTATAAAATTTGGGACTACTAATAATGGTTCTTTAGTTAACGTGTATGCCGAAAATGAACTTTCCAGTGTCAAAATTGCTGGATTTACAGACATTTTAGTTAGACCATCAATTTGTCTAAATTTTTTGAAAAAAAAAAAAAATAACTCAAAAACTATTGGGTTTTGGAATAAAACATGATATAGTTTTTTTATTTGCAATTATATATAGAATTTAAATTCAATAATTTTATTCGTTCACCATAAACTTCTAATGAATAAGTTGGATGAATTACCCTGTATATTATTAAAAACCTATTATTATTTATTACCAACTTTTAATCCATTCAACTGAAGAAAAGATAAGCCTCAGTTTTGATTTGTTCTTATTAAATCGTTTATTTATCTTCCTTTGAGTTTCTAATGCGACATGAAGAAGCAGAAAGCCTTTTCTAATGACTAAAGCAGGTCATCTTTGAGTAAACTTATTTTTTATTTTATTAAAATTATAATACAAAATATGACATATTTTCTAAATTTGAATATTCAGTCCCTAAAAACACACACTATTTCTATAAATTAATATTGCATTTAATCGTTCAAAGGGTTTGTGGAATATTCAAGAGAACAAAGTTATTCAATGGTTCACTGATTAGAAACAAAAACTATAACACTGCATTTTTGCTAAGCGTTTACAATTTTTTGTGTAGCTTTAGCTTACTAACTCCCAACAGCTTAGCCTCATTCAGTCATTTTGGTGGCTTTTTTCCTTTTTTATTTTGTCATGGGGATATTACAGTTTTTAAAATCCATTAACCAATTTTTTTTTAAACCTGCAGGTAATGGATGACTACTTAACATCGGTTTTTTTTTGGAATATTCCCCTTCTCTTTTTGACTAGTTTTTTTTTAGTTGCATGAAAATATGGATTGTTTTGAAGATGTTTTACTAACACAGTTTGAGAATTTTTATTAGTTGGTGATATACAGTTGCTATATATCGATTCAATATTGTTTGACATAAATATTTTGCAGACAAGGCAACCAATTTTTGTACAGCTATTGCAATCCGCATTCAGAGTATCTCAATGTCCTTGGCTAGCAGCACCACAGCGCTTTAACGTTGAAAACTGTATACGTACACTCTCAGAAGTTGGTTAGTTAGCAATGACTACATTAAAAATACGTTTCACCCATACACGTGTTAAATTTCAGCTAAAAGTAGGGGTATCGCTATACCTTTAGATCTAGAAAGCCAAGTCGCCGCTATGTTCACAAAAACCACCTTACTAACAAGGCAGACCACTAACAAGTGGAAGGTTGCCTCCAAAACTCAGAAAATTGAACGATCTCAGTCCCAGGTAACTCTACAAAATCCAATTTTAGACAGCATAACTGTTTTTGGAATATTTCAGCTGATGAGGTTGGACAGGAGTATTATAGAGGGCCTCCAGGATATTGTATCTCTGTTGGAGGACCAACTTAAACCTTTGGTCCAATCTGAATTATCTCTCCTTGTGGATGTCTTATACAGACCTGAGTTACTGTTTCCAGTAGGGTCTGAACCTAGAAAGAAATGCGAAAGTGGAGGCTTCATTCGGAGGTTAGAATTTAATTGATTTGAACATTTTCATTCAGGCACTAATATGTTATATTTCTAGATTAATAAAACACACTGAAAAGTTGCTGGAGGAAAAAGAGGAAAAACTTTGCGTAAAAGTACTTAAGACTTTACGAGAAATGATGGCTATAGATCCGGAATACGGAGAGAAGGTTACATTAAAGTTTTTGATTAAAAATATCACTTTAATTTACATTATATTTCTGTTTTCACTAACGCTGCTTAGAATGATAAAGAGAATGATATGGTACGGTATCATTTGTGTCGTAAATTGAGTGTTGTGTGTAATAAAATTCCAAAATGCTTGTAGTCCTTCCCATTAGCCTCAACCTGAATTTACTACGTTACTAAAGTATGTTTTCTGTAGGGCGACGTACTGCGTAACAGTTTACTTGCGAGGTACTTCGGGAAATCTTTCATGCAAAAGCACGAGACGGTCGAGTTGGGCAACTATCAGATATCGTCCGTCACCCACGGCCCAGGCGGTAACCAATACAATATTTCCATTAATTCGTTGTATAATTGACTAAAATTTTGTAGCCAAAGTCCTGAGTCGAGCTGGAAGAACACTGCATGAAGTACAGACTCATTTAGATCGAGAAAAGGCATCTGATTTGGTCATAGAACTGGTTATAAAGTCCGTCAACTCACCATCAATATTCAGCGAAGCTGTGGAGCTTGGAATAGCCTTGTTGGAGGGCGGAAACTCCATCATCCAAAAGAGCATGTATAACAAACTGTTGAAGGGTGACCTAAACCAGTCGTTCTTCAAGGTGTTTTATGACAAAATGAAGGACTCGCAGCAAGAAATCAAGTCGACCGTAAGTGTGAACACATCCGATATGGCCGTTAAAGCGCACGAAGACAAACAAGACGGCAAAGATTCGGACAAAATTTCCAAAAAACCCGGCTCGAAGTCCAACGGCATATTAATCAGCGACGAATTGCGTGAGGAGCTGACCAGAGCTGCCGAGTCCACCTCCCAAACTTACGCACACATCCGCAACATGGCGGCTGGTGAAGACGGCGTTGTGGCCGCCGGCACCGGGTCAGCCTTCGAGGACTTGCTGGCGGAAAAGCATCGAGACCGCGAGGAACAGAGCGGACTGTCCAACAAGATCTTGATAATGCAGCCCATTCTGCGTTTCTTACAACTCCTGTGCGAGAACCACAATCAAGACCTGCAGAACTTGCTCAGACACCAGAGCAACAAGAACAACTTCAACCTCGTATCTGAGACTCTGATGTTCTTGGACTGCATCTGCGGCTCCACAACTGGAGGTCTTGGATTACTGGGCTTATACATAAACGAAAACAACGTAGCTTTAATTAATCAGACGCTGGAGACTCTGACTGAGTATTGCCAGGGGCCGTGCCACGAGAACCAGAACTGTATCGCCACGCACGAGTCCAACGGCTTGGACATCATAACCGCCCTGATCTTAAACGACATCAATCCCCTGGGCAAATCCAGAATGGACCTGGTGTTGGAGTTAAAGAACAACGCCTCCAAATTGCTGCTTGCTATAATGGAGAGTCGCGGCGACAGCGAGAACGCCGTCAAGATCCTCAACAACATGAATCCGAAGCAGCTGGTGGACGTGGCCTGCAGGGCCTTCCACCAGGAGACCGCCGAGGACGACGACGACGTCGACGATGCCAGCGTGGAGGATGTGGTGTCGCCGCGGGAAGTGGGCCACAACATATACATTCTTTGCCATCAACTCGCACAGCACAACAAAGATCTTGCCGCGTTGCTGAAGCCGGCCGACTTCGCAACGGACCAGAAGATGCAGAAGGCTTTGATTTATTACGCCACCCACACAGCACAGATCGAAATTGTCAGGAACGATCGCACTTTGGAGCAAATCGTCTTTCCCATACCGGAGATTTGCGAGTACATCACCACGGATACCAAGATTAAGGTACTGAACACGGCTGAACGGGACGATCAGGGATCGAAAGTTGCTGATTTCTTCGAACGCACCGACCAGATGTTTAACGAAATGAAATGGCAGAAGAAACTAAGAGGTAATATTTATCTCGTCGGTTTTCAAGGAGAAGAAATTTCTCTTACATTGGGTATTAACATTCACAGAGAACTTCAAAATTGAGATGATAAATGTTCCTCTTCTAATGTCCAAATTTAGTGCATTTTTTGATGATGTTCAGCCTCAGTAACACATAATTTGAATATTCCAACTTCCACTTAATGAATAGTTTATTCAGTTGAAACATTTTAGTTCATAGTAAACTAAATTGTAAGAGGAAGTTTCTATATGTTCTCTGTAAACCAGTATTTTAGCCTCCTCTAAATATTTTTTTGTTACAGCCCAACCCGTTCTGTTCTGGGTCAGCAGTTACATGTCTTTGTGGAGTAACATACTGTTCAATTGCGCAGTACTTATTAATTTGATCGTAGCATTTTGCTATCCGTTTGAAAATGCTTTACCTAGTAAGGTCTTTGTAATATTTTAAAGACTTTCACTGATTGATTATTTGTAGAAATTAGCTCTTCAATATCTGTTCTTATTTGGTTTGCCATGTTGACGTCAGCTGCCATAGTAGTTACTGGAAGGGAGACCGGTATAAGAACATTAGTAGCATCAACAATACTTAGACTGATTTTCTCTCTAGGCCCAGAACCCACTTTGTGGTTACTGGGCACTGTAACAATACTACTCAAAGGTATACATCTAGTCAGTATAATGGGAAATCACGGTACATTAACAAAAACCTATCAACAAATACTCACCGATGCCGAACTGGTCTACCATTTGGCATACCTCGTATTCTGTATGTTAGGACTGATGATGCACCCGTTTTTCTATTCAGTTCTGGTACGATTTACTAAGGTTCCCAAGTAAGCTTAATAATAACTTTGTGTTTTCAGCTATTTGATGTTGTTTACCGGGAAGAGACTCTCTTGAATGTAATAAGATCTGTCACCAGAAATGGTAGATCCATTATATTGACAGCTGTATTGGCTTTAATCCTAGTTTACATGTTCTCTATAATTGGATATATGTTCTTCAAAGATGACTTCATCGTTAGCGTCAAGAAGAAAACCGGTAACATTCACCCACCCCAACCACCGAAACCAATACTAACAATTTTTTTGTTGAAGATGAGTCGTGTGATACCATCTCAGATTTAACCGGTAATAAATACAAGGAAGACACAACGGGTGAGTACTGTGAGTTGGTGGACCCAGGCGAGGAAAGCCACGAAAGGGCCTGCGACTCATTAATTATGTGTATTGTAACGACTCTGAACCACGGTCTTAGAAACGGTGGAGGCATTGGTGACATTCTTAGAGCTCCCAGTAATGAAGTAAGTGACCAAGTGTTCCAAGACTTCAGTGCAATACAATAATTTACGTTGCAGGAATCCTTGTTCGTTCCTAGAGTTGTTTATGACTTACTGTTCTTCTTCGTCGTCATCATTATAGTACTTAATCTTATTTTTGGTGTTATCATCGACACGTTCGCCGACTTGAGATCCGAAAAGCAACAAAAGGAGTTGATATTAAAGAATACTTGCTTCATATGCGGTAAGATTAATGGTGTTTCTTTTAATGCAGTTACGAATGGTTTTTGTTTTAGGTTTGAACCGTTCATCGTTCGACAACAAAACCGTAAGCTTCGAGGAGCACATCAAGTGCGAACACAACATGTGGCACTACTTGTACTTTATTGTCTTGATAAAAGTCAAAGATCCTACCGAGTTCACAGGCCCGGAAAGTTACGTGTACGCAATGGTTAAGGCTTTAAATCTGGATTGGTTCCCGAGATTGAGGGCAATGTCTTTGGCTGCAGTTGAAGGTGAAGGTGAACAGATTGAATTGAGGAGTTTGCAAGCACAGTTGGAAAATACGCAGTTACTGGTAACCACGTTGTCGTCACAGCTGATGGAACTGAAGGACCAAATGGCCGAACAAAGGAAACAAAAACAAAGGATTGGTTTGTTGAATTCCGCCTCTGGATATTTGCCAACTTCGACTTTGCCTTAAGTGACGATACTGTTGATAAGTCGTGCTAGTCTAGAGCGGTTGCTCAAATTGTTGTGTAAATCTTGATGCAATACTTCTTCATTCGTGTAACTTAAATATAGACATAGATCAGTAATGCTCAAACATTTTAGAAAATCTTATCAACCTATTAAATGAAAGTTTTACAACTGCAAAATTTTAAATATTTTTGTGTTTTGTGTTGTGGTTAGAGGGTTGTTTTACGTAATGTTTCTTTAAAAGAAATATATTGTTGTACTTTTCAAATTATGTACAAATTTTATCGAAATATAGTTCTATATTGTGTTGAAACTAGTGTTTTATTTATCCCACTACATGAAGTAAAGTAAGTAAAGTATTATCAAAAGTAGTAACTAAAATATATCCAATATAATCAAATCTTTAAGTACATTATCAAAGTTAGTGCGTTTAACTAAAAAATTAGTTATAAACATTTTGGGAAAGAAATATAGTAATGTATTCAAATTAGGTATTACTAAAAGTGGTAACTAAAGTATCTGCAATATAATCAAATCTTTAAGAACATTATCAATCAAAATTAGTTAAAAACATATTGAGAAAGAAATATATTATAGTATATATGGGCACAAATTTAACTAAAATATAGTTTTGTAATGTGTTTAAATAGTATTTTAGTTATCCTGTCACATAAAGAACAATTTAGGTATTACCAAAAGTAGTAACTAAAATATCTTCAACAGAAACATATCTTTAAGAACATTTTCAATAAAAATTATTACGTTTAACTAAATAATTAGTTAAAAACATATTGAGAAAGAAATATATAACTAAAATATAGTTTTGTAATGTGTTTAAACAGTATTTTATTTATCCTACCATATAAAAACTAATTTAGGTATGACTAAAAGTAATGACTAAAACAACTTCAATTTAATAAATGTTTTAAGAACATTTTCGATTAAAGTTAGAACGTGTAACTAGACCAGCAGTTAAAAAACATATTAAGGAAGAAATATATTGCAGTAATTATCAAATGCATTTCCAAACAAAAACATAAATCGATATCTTTAACCACATACTGATCGTAACCGAAAGCAATTACGACTTGCTGCATTTTATTACATAAATAAGAGAAAATCGGTCCGTTGGATTTAGGTAATTGATGAGAAATAAATCCGGATTGAACATATCAAGTTTTATTGGCACATACATATTATATTAAACAAATATTTTTATTAAAATCAATGTTCCAAATCCTTTTAAGTAGGAAATTACCCCTTTGACATAAAATTGAAAATCCGCTTAACCCACGTTATAATATGAAGGCATCAACCTCCTGTGACGTCACGGGCCAAATGCATCTTGTTGATTACATGAAACGGAATTCCCTTAGGGAATTTTATACAAAGTGAGTATCTAAGGTAATTACTTTGGTAAGGCGAAAACAGCGTTAATCAGTATTCGTTATGTAACATTAAAATAAATAGAATTGCAATTTAATAATCGTAATAATAATTAATATATGAAAAATAGAATAAATAAAACATGGATTTAATTTAAAACACGTTGTCCCTGTACGTTGCAAACATTTCTAATACGTGCAACATAAAAATTGCCATTAATTAGAAACAATTTATATAGTTCTGTATTAAACGGAGCGGAAAATTATTAATCTGCGGCTCCGGCGAGACTAAATAACAAATAAAAGTGCGGTTTTGTACCAAATTTTTTTGCCCACCCCCAACGGCAAACAATTTCACGAGGCAGACATCGTGGAAATAAATCTTTCCCGTTGTTCCGTGCGAGCGGGGGTAATTTATAATAAAGGTGTCGTTTGGCGGGAAATCGATATGGGTGACGAACGCCACCCAATGCGGACGGGGCGTCGGCGAAACTGCCGGTTTATAAATTGGTGATGGGTCCGCCGCTTGGTAGATGGCGCGGCCGCGGGTGGAACAAATTAAATGAATAGATGTCGTTATTTCACTTGTAAACAAACCCGAGTACAAACACTTGACAGCTGTCTGTTTCATGAATTGTGCGCGCTTGCCAATATTTCAATAATATATAAATTTGTTTTAAGTTGGCAGAAAAATCAAATTTTGAAAGTGGTTTTCTGTGTGTATTTGTCGATTTTACTACTGGTTCACTAAGACAATCTGTAATTGGTGTTTGTATTTATTAACAATTTAATGTTTATTCATTGTTAGTTTTTGAATTTTGAAAATGCCGGACCGGTTCAAAGTTTCAAAATCTGAGCACAGCAACAACATACATAAATATGACGAGAGTCCTGACGATGTTTCAGTAACAGAAAAATTATTACCAAATAATTCCACTATCGAAACTAACGGAGGTATGTTACTTGTTATTTATTTAATACAATTATGCCCACATGTGTAATATAACTTTCATTGTTCATTAGTGAGACGTTGCTAAAAAAAAGCTACATTCCATTCAATGAGCTGGTAAATATTAATATAAGGTCTAAACAATGCTGATTCTATTTATAACACCCATGCATTTTGTTATATTTGTACGGCTTGAATCGGAAACCTCTTAACTTTACACCTTATATAAAATTACACTAATGAAACTATATGCAAATAAACACACACACGCCTAATCATTTCCATTCCCTCTTTGTTCATACAGACGGCCTTGTTTGTGCGATGTACGCGCAAAACTAGGGTTGCTCACTTTATCAGTAAATACATACAACGTTAACGATAAAAAAAAATAAAACAACATAAAGCGCTTTCGAAAAGTGTAATCAGCAAACGCTGATTTGCTCAATGCACGTTCGATTGAGGTGATTCGTGACCTTTCGCGGGGCCGCTTTTTGTCTCAGGCCCAGGCCTGGACTCAAGAACGGAAACACGTGCTCCGGTTCCGGTTAATGTAGGTTGCAGGAAAGTGCCTTTTGCGGGAGTCAAACTGAAAGTTTTATCCTTTGTGAGGCGACGTGTTTGACTTTGTTATCTTTTCGCAATTAATTTGCGCTTTTTTTTTAATATTTTGATTGTGTTTATTCAGGTTTTAACTATATGTAGGATGTTATTCATATTAATAAAAATGTTTTTGGATTTATCAGTTGTGAATCATTACCTTATTATTTAAGTTTGCGATAATTTTTAATGGTTTTATGTTAATTTGAATATTTTTATTATTTTAATAAAATTCGAATTAAATTAGGTTGAAGTTCTCACAATTAAATATATTACTTTTTGTTATAAATAATATGATAATAGTCCAATTAGAAAAAAAGTCTGTAATATTAATAATTTTATTATCATTTTAAATTATATAAATTTATATAAAAATTTAAAAATTATTTATTTTAATAATATTAAATTAAATATATTTACTTTATAAATATAAATCATAATTATATGTGAACAGTCTAAATAGAAAAAAAGTATGTAATATTTATACTTCTATTAATATTAATATAATAGTCCAATTAGAAAAAAAGTCTGTAATATTAATAATTTTATTATCATTATATAATATAATTATAATAATATAATTTTATTTTAATAATATTAAATTAAATATATTTACTTTATAAATATAAATCATAATTATATGTGAACAGTATAAATAGAAAAAAGTATGTAATATTTATACTTCTATTAATATATATAATTATAAGAATTTATATATTAATGTCTAATTAGAAAAAAAAACTGTACTATATGTGTGTTCCAAATTTTGATAATATGATGTTTCTATGAATATTCTTTTTTTAAACAGAATTCAAATTAAATTATGTATGAATTTGTCGTAACGACTACAAATATTTGGTAATATTAATACAATAATAATATTAAATTAAATATATTATTTTTAGTTATCAATCATAATTATATGTGATCAGTCTAATTAGAAGAAAAAAACAGTAATACTAATAATTCAATTAATATTTTAAATTAAAAGAATTTATAGGTTAATTTAAAAATCATTTCTTTCAATATTTTTCTATGTGTTCACAATTTTAATAATATGATGTTATAAATATGCTATAAATATTATTATTTTTTAAAAATAGAACTTGAATTAAATTATTTATGAATTTGTCACAACGACAACAAATATTTGTTAATATTAATGCAATAATAATTAAATAAAAATTATAATAAATTAAAAATTAAATAAAATTATAAATCATAATTATATGTGATCAGTCTAATAAAAAAAAACAGTAATATTAATCATTCTCTTAATATTTTAAATTAAAAGAATTTATATGTTAATTTAAAAATCATTTCTTTCAATATTTTTCAATGTGTTAAAAATTTTAATAATACGATGTTTCTATGAATATTCTCATTTTTTTTAAATAGAATTCAAATTAAATTATGTATGAATTTGTCACAACGACAACAAATATTTGGTAATATTAATACAATAATAATATTAAATTAAATATATTATTTTTAGTTATCAATCATAATTATATGTGATCAGACTAATTAGAAGAAAAAAAAACAGTAATATTAATAATGCAATAATAATATTAAATAAAGTATATTATTTTTAATTAAATTTAAAATATTTTAATCTTAATAATATATTGAATTTTAATACTTAATTAATTTATAATATTAATATTTTATATTAAAATGGTGATACACAGTAATTTATTATTATTAATTATGAAGACAACTATGTTAATATAAAAATGATTTATATATAATTTTTAAATATCCATTGTTATAACTTAATAATAATTAATAATAATTATTTATTCATACATAAAATGGCTAATTATAACATAAATAATTTTTAAATTAATTATTATATTATATTAAATAATAGTAATAATAGTAAATGTAATAAATTAATGTTATTGTCCATAATTTCTTTTAAATTAGTCTAATTAGAAAATTAAACAAGAATATAAATCATTCATCATAAATAAATTATTTATTATGAAAATAATTAATTTACAAATTATTAGTTTAGGATCATTAAATGAACTATTATATATTATAATTATACATCATAATAAATAATAATAACAATAACAAGTGTTATTTAATTTAATAATAATTGTTTAATTATTCATACACATTAGTATTTTGATTTTTGTAATTCTATTTTTTTATTTTTTAATAATAATAAAAAAATAATGACTACTAACATAATTGATTTTTAATTTAGACTTACTATTATTATGACTAATATGGTAATGTATAATATTATTTATTATGACAATAATCAATATATTTTCATTCATGAATACTCATATATTATTTATTAGTAATAACATAAAAATGGCAAGTTAAAATATAAATAATTTTTAAAGCTATTATTATTCTATTACAGTAGATAATAATTATAAATAAAGTTTTTTGATGATTAATAAATGAGTGGCTATAAATAAATTATATTAATTAATAATAATAATAATATTTTTATTCATTATGGCAGCAACTAATTAAAAAATATTATTATTAAGTGTATTCATTTTTTTTTACTACAAAAAACATAATGAATATGCCTGTAAGGTTAATTATAAATAATATTAAATGTAAATTTCGTTTAAATATTTCATTAAATTTCACAGCAAATTTATTTCACTGATTAAAATTGCAATACCAGAATTATAATTATAATTGGATATTATGAATCTTTTTGTGATTTGTTTTGCTACAATTTTCCCCCAGTTTAGCTTTATACTTTGACCTTACAGATTTGCAGTTTCAATTAAATTCGCAATTGTTTTATTAACATTTAAAACGTCCACGAAACGAAATCAATATTCATGGAAATTTATAAAATAAATTTTTATTATTTCAACCGATACATCAACCGTCCGTATAAAATTGTTTTTAAAAAGTTTTAAATGTTATTCAGAACAATGTTTTAAAAAAATATGGATACAAAACTGATTATTTCGTGTTTCCAGTGAATAAAACCTCATCTATTCGTTTTTTTGGATGCGTGAACGGATTTTTCGTGGCCCTACTAATGTTTTTGGCTTGTGGTAGTCTTTTATTTGGTAAATCCAACCCTGGTGACAATCTAACCCCTTCTAACACCTGTTGTTTATACCGTTCTACAAACAAATTGGCCGCTTCCGTCAATAAATCCATACAACCTTATAGTATCGACTTTAACCTAGCCTAGGCGATATTTAGTTCATGGTCAGCATTTGTTTCAATGTTAAAGCTTCAACTAAATTTATATTATAACTGATACGTGAACGAATCCATCTGTTTCCTCGAATGAACTTAATTTTCGTCCGAAGTGATAAATACGGCCGGACAGAACTAATACCTTTTGGCAGTGGTATTTAGTGTGTTTATCCCAAATTTAATCTGCCTTGGCTAATCATACAACAACATATATAATGTTTAGGTGTATCATTTATAAGTAATAGGCATCAACAAATTAATCCTTAAACACGCACGTTGTGTAATATATTGCAACAAACAGTGCACACATTTATTCAATTATTTAATTAAAAGCAAACACATTGTCACATATGGAGCTTTTATTCTCTTTATTACAAAATTCGATATTCGATCATACATTTATAATGGAGCATTGAGTAAACACACTCATATTAATTGATTATCTACCTTGTGAATGTTTAATACACCAAATTCGATAATTATAGTCCGGAGGTATTTTTACTTCAAGCACTTACTGATTTTGCAAGATAAGTGCATTCATATTTCATTAAACTTCCCCTTTATGTTTTCCCGGGCCGCCATCTTGCACTAAACTTCACCCTTCACAAACATTATTAAGTTATTTTCGCTGCTGTTCTTATGTACTTTTAATGAACTTTTATTGTAAATCAATTTATTGTTGCTACAGTGGTGAACAGAGGAATATAAAAGGTTAATTAAGAAATGCTCCCCTTTAATTTAAAATATTTTAATAAACATAATTATGCTACAATTATTCATTTACTATCTAAATTAATATAATTTCTACTGAATTAAATTTTAAATAAAATAACTGAGCAATGTGGCAGGTAACAGGAATTAGCACAACTTTTTAATATGTTAAATATTTTAACCATTTTATTCAATGTGAATTGTTAAAATAATATTAATTTACTATTGTTGTTTTATGCAGTGTTATAAAAACTACGATTTTATAAAATGATACATATATTTTTCTGAATTGAGCTGCACATAAATATGGCAATTTTAACTTTGAAAGGGATTTTTAACGATTAAATCTGTGTTATTTAAATTTGTAAAATTTTTATATCGAATTTGGTTATAAATATGATCCCTTACGTTTTCTATAGGGATGGATTTGTGTTTGGGATCTTTTTCATGTTGAAACACATTTATTAAGAGCATCATTTCTTCAATATGTGAAAGCAAATTGTTGTTTAATATATCCATATACTTAAATCAGTCTAAGGGGGCCTTCGTCAGAAGAATTGACGTACATAATTGAACCACCACCATGTTTCTCAGTACATATAACAAACTTTTTTTGTAGTTTTGTCCCTGTAGGTTGTTTAACACTTAAGACTACTCGCCCCCGTGTTCTGTGGTCCAGTGAATGTGATCCTAAGCAAGTCAAAATTGGACTTTCACATTTTTAGTAGAATCCAGGGTTTTTCAAACGAACCCCCATTCACTAACCATCTTCTCACTGTCCTTGAACTAATTTCAGCAAATCCCATTGCCTCTAGATTGGCTTTGATTTCAATTGACGATAAAATTGTATTGTTTTTTGATCTTTTTTTCGACCTCAGACAAATTTTTTCGTAGCTATCACTTGGCCAGTTTCTCTAAATATTTTAATAATACTGAGGTACTGACATCCAATTCAACTAGTACAGCTCATATTTTTAATATATTTTAGTAAGTTGTTATAATTATGGCCATTACTGTACATATTTATTAAATGATTTATACAAATTGTTGATATTTTGTTGTAACTTTGATAGTTTTTAGTGTTTTAATGGAGATTTGATGTTGTTTCATAAGTTTTTAATTGGTTTTAGATCCGGACTTTACGTTGGCCAATCGTAAACTTCAGCATGATTACCTTTTAACTAATTTTTAACATCTTTCAGATCATTATCAAACATAAAAATTCTGATTCTATTCTGTTAAACTTGGATTCATCACTCCAAAGTAGTCTTCGTCAAAATTTTGGAGGATAATTAATAATTTTTGTACAAACTTTTTTTCTGATACCAATGGTTCCTTTACTGAAATACATCCTTACAAGTTTTGTTCATTCAGTCGACGTCTGATTGATTTACTATACACACACACATTGCTATTGTATGACTCAATTAATTAATTTTTTATTTGCCTCGTAGACAAAGAAGGATTTAGTTTATTGATTCTTCCAACTTGTCTGTATATAAAAGGATTTGTTTTTTTGTTAGGTTGTTTTCTGATTCTATTTCCAAACGAGTGTATTGTTTCATAGATCAGCAATATTTAGACGTTGATTTTTTATATTAATGATTATTTCCCTTTTCTCTGGAGTGCATTATGTCTCATTCTTTCAACTGAAAGTTAGTTATTCAATAAAATAAAATAAATCCTACTAAGAATAACTCAAAGAAATGCTTTAAATATAACATAATAATAAAATAAATAGCATAGTTAGGAAGAGCGTAAGAGAAGTTTTTTTATTGAGGTTTATTCTCAAAAAAACTTGTATTCATGAATTTCCATCTCCTGTTTGATAAAAGTTAATCTCACCTCTTAATTAGTCTGTCTTAAAACTTCCTGCCCACAACAAAACGTAATAAAATCTCTTCAATCTTTAATTGAATAAAAAAACTTTGAAATAGACCGCTTGTGTTCGTCGAACTAACAGAATAAAATTAAATTGCGCATGTTGGCGACAGCAACAATAAAGTGAACAAGTTAAGGGTAACACCCTGCAAATCTCATTAGCAACCACTGCCAGTGTTGTGGTCAACAACCACAACGTGCAGATGGTCGGATAATTGAACTGCTGGGGCATTACGTTGTTAATAAAAATGGCTGTAACGGGAAGGTCTCCTCAAAAGGATGGCGTTGTTAATCGTAAAATCCGGCACAATCAAACAGATCCATGGTGCGGTACAGAGGCACGTTCTCGTTTCACGTCGTAGGCCTCACGATGTTTGATCATTAAACATAAATATTTGTTTTGATTTTTGCATCGCTCTTGAGACGGGCCATATTAATAACATTGTAGTTTGTTCTAAAGTGTATTTGTTACGCCGTCTTCGACGCGGAATTGAAGGATGCAAACACGTAACCGATGCCTGAATATAATTTAGAGGAAGGCATATTTCAAACATTGAGCCGCCATCTTGACTCCTTGGCTCAAATATTAAAGTCAAACAGAGTGAACGCAATTTTCATCTTTTACGTTTACATCCCTTACACGTGCAATATTTGTATTGTGACATAAAATATTCGTGGCGTGTATCTCATGGAATTGCTGGAACTTGTGGTGGTTTATCTGTAAGGCGATTTATTAACATATCAATTGCTCATGTTTTCGCATGAAATTCACCTATATTCAGATAATAAACTCCTTAAGCCACATTATCTAAGTAACGATTGTCTAAATTGTTAATTTCATCAGTTTATTATCAGTTTTCTCGGTGTGCTGTAAGTGTATGGGTATCCTGTTTTATTATTGATTGTGACATGAGAAGATTAACTGAAGGTTTGTTATTTTTATTTAAAAATATATATTATTTACATATATTTTGCTTATTCCTTATAAATACGTTTTGATTATGGTTTTATCTTTCATATTTCGAGTCAATATTTTTGTTACAGTAAAAAATTGATATGGAAAATACATTATTATTATCATCAGTATTATTGTATTTCAAATAGATTTTGTAATTTTGAGTTAAAAATAAAGAAAAATAGATAGGGAGTCAAGATTTATAATTTTTAAATTTAATTATTAATAGTGGCTATTAATAATAATAATAATAAATATTAATTATTAAAATATTTAAAAAGGCTATTTTCGTTTCTATTAAAATATATTCTTTTTATAATTCATGAAAATTAATATAGAGCACTTTTTAATAATTTACAGTATTCAATAAGGTTATGAGGAAATTAATTCAATTCAGGACAAACATTTTTAAACAAAACCTATTAATTATGAATATCAGTCTCTATAATAAACATTTTTGTTTTAAAAATTTGTTGCTAATAATATTGAAAATATATTTTATTTATTGTTATTTTGTACCACATTTATAGAATAATTATTATTTATAGAAAAATGTATTTTCTAATAAATAAATTTATAATCAAATTATTTAAAATAAAAGAAAATGAATATAAATAATTTAGAACAAAAATTTTTGTTTTAAAAATTTATTAAAAAAAAAATAATATTGATAACATATTCTATTTATTATTATTTTGTTCCATATTTATTTAATATATTTTTCTAGTAAATAAATTTATAATTAAATTGTTTAAAGAAATAAGTAGTCCTAACATTTTTTTAAATAAAACCTGTTAAAATATGAACATTTATTATAAATTTATAATAAAAATCTTGGTTTTAAAAATTTATTAATGATAAAAACAATTTATAATATTTAAAACATATTTGAATAGATTTATTTTTATTTTATTAATAAAAATTAATATTGATAACATATTCTATTTATTCTTATTTTGTGCCATATTTTTCTAATAAATAATTTATAAATAAATTGTATAAAAAAATATGTAGACCTAACATTTTTTAAATAAAACCTGTTAAAATATAAAAAATAGCAATAATATAGAATAAAAATTTTTCTTTTAAATATTTATTGCTGATAAGAACAATTTATAATATTTAAAAAAAATTGAACAGACTTGTTATTGTTTAATTAATAAAAATTAATATTGATAACATATTCTATTTATTCTTATTTTGTTCTATATTTGTTTAATACATTTTTCTAATAAATAAATTTATGATTAAATTGTTTAAAAAAATAAATAAGTAGTCTTTTATTTTTTTAAAACAAAACCAATAATTTAGAATAAAAATTTTTCTTTTAAATATTTATTACTGATAAGAACAATTTATAATATTTAAAAAAAAATTAACAGAGTTGTTATTGTTTAATTAATAAAAGTTAATATTGATTTTTATTTTATTTTTAAACAAAACCTGTTGAAATATATATCTAAATCATTAATTTAGAATAAAAAAATTTCTTTTAAATATTTATTATTGATAAGGACAGTTCATAATATTTAAAACAAATTTTAATAGATTTGTTGTTTTATTAATAAAAATTAATATTCGTAAAATATTCTTATCTTGTGCCATATTTATTTAATATTCTAATAATAAATAAATTTATAATTAAATTGAATATCAATATATTAGAATAAATAATTTTCTTAATTTTTATTTAAAACAAATTTTAATACATTCATTGTTCTAAAAAATATTTCTAATAAAATTATGTGAATTTTATAATCAGTTAAGTTATTATAGATCTTTTATGTAATTATAATACGTTATTTTTGATTCAACTATTAAATTTCATTTCGTAAAATAATTCTATAAAATGTTTAACTTTCATAAATAATAAATTTTATCAGTATAAAAATTAATTTCGTTGTCGAAATTTGATTTAAGGCTGCTTAACGTATGGATATTTAAACATTATTTTAAATCTATTTTTCTCTTAATTAATAAATTTTACATTTATGTCGAAAGTATTTATATAAAACAATCGAAAACATGCTGGTTTAAATTTAATAAAATAAATATGTTTGATTTAAAGGTTTGTAACCTTTAAATGTTTTATTCTCATTTGCTTTTTATCTATATATTAATTGTTTTACATTCATGTTATAAAATAAAACGTTTAAAAAATTAAATTTCATAATTTCTTTAGTTGATATACATACTAAACCTAAACATTAAAAATTTTAAATTATTATTATTATTTAAATTAATTCTAGAAAAATTTTGATTATCAAAATTATATTACAAATATTTTCTTTATATCTACACAATATTCGATAATCTTAATCTGGTGATTATAATATTACAATTACTTACTAATTACTTTTATTACCTTAATCTATTACACCTCAGAGGATTATCAATCGATAAAAATTTAAAGCAAATATTTTGTGTATATCAGATATTGTCACAAACATAATATCAGACGAGGTTAACAGTTAATATTTTTTTATGAAGTAACAAATAAAATCTATTATGTTACAATCTATTGTTTATAAACTGATTAAATGCAATGTTGTTTGATCCTTAAGGATTACTTTTGGTTATTAAGATAATAGTTATTGACAGACAGCAATAATCCTTTTATTTTTATTACTATTAATTCTCAGTTATTTTTATAATAAGATTATGCAATAGTTTTATCCTGTTTATAAAACTGTGATATAAAAAATATTACACATAGATTCACCGTATCAATTTTAACAAAATTTTGAGTGTGTACACAAAAAATGATTAGATTTTGCCTTCAATTTGATTGCCCAACGATACATCCAAAAAATTGTGGGATTCGTTACCTTAGGACCCTTCAAAATTCAATTTTCCAACAGGATAGTGTTCGACCTCAAATTGTGGGAGTTACTTTAGAATATCTCCAACATTTTGATGTAAAATTGTTGCCATGGCTATCAAGATCTGTGAACTTATCAACGATTTAACACGTATGAGACTTCAAAATTCTGTCCTTCTTGCACAGATTTGGGTGGATATTGAGTGTCAAGTAGGGGTGGCAGAGAATGAGGTTTCTCAGGACGAAGTTAACCACCACAATGAGTGTCTGGTCCCACTCATTACTAACTAAAAATGTGATACTGAGTTCAATATTTTTATCTTTTTGCCTCTCCCTGTTACCCCCAAACTCTACACCAAAACCACTGGATGTATGTGCTGTATTTTCTGTGTCACTGAGCATAGTATAAATTAAAATCTCACAATAAAGATAAAGAGTTTATATGGAATAAAATTGGTATAATGTTAAGGTTGCCTTTAATGATAAATTGTTCTTGATGAGATTATCGACAAAATGTGATTGATTTAACCCGCTACTGGTTGCGTGCCTACAAACATCCTTGAATTAAAATTTTCTTAAATATATTTCCCCCCGTTCCATTACCAAATATCAAATAGTCCGCGCTGTTTACCGGCAATATTCTAATTTCTAATTACGCAATCCCATTATATATATATAGAACCGGATAAAATTTCCGACACATGGGCAACGCAAAAAAACCTCCCTAATATATTCAGGGTTGGAATAAAATCGATAAAATACGGTCCTGAAATGAGGGAGTTTGTTATAATCCACCTTCGCATTTTATCAGGAAGGTAGGAGGGTGGGGGGCGGCATAAAACGATTTTATTTGCTAGTTTGTTTAGATCGCGGCCAGTTTAACATTTCTACAGTTATGAATGGTGTTGGCATTAGGCTGGTCAGGCGAAGTTATCACGAAGAAGGTACACACGTTAGGCAGAACATTTTTTTTGCAACTGCACCGTTGTCTGTTAATGAACCTCTATGTCACCCACACCGATTGTTTGTTACGTATTGTGATTTGTGTCACCCCGTTTCGATTTCGGACGTTCCGAATTGATTTTGGCAATAATAAACACTTTAATATTTTATGGCTCGACTGTTTATAGAGCAAATTCTAAACTTGAATCGCATTGACCTACAAACGTCGAACTTGCATGCCTATAAAATAATTCAATAAAATTTTTAATGAAAGGTGAATTCAATACAGCCAAAGGCAAATCGAACATTACTTCAGGTTTAAATAAAACGCACACAATTTTTTTATATTTCTGTCTATAATTTTCTTTTTAATTTTTTTTTAATTACTTTAGATTAATTGAGGTATAAAAAATATATCTAAATAATTATTTTAATATTTAATATTAATGAGTAATATTTATTTAATATGTTTATAAAAATTACTATTTTTTTATTTATTGTTTTTGATTATTTATGTATTTGATTGAATATTCTTAATTAAAGTTTGGAAACACATTTTTTTTTTTCGTTATTTGTGACATTTAATATTAATATTGTTATAATTGTATAGAAATTTTGTAATTTAGAGTTAAATAAGGAAAAATAAAAATTGTGCTCATTATTTTTTAATTTTAATTTATAATAAAGATATGATAAATAATTGTTAATGTTCAACATTTTAACTTTGAATAACAAATAATAATGATCATATATATTAATAATAAATAAATTATTGAATTGTACAATTATTATTCAATATATTTTTTATTTTTAATAAAATTTAAAAATTATTTTATTGTGTTTCGTTTTTAAATATTTAGGATAAAAATGATGTTTTTATGACAAAATTCAAACAAAAAATGCAGAATTTTTGTTTATTAATAATATTATATATTTTATAATATATTATATATTTTATAATTATATTATATATTTTATAATAATATTAATATATTTTTTTATTATTAATAGAATATTTGGAGTATTTTGTATAAAAATTAATTATTATTAAATAAATATTTTATTATTAATAGAACATTTAAAGCAAATTTTATTTAATATTTTGATGACAAATATTTAAATTAACATTACTACTATTATATTTTTTTATTATTAATAGAATATTTAAAAAATATATTTAATTTTCCTATGTTTTATTTTTAAATATTTAGGATAAAAATACAATTTTTGATGATTAAAATTTAAATTAAAATTACAGTATTTTTGTTTATTAATAATAAATATAAATAATAAATAAATTGTTGAATTTTAAGACAAAATTAAAACATATTTTCATTATTTTTAATACAATATTTATAATAAATTTTATTTGCTTTTACAGTTTTTTGTTTTAAAATATTTAGGATAAAAATTGTATTTTGATGACAAAAATCTAAGAATAGTTTTGTTCATTGATTCGATTAATAATAATTATAAATAATAATAAATATTAAAATTAATTGTAATTTATTTTACTTATTAGTAACAGAATATTTAAAACTAATTTTATATATTTTAATTACTAAGTATTTAAAATAGTGATTATTATATTGATAAAATTTTAATTAAAGTTATAGAATATTTTTGTTTATTATTTATTTGAATGAAACTAAAATATTTAAAAGTAAATTTATTGATTTTTTATTGCTTTTGTTTTTGTTTATAATTAAACAACAATAAATAGAATATTGATACCAAGTTTTAAAATGATTTACTTTTAATTGAAAACCATTAAAAAATATAGGTTTGTTTTATTTGTTTGATGGTATAAAATTGTTTTTAATGCGTGCATTAAAATATGATATACGAAATCGTATTTTTATAGCTTTCCAATAATTTATGCAAAAAAACAATTACAACAAACAGAATCATGGTAAACGTATAAAAAGGACACGGCCTGTAAATAAGCCTAACAGGGCAGTAAAATTTCTGTAATATTTCACACAATTTAAAACCAACTTCACCTTAAAAGCAAATTTTACCGGTTATTATTTTCTGGTACCAATTCCGTCGTCGTCGTTTTTCTCAAAACCAAACGCAAATTACAAAAGAAAAACTAGCACGGCATAAAATCACCACACAAAATCGCAACTGAAATGTTTACAATAATCCCCACCAAAGTTGCGAAGCCTGGAATATATCAGTTGATGATTTTTCAACATGCTGTATAGATTTGTTCATTTGTTATAAGTCGAGACAAATGAACAATCCTTGAGGACATCGTTCATTTTGTTGAATGTGTGTGAATCCTGTTTGTATGCGCAATGGATTTTAGCAAGGGCAAGGGTTATTTTATCAAAGGTACGTTTGTTTTTTTTTTCTAACCTTGTTTTATTAAAATCGGTGGAACATTTTGTCAACGGGGGCTGCAAAAATTGTATTGCCATCGGTTTGTGTACGAGAACTGCAATTTTGTACAGTTGGTTTCCCTAAAGATACCTCTTTGTTTTATACAGGGAGGTTTTATTAAAACAATTTAGTTAAATTATGGTTTGTTGCTTTTATTGGTATAATTAATATAATAATTTACGTATTATGTGCATTTATAAAATACACTTATTGTGCATTATATTAGATTAGAAAGAAAAACATTTATCTTTCATATTCGTCATTATTCAGTTATCAAAAAAGACGTTTTATATTTCTATACTGTATGTTCATTTTTTAGATAAGCCTTTGATAACAGGCGGAATCTGTGCTTACATTTGCAAACAATGGGAAACCTTTAAGCGATGTTAATTTAAATAAAGTATTTGATTTCAGCATTAGGTTGTAAATTTTTAAATTTATTTAAAATTTATATTTTAAGATACAAATTTACTAAGAATTATTTCTATAATTTCAAAATAAAACTCGTTCTATAATAAAATATATAATGAAAATAAAAAGATTAAACACCCAGTAAAAATAATAAATACCAAGTTACTTATGTTAAAATAATAAACGTTCTGTAAAAATAATTTGGTTCCTGGAAAATTATTAGACCAAAAGTGTCATTTATAATATCGTTATTGACCTTTGTAATTTCAGTAATTATGCTTTTATTCAGTGTAATGATGATATTGTAATTGTAAATTGTACATTAAAATTTTGTGTCAAATAATTAATGTCAATTTTTGTTATCCCTGATGTAATTTTATTCTGTTGCCTTACTGGCAGAAGGTGAACGACAATTTTAAGTTTAAAACAAGAATTCAAGTGAGTTTTTCTTGATTTTATTGAATATTGAAATGATCTACATCCAATAATATATTCTTTATAAATAATTAAAAACAAAATATTGATGAGGTTTTCTCTTGAAGTGTTCCTTTATTACACTACTGAAAGCTTTTAAAGCACAACACCTTAGAAGTACAATAAATAAATTTTAATTTTTCTTAAGGCTCAAACAATTGAATTCAATTTTTGTTATATCTGAGGAAATTTTATTGTTGTCTTGCTCACTGGTAGGGTAAGCATAATATTTTTAAGTCTATAACAAGAGTTTAAGTAAATTCATTGAGTATTGATTGAAGTGATCTACATCCAATAATATATTATTTACAAATAATTGGAAATAAAATATTGGGGAAACATTCTCTTGAAGTGTTCTAATCCTTTTTTTACTCTACTGAAAGCTTCTAAAGTACAACTCCTTAAAAGTAGAATAAATAAATTTTTATTATACTTAAATTGGAACCGTTTAACTCAGATGTATCTTTGGGAAGACTCAAATAATTGATGTCAATTTTTGTTGTCCCTGAGGTAATTTTATTCTGTTGCCGTACTCACTGGCAGAAGGTGAACGACAATTTTAAGTTCAAGTGAGTTTTCTTTGATTTTATTGAATACTATATCTTTATATAGTATTATATATAATATATTCTTTATAAATAATTGAAAACAAAATATTGGAGAGGTATTCTCTTGAAGTGTTCTAATTCTTTATTACATTACTGAAAGCTTTTAAAGCACAACTCCTTTAAAGTATAAAAAATAAATTTTAATTTTTCTTAAATTTGAATTGTTTTCAGATGTATTTTTGGATATAATAAAAAAACTGCTGTCAATTTCTGTTTTTGAAGTTCAAAAATATTTATATACTTATAGAAGAATAATTTACAGGAGTTTTTATTATTATTATATCAAATATTCTTTTCGTCACGTCCATTTTAAAAGTATTTCATATATTTTAAAGAAAAATTGGAGATTTTTCAATTCCGGAGTGCACGTTCAGTTTGTGCCCGAAACAAATCATTTTGTCAAACTTTAATTATCCAGTTTTCCTCTAGCATCAATCTTTAAGACGTATTTTTCATGTTTCGTTCATCCACCTTCTTAATTATCTGCTCTCGCTGCCGTAAAATTTTACGCCCCATTTGAAAATTTAATAGTTTTTAAAAGAAAAATAACAATTTAATTTGCTTTGTTCCCGTACGGCACGTTTCCGATTATTATAAAAATTCTTGACATTCTTATAAGGACTTCAATAACTAAAGGCTAGCCATTCAATTTCTTTCAGCCTTTACAATTTTCTGAAATTTAATTGAAATTGTTTTGTCCTTTGTTCCGGTACAAAACACATCTGAAATCCAAATTGGATTATTTTAATTATGTGTGACCGATTTGGATGAAATTCATATGATTATGTGTCGTGTCTAATAGGTTATAAAATTACATGCAATTTACATGTACTAACGTGTACTAAAACAATATCATTATTGCTTTAACATTAATAAGGTAATCGATTGAAATGCCTCCACGTCCGCAATAAATCGTTAATATTGTTTATACTTATTTAATAACACCCATTATATGATGTGATAGAAACGAGTTCGTGTCAAACAACTTTGTAACAACTATCGAGCTTCGGTTAACACCAAAAAAATTAAAGTTAAACAACGGGAAACTAAAATTCGTTCACGATGCGAAAACTCCTTTTGATAATATAATTGAAATTGTTTTGAATTTTATTTTACTGTGGAAATATTAAGTACTCAAGCAGTAAACTTGTTGTTGCGAAACTTATTTAATCATCTGACGCTTTTTCCATTCCCTTTGCAGTTCTGCTTGATGTGTTTCGAGATCTGTAATTGTCCGGGTTTTGGTATTATTGGGTTTTGTGTAACGGGATAGAAAAATAATTTAATTTCTGATGCGAATTAAAACATCTGCGGTCCAGAAAATCATTCTCACTGTTCTAATAAGCTCCAGCAAGATAAAACTGTCGGTGCTTCTTTTTTTGGTTAATCTTTGTATTTATTATCTTCTTGTTCACCAACTATTAAATATTTCACTTGGGAGGAAAAATAAGCTACAATATTTATAGCTGTAAATTAAAACATACATTAATATTTACCATTTTTTATTGTTTCTTGTGTCATTGAATTAACTTAAAATTTATTATTTTATTATATTGATATTAAATTGAAAAAACTAGTTAAAGTTATTTTTTATAAATTAATAAATTAAATTTAAGTAAAAGTGTAAAAGTTAATTAATTTCCCAAATATTTAATAAAAAGAATTTCAAAATTTATTGCTAATTTTGGTTTTTGTTGCCATCAAGTAACTTCCTCATTTATAAAATTTATTTTTATATAAAATTCTTATAAATTATTTTTTATTAACTTTTTACTGTTATTTTATTATTATTATTAACTGAAGTTCAATAATTTTCAACCTATATGAATTTCAGTAAAATGACATGTTCAAAAAATTATTAAACATTAATAATAGTCTGTATGTTAATTCTTACTATTAAACTAAACAAAAATTAAAAAAAAATGTATTTTGGAATTAATTCAAAGAAAATAGTGTGTATATATTAAATTAATTTTAAAATCATATTTTGATATATTAATATCATAATTAGGGAAAGTGTATTTTTTATTAAATAACATATTAAATTTACGTAAAAATGAACACGATAATTAATTTTCCATTAATCTAGTTAATTAAGGGAATACATTTATAAAATCGTTAAAATTTAATAAAGTAATAGCTTTTACTTTTCATCAGTTAATCGCAATAATTTACTAAATTTGTTTATGAAAAAACTCTTTACAGTACAACAATCAACAAATTTAAGTAGAAGAAAATATTGATAAACATGAATAAACAATATTTTTTATATTTTGGAAATAATTTCCTGATAGTATTTATAAACATTATTTTAATGAAACTTGTCTATATAATAAAAGTTGTTTATTTAATGTTCAACTTTTTTTTTAGTGTATTTGTATTGTTGAATTAATCATATTAATATTTATTCGTACTAATGTAATGAAAAAAGCTTTTGTAAATAAGAAACAAGCTTTTATATTTATTATTTGAATATTTAATTTTTAGAAATTCTTTAAGTAGAAATATGTAATAATTTTTAAAAGTGAACTTATGTAGAAGAAAGTAATTTATATCTGACACTTAATCTTGATTTATATAAAGACTTATTCAATTTAATCCATTGTTAAAAATGAATGCTTTTAGAGGCCAATTAGAACTATCTATTATTCACATTGTATCATTGTATAAATGTTTTCACTGATATTAGTAATAGACATATATATAAAACTATTTATTTTAATTAATATTTTTATATGGGTAAATGTTGGATATTGAAATATTATTAATTATTTGAAATTTTTGTAGTTTATATACCTCAAATTTATTAAAAACGAATCACAGTATCATTACAAACAAATAATAAAACATTAAAACAAAACCTCCATTTATTTATTAATATAAATAACAATACGACAGTAACACATGAAATAATAATAAATGAAATAAATCCACCGGAACCACACGTGACAGTAGTCTGGTTGATTTTTGTAACGTTATAAAATTCATAAAAATAATCCGCATTTGACACGAACTCAAATCCACCGTGAATTATTAAAGAGAGAAAATGCAATCAAATCGTATCGTGCCTAATAATAAAAACTAAATAAAAAATGTGTCGTAGTAAACGGGATAATGTCAATCAATACGTCTTAATATTAAAAATGCGCTTGCATAAAGTCTGCAAATGGGATTTTTAATCACCAATTTCAGCAGCTTATTATTTTCAGTACTTATATTAGCATTCACCTTATTACTGAATAAAATAGACGAGATGTGAATTTGTAATTTGTACGACTAATTTAATTAATCGTATTTTCCTACATTCAATGTTAAATTTTGTCGATTTCAAATTTTCAGGGAATTTATAATTTGATTCCTTAAAGAGTTCCTAAATTGGAACCTCTTTTCTGAAGATCTACTAAGAGTGACAGCTTTCATTATAACATAAAAATACTAAAGACTAATTTAATTAATCGTATTTCCCAAAATACAACATTAAATTTTGTTGATTTTACTTAAAATTTTCAGGGAATTTTACAATTTGATTCCTTAAAGTGTTCCTAAATTGGAGCCTCTTTTCTGAAGATATAAAGAGAGTGACAATGTTCATTAAGACACAATAATACTAAAGACTAATTTAATCAATCGTATTTTCCAAAATACAATATTAAATTTTGTTGATTTTACTTGAATTTTTCAGGTAATGTACAATTTGATTCCTTAAAGAGTTCCTAAATTGGAGCCTCTTTTCTGAAGATCTACAGTGACAATATTTATTATGACATAAAAATACTAAAGACTAATTTAATTAATAGTATTTTCCAAAGTACAAAATTAAATTTTGTTGATTTTACTTGAAATTTTCAGGGAATTTTACAATTTGATTCCTTAAAGAGTTCCTAAATTGGAGTCTTTTTTCTGAAGATCTAAAGAGAGTGACAATGTTCATTATGACACAATAATACTAAAGTCTAATTTATTCAATCGTATTTTCCAAAATACAATATTAAATTTTGTTGATTTTACTTAAATTTTCAGGGAATTTACAATTTCATTCCCTAAAGAGTTCCTAAATTGGAGCCCCTTTTCTGAATATCAAGTAAGAGTGACAATGTTCATAATGACATACAAATACTAATTTAATTAATTGTATTGCTCAAAATACAACATTAAATTTTGTTGATTTTACTTAAATTTTCAGGGAATTTACAATTTGATTCTTTAAAGAGTTCCTAAATTGGAGCTCCTTTTCTGAAGATCTACAGAGAGTGACAATGTTCATTATCACATCATAATACTAAAGACTAATTTAATTAATTGTATTGCCCAGAATACAACATTAAATTTTGTTGATTTTACTTAAAATTTTCAAGGAATTTACAATTTGATTCCCTAAAGAGTTCTTAAATTGGAGCGTTTTTTCTGAAGATCTACAGAGAGTGACAATGTTCATTATGACATAAAAATACTAAAGACTAATTTAATTAATTGTATTGCCCAAAATACAACATTAAATTTTGTTAATTTTACTTAAAATTTTCAGGGAATTTACAATTTGATTCCCTAAATTGGAGCCTCTTTTATGAACATCTTAAGATAATGAGAACGTTCAGTATGGGATAAAAATTTTAAAGTCTAGTTAATTAATCGTATGTCTCAAAATTCAATGTGAAATTTTGTTGATTTCACCTGAAATTTTCAAGGAACTTAAAATTTGGTTCCTTAAAGAGTTCCTAAATTCCTTTTTTCTGAAAATCTGAAGAGAATGATAATGTTCATTATGAGATGAAAATATTGAAGACTAATTTTATTAATCCTATTTCCCAAAATTCAATGTTATATTTTATTGGTTGAAATTTTCAAGGAATTTAAAATTTGATTCCTTAAAGAGTTTCTAAATTGGAGCATTTTTTCTGAAGTTTTAAAGAGAAATTATTAGATAAAAATATTAAAAGTTAATTTAATTAATCGTATTTCCCAAAATACAATGATAAATTTTGTTGATTTCTTTGTCTGAATTTTCTGAAAATTTGATTTATTAAAGAGATCATAAACAGAAACATTTTTTATGTGGTCAACTCATATCAAACCCAATAAACTGAGTAAAAAAATGTGTCCCAACAGATGGAAGAATGTCAATCAATAGACTTTAATATTAAAACGTGGCTTGCACAAAGGAAAACATTTACGTTAGACTTTTTGAGGCCTCCCAATCTTTTCGTACATTATTTCGCTACATCTTTAATGGTTAAGCCGGGAGAGCGTGACTCACTGATATCTTTACTGCTCGGCCGACTTACACCTCATATCAATGTATAAAATACTAAAAAGCTTTTTCGTGGAACGTTCCAAATAAAGGCGAAAAACCACATCGAAATCCGTTGAGCCCGTTTTAGAGATTTGACCTTACGTAATGACAGCGTTACTTTTTGTTGGAACGTCAATCAATATTTTCCTTGAAAAGGTTTACCAATTTTAAACGACAATTATTAAATGTACACGTTGATCCTGTTCGAACATTGACGTCCCAGTTTTGACATGGTATTTAACTTTGTGTCCGTTGAACGTTGGCTCGGCTACAAGGCTTTGTTTCCTCGGCTAGCAACACCTTTTAACCAGGATTATTCCCTCAAAACGGTGCAATAAATTAACAGGTTATATTTGGATAGCCCGGCCCGTAATCGTTCAGCGTTCGCTGTTTCAGCAACACGGGAGAGATAAAGAACAAACTAAACTTCGTTGCGTACCATAAAGCCGAAGTAGTTTTACGCATCATAAACTAAAAGGGAATCGCGAAATAACATCTATAAACGTTACATTCCATCATCGTTCGTCGGTGGCGCGTTTTTTAAATACGCAATGCGGGGGTAGTTTTTATACGTGGAGTTATTAGATTTTTGCGATAATTTAATATAAATGGTTTAGGTTTAAATGCGGCCGAGTTGCTTTTAATGTCTTTAACTTAATAAACACACAATGGCTGGATTATTGCCGTTTAATCTATGCAAATGTGCTAGTCTTTGTTATGCAAAACGTCTGAAATAGGCCAAAATGGATGTAAAAAGGGTTTTTAATCACCAATTTTAGCGGCTTTATCGCTTTCAATAGTTTTATTTGCTTGCACCTTACTGTTAAATAAAATAGATGAGATGCAAATGTGTTGTTTCAGTGTTTTTAGCTATTGAAGATAATTTAATTAAACTCATTTCCTAAGATATAGTTTTAAATTTCCTGAATTTCACTTCAGGGAAGTTACATTTTAACCTTTAAGGAGCTTTTTTGGACATATAAAGCAAGTGGCAGTGTTCGTCATGAGCCAAAATTATTAGACTTTCCTAAAATATGGTTTTAAATTTCCTGAATTTTCCTTGAAATTTTCAGAAATTTCATATTTGATTCCTTAAGAAGCTTTTTTTGAAGATTTGTAATATTGGTCATGAGTTAAGTTTGTTAAAGAATAATTTAATCAAATTTTTGAAAATACAGTATCACGTTTCGTTGATTTCATTTAAAATTTTCAGTGAAATCAAATTTGAAACCTTCAAGAGTTAAATTGACTACTTAAAGAGTTCATAAGTTGGAGTTTTTTCTGAAAATCTAAAGTAAGTGACATCAGCCAAAATTATTAAGATTTCCAAAAATACAATTTAAAATTGATTGAATTTTATTATAAATTTTCAGGAATGTCATATATGACTCCTTGAGGAGGTGTTTTTGGAGATCTAAAGCAGATTCTAATGTTCGTGACGAGTTAAATTTATTAAAGGATAATTTAATCACATTTTTCAAAATACCGTATAAATTTTTGTTGATATTGTTTAAAAAAAATTTGATTCCTTAAAGAGTTTATAAATTGGAGCTTTTTTCAGAAAATCTAAAGTAAGCGGGAATGTCGTCATCAGTCAAAATTATTATTATTTCCAAAAACACACCTTTAAATTGCCTGAATTTCATTATAAATTTTCAGGAATGTCATATTTGACTCTTTAAGGAGCTTTTTTTGGATATCTAAAGCAATTTGTAATGTTCGTCATGAGTTAAGTGTGTTAAAGGATAATTTAATCACATTTTTCAAAATACAGTATCATGTTTTGTTGATTTCATTTAAAATTTTCAGCGAATTTAAATTTGACTCCTTAAAGAGTTCATAAATTGGAGCTTTTTTCTGAAAATCTAAAGTAAGTGGAAATGTCGTCATCGGTCAAAATTATTAACATTTCCAAAAATACAATTTAAAATTTCCTGAATTTTACTATAAATTTTCAGGAATGTCATATTTGACTCCTTAAGGAGCTTTTTTTGGAGATCTAAAGTAAGTTGTAATGTTAATCATGAGTTAAGTTGGTTAAAGAATAATTTAATCACAATTTTCAAAATATAGTATTATATTTTGTTGAGTTCATAAATTGAAGCTTTTTTTGAAAATCTAAAGTGAGTGGCAATTGACACAATAATGAGCTTTTTTTGAAGATCTAAAGCAAGTTGTAATGTTGGTCATGAGTTAAGTTTGTTAAATGATAATTTAAAAAACATTTTTCAATATACAGTATTATATTTTGTTGATTTCATTTAAAATTTTCAGTGAAATCAAATTTGACTCTTTAAAGAGTTCATAAATTGAAGCTTTTTTCTGAAGATCTGAAGTGAGAGGCAATGATCGTCATGAGCCAAAATTATTAATATTTCTCAAAATACAGTTTTAATTTTTCTGAATTTTACCTTCAATTTTCAGGGATGTCACATTTGAATTTTTAGTCAAAATTTCCTAAAATATAGTTTTAAATTTACTAAAATTCACTTTATATTTTCAGGACTGCCATATTTGACTCCTTAAGGAGCTGCTTTGGATTGGTGATTTTTTTTCAGAGAACTCAAATTTGACTCTTTAAAGAGTTCATAAATTGAACCTTTTTTCTGAAGATCTGAAGTGAAAGTCAATGTTGGTTATGAGCCAAAATTATTAATATTTTCCCAAAATACAGTTTTAATTTTTCTGAATTTCACCTTGGTGGTATAAAGCAAGTTATAATGTTTGTCATGAGTTAAAGTTACTAAAGAATAATTTAATTTATGATATTTTTTAAAATACAGCATCAAATTTTGTTGATTTCATTAAAAATTTTCGGAGAAATCAAATTTGACTCCATAAAGAATTCATAAATTGAAGCTTTTCCTGAAAATATAAAATAAATGGCAAAGTCATCAGCTAAAATTAAATTAATAACATTTTCTAAAATATTAATAAAATTAATTTCAATTAAAATTTCTTCTTTTTAAGAAGTTCATGAAATAGAGCTTTTTCTAAAATCCGTTAGGCCCTCTAACGCCAACTAAAAAATATTTTCTATATTATTTCAGGGCCATTTTAAGTAATAAGTTTTTTAAACCGATTCGATTAGTGCAAAAATGAACCGACGTCGTAGAAACTTATCTAAAATCTAATAAAAAAACACATTCCAGTCCCCTTATTGACGATGTATCAAATTTTCGAATCGATCGGATTGAGCAATTTCTGTAACAGATTAGTTTCCAATTTCCTCGTACGCCTCGCTCGTACTTTTAACAAAATAACGGTGCAAACATGTTAAGCGTAATCAAAACTAGTTTAATTGTGCCGTTTTGTGAAACGTATAAATTATCATTTTTGCCGGGGTTAGCACCATTATTATTAATGGTTTCGAATTTCCGATATTGCAGTTGATTAGATATTAGTCCCAACTGATATGGGTCAAGGGAAATGTAAATACGGTCAGGATTTATCAGGTTGCGGTAACAAAACGCGCCTCGTAATTGCGGGTCTATTCCTGATATGTAATTACTAATTATTAAATAATAACGGGGTGTTAAGGCGTCTTAAATATTCATTTTTCGCCAAATTAAGTTTTCGTAAACAATATGATGATTACAGGGCGGTGAATTTGGTCTGTTACATAAAATTTACCATGCATAGGCGACGAGCGAATTTAATTTAATTATTAATTCGGGAAACATAATTAATTTGTGCTTAATTGTCCTGAAGAGGATGTTATGCATGCTGTGTAATTATTATACTATTCCTATATTACCGCAAAATGTGCACATAAATGTTTTATGAAATTCTGCACAGATTTCACCCGGATATTTCAGATAACTTATACATTAATTCGAATTTAATGACAAAACCATAAATGTTATAGTATAAATTTTTATTATAATAGTTTTGGGTTTATTATCTCCTAGAATTTATTATTCTATTAATTTTATTCAAAACGTTAGGTAAAATGTATTCTACAAAGGTTAATTGTGTACTTTACCATTTGATGGAGTTTCAAAAGCTCCAATTTATGAACTTCTGAAGGAAACAAATTAGAATTTCCCGAAATTTTAATGTGAAATTATATAAATTTAAAACTGTATTTTGGCTCATGAACATTGTTACTCAGATCTGTAGAAAAAAGCTCCAATTCAAAGAGTCAAATTTGATTTCTCTGAAAATTTTAAAGAAAATCGACAAAACTTGATACTGCATTTTGGAAAAAATGATTAATTAAATTATCCTTTAATACCTTTAACTCATGGCGAACAGTACAACTTACTTTAGACCTCCATAAAAAGCTCCTTAAGGAGTCATTCATTCCTGAAATTTTAAAGTGGAATTGAGGAATTTTAAAACTGTATTTTGGGAAATGCTTATAATTTTGACTCAACATTGACACTCACTTTAGATCTTAAAGGAGACAAGTGTGACTCTTTAAGAAGTCAAATTTGACTCCCCTGAAAGTTTTAAATGAAATCTACAAAACTTGATGCTATATTTTGGAAAATGTGACTATCCTTTAATAACTTTAACCCATGACAAACATTACATTTATGAACTTCTTTTTAGGAGTTAAATTTGATACTCCTGAAAATTTTAAATAAAATCAACTGAATTTTGGAAAATATGATCAATTATTTTTCAGATCTTTAGAACAAAGCTCCAATTCAAGGAGTCAAATTTGATTCCCCTGAAAATTTTAAATAAAATCAACAAAACTTGATACTACATTTTGGAGAAAATGATTAATTAAATTATCCTTTAATAACTTTAACTCATGACGAACATTACAATTTACTTTAGATTTCTATAAAAAACTCCTTAAGGAGTCAAGTGTGATATTTCTGAAATTTTAAAGTGGAATTGAGTAATTTTAAAAGTGTATTTTGGGAAATGCTTATAATTTTGACTCAACATTGACACTCACTTTAGATCTTTAGAAAAAAAGCTCCGATTTATGAGCTCTTGAAGAAGTCAAATTTGACTCCTTTGAAAATTTTAATTAAAGTCAACAAAACTTGATACTATATTTTGGAAAATGTGACTATCCTTTAATAATTTTAACCCATGACAAACATTACATTAAAGTTAAATTTGATACTCCTGAAAATTTTAAATAAAATCAACAAAACTTGATACTGAATTTTGGAAAAAATGATTAATTAAATTATCCTTTAATAACTTTAACTCATGACGAACATTACAATTTACTTTAGATTTCTATAAAAAGCTCCTTAAGTGTGACATTCCTGGAAGTTTAAAGTGGAATTGAGGAATTTTAAAACTGTAATTTGGGAAATGCTTATAATTTTGACTCAACATTGACAGTCACTTTAGATCTTTAGAAAAAAGCTCCAATTTATGAACTCTTTATGAAGTCAAATTTGACTCCCCTGAAAATTTTAAATGAAATCTACAAAACTTGATACTATATTTTGGAAAATGTGATTATCCTTTCATAACTTTAACCCATGACAAATATTACATTTATGAACTTCTTTTTAGGAGTTAAATTTGATACTCCTGAAAATTTTAAATAAAATCAACTGAATTTTGGAAAATGTGATCAATTATTTTTCAGATCTTTAGAACAAAGTTCCAATTCAAGGAGTCAAATTTGATTCCCCTGAAAATTTTAAATAAAATCAACAAAACTTGATACTACATTTTGGAGAAAATGATTAATTAAATTATCCTTTAATAACTTTAACTCATGACGAACATTACAATTTACTTTAGATTTCTATAAAAAACTCCTTAAGGAGTCAAGTGTGATATTTCTGAAATTTTAAAGTGGAATTGAGTAATTTTAAAAGTGTATTTTGGGAAATGCTTATAATTTTGACTCAACATTGACACTCACTTTAGATCTTTAGAAAAAAAGCTCCGATTTATGAGCTCTTGAAGAAGTCAAATTTGACTCCTTTGAAAATTTTAATTAAAGTCAACAAAACTTGATACTATATTTTGGAAAATGTGACTATCCTTTAATAATTTTAACCCATGACAAACATTACATTAAAGTTAAATTTGATACTCCTGAAAATTTTAAATAAAATCAACAAAACTTGATACTGAATTTTGGAAAAAATGATTAATTAAATTATCCTTTAATAACTTTAACCCATGACAAACATTACATCTTGCTTTAGATTTCGAAAAAAGCTTCTTAAATTTAAAGTGAAATTCAGGAAATTTAAGACTCTGTTTTAGGAAATACTAATAATTGAAAATTTTAAATAAAATCAACTATATTGTGGAAAATGTGATTAATTATTTTTTCTTTAATAATATTAGCTCGTAACTAACATTACAACTTACTTTAGATCTTCAAAAAAGCTCCTTAAAGAGTTAAATGTGACATTCCTGAAAATTTGAAGTTAATTTCAGGAAATCTAAAACTGTAATTGAAGCTCTAATTTAGTTGTCTGAAAATGCAGGTTAAGTTAACAAAATTTGGCCTCAAAACTGAGTATAAATTTGTTAAGTAATTTGATATCGGTAATTTGAAAAGAGTTTAGCTTAAAAACTCACACTAAAAATATTTTCTTCGGTTTATTCAGTGCCACATTTAATGGTAATATTTTTTTTCTATATTTATTCGATTAGTAATGTCTATTTCTATTTGACCAAACGTTAGAATGATTGAGAAAATATCAATTATTCGCCACGTGGTCGTTAAATGGCCGGTTTATTCGAACGAAACAGTTCTAATCGTCGCAATTTTTTATCCAACGATCTACACGCAATCTTTTTAGGTAAATAACTTACGATTTAGACGAATATGTATATTGGATTTTATTTATAGAAGCTCGATATTTTTTGGTTTCATTACATGGTATCAGGGAATTGTGAACGATACATTTCCATAATTTAACAAAACGTTTCGATATTTATATGGAATTATAAAACCTAATTATAATTTTATTAAGCCGTTTACAAATCTGCCGCTAAAAAACAAAATTATGTTCTAATTTGGCCGCGTTAAGGATGTAGTAAACTTCCACAACGAAATAATTTACATTAAGATGACAGTTTTAATTGACAACAGTTTTTGCATTGCCCGCCCTTAATTTTATTTACGGCGATTTAAGCTAATTTTCGCACGTTATGCGGGATTAAAATTTACGGTCGGCACCGGCGGAACGTTACGTTGCTTTCAGTCCGCACACATCTCCTTTATCTTATTAAATTAAATGATATAGATCCGGCTAAATGAATTTGTCGCTTAGAATTCTCCCCCACATATATATATTTTTTTGTGACTGTGGTAATGACGAGCGTTCAGCTTTTCAAACGCCCGTTTTATTGATCCTGTATTTAGCCAAGGATTAACAGTACGAGAACGTAATGATAAGGACATTTTCGACGTTTTATTTATTTTCATTTCGGACATCTGTTCCCACTGAAAGGTTCGGAAAGTTGTTTTTAACGGTTTTAATGATCAATGTTTGTTCGGAAAATTAATTGAGTGTTGATGAAAACAAGTTTTTTCCAGTATTTGGGACCCGAAACTAAGAGGAAAGATAAATAAAAATAGAAAAAATTGGTATAAACGGAAATTTAATTAGCACGGCATTAACATGGCGAAATATTTGTGTTATCATATTTTTGCTTCTATTTTAGAATACAGAATTAACAGAAAAATACATGTAAACAACAAAGTAACAAATAAAGAAAACTAATTTTAACTGATACAATGTTACAATTTTATTGACTTAAATTTATTTTTTGTGAATTGTTTTAAAGTATAAATAAATATTGTTTTTGTAAGAGGAAAAAATTAAAAAATAAACTTGAACAAACTTTTGTGTGTTACCTTAAAGATTTTTTTTTGTATTTTTAAAGTAATTTTGTTACAAATTTTACTAGAAAACTTATTTTGAAAGAAACTAAGGGAACTTTTTAGATTTATTATTTTATTTCTTGTAAATTCTTTTAAAATATAAATATTGTTTTTTATTTTTTAGTAATTGGAAACCTTAAAAGATCAGAATTTGTTTAAAATAATATGATAATTGTTTTGTCAAAAATTATTCACTAATAAAGATAAAAAATACAAAAACATACTTGTATTTATTATCTTGACTTGAATTTTTATTTTGATAAAGATAAAAATTATTTTTGGAGTTTAATTAAACGTTTTTTTGTATTTTGTAACAATTTTAACTAAGAAACTTGTCAAGAAAAAAAAAACAAAGGAGCTTTTTAAGCTCAAATTTATTTTTACCTTGACTATTTAGAGTCAGAAATTATTATTGGAGTTAAATTAAGGTTTTTTTTTGTATTTTTAACGTAATTTTGTGACATATTTTACTAGAAAACTTGTCATGAAAAAAAAAAAAACAAAAAACAAAAGGAGCTTTTTAAACTCAAATTTATTTTTTTAAAGTATAAATATTGTTTTTGATTTTTCAGTAATTCGAAAACTTAATGGATCAGAATTTGCTTAAAATAATATAATAATTGTTTTGTCAAAATTATTTACTCATTAAGATAAAAGCGTACAAAAATAAACTTTAACAAACTTTTGTTTATTACCTTGTCTAAGTTCTTATTTTGCTAGAGTCAGAAATTATTATTTGAATTTAATTAAAGTTTTTTTTTTGTATTTTTAACGTAATTTTGTAACAAATTTTACTAGAAAACTTGTCATGAAAAAAAAAAAAAACAAAATACAAAACGAGCTTTTTAAACTCAAATTTATTTTTTTAAAGTATAAATGTTGTTTTTGATTTTTCAGTAATTCGAAAACTTAATGGATCAGAATTTGCTTAAAATAATATAATAATTGTTTTGTCAAAATTATTTACTCATTAAGATTAAAACATACAAAAATAAACTTTAACAAACTTTTGTTTATTACCTTGAGTAAGGTCTTATTTTGTTAGAATCAGAAATTATTATTGGAGTATAATTAAAGGTATTTTTTTGTATTTTTAATTTAATTTTGTAACAAATTTTAATAGGAAACTCATAATAAAAAACAAAAGGAGCTTTTTAGACATAAATTTATATTTGTAGATTATTTTAAAGTATATATATTATTTTTTATTTTTTAGTAATTGAAAAACTTAAAAGATCAGAGTTTTTTTAAAATAATAAAATAATTGTTCTGTTAAAATTATTCATTAATTAAGATAAAAAAATAAATTTTAACAAACTTTTATTTATTACCTTGACTTTTTTTAGTAAATTATTTTTGTAACTTGAATAAACGTTTTTTTTTTGTATTTTTAAGGTAATTTGGTAACAAAGTTGACTAAGAAACTTGTCATGAAAGAAACAAAAAGAGTTTTTTAGACAAATTTATTTTTTGTAAATTGTTTTAAAGTATAAATATTGTTTTTGCTTTTTGAGCAATTGGAAAATTTAAAAGATCAGAATTTGCTTAAAATAATATAATTGTTTTGTCGTTATGTATTAATTATGATGAAAAAATAAAAAAATAAACTTAAGGTAATTTGGTAACAACAAATTTTGACAAGCATGTTGACTTATTTTTCAAAGATTATTTATTTTTATAAAATAAGAAAACATTTAAACAAAAAATTAAATAATTATATCACACATTAAAAAAACATTGCATATATGCATGAATATTATTAGGCTTTTAGGCTAATTATGTGTGACAAACTTTTAATAGTTTTAACTTTGTCCTTGTAGATAATAAAGCGCAAAAAAAACAATAAATAAAATATGTGAAAACAGAAAAATAATTTTTTTCAAATAATCATATTTAATCAAGCCACAATTTTATTAAAGGCGTCCACATTCAACGCGAGGACACATTTGCAAGATATAAAACAAGTCCGAGTGCCCGGTCGCAAATCCCAAATGCAGATTTACGTAATAAATTCAAAATGAAATTCCACTAGACAGCATTATACAAAGCAGAAAATATTCGACGAATGAAGTATTTTTATACCCCCTCGCGTATTTATGGCCGTTATAAATGTTCCATGTGTGTCAGGGATGTGGCGGAAATATTTTGCCATTTTAGCGTTCATTAGATGATGCGATAAACGCTATTTTGTTTTTCTTTTTCCCCTTAAAAGCACTTTTTTTTTACAATTTTTTAAGCGGTCTCGAATTTCGACGGTTCCATAAAAATCGGACACGTGGATCTTTTTTTCTTTTATTTTTTTTTAAACAGCTGTAACCGACAAAAGTGTTTGGTTTCCTTTGATGTTTTATCGCGTAAAATTCATCCATGAATTACCGATAAATATTTCTGTTTGTACAGGTTGTTGCATAAAGGTGGAAACAAACGACTAAACTCTCTCTTACGCATCAAGAGTCGTCAAAAGCATTATCGCATTTCTATCCCTCCATGAAATATTATACAATGCCTTTTTGTTAATTGTGTTCATTATTAACGTTTCATATTGTTTATCTGTTATAATTAAATTGTTTTCCATATGAGTTTCTACAAAACTGGGATTCCTATTATTTCTAGTTCTACATCAGTTTGCAACAAAAATGTGAATAATTAAGTTTTGGATCACAAAAATTGGTTTATTCTTTTCTACCAAGAGTTAATTTAATTAAATTCATTTTAGTTAGAAGAAACAGATGAAAAATACTATTATTTTAAATTCCTCAACAATTTGCTTCAAATTATTGTGATTGAAGTTTGAATCTCATTAATTATCTCATTTTTGAATATTCTATCAAACGATTTAATGTTAAAGAGTCACTTAGTGACTAATTGAATTCATTTTAGTTAGAAGAAACTGAAGAAGAATGCTATTATTTTAAATTCTTCATCAATTTGCCTTAAAATATTGGGATGTGATGTAATAAGTTTGGATCTCATTAATTAGTTTAATCTTTTAATAATATCCCATTAAATGATTTAGTGTTCAAAAGATTAATTAAAGATTATTTAAACTAATTTAATTTATTTTAGTTAGAAGAAACAAAAGAAGAATACTATTATTATAAATTCTTCATCAATTTGCTTAAAATTGTTCTGATTGAAGTTTGGATCCCTTTAATTGTTTTAATTTTGGAATAATCTTCTATAAAAAGATTTAATGTTCAAGAGATTAATTAAAAATTATTGAGAGACTAATTTAATTAATTTTTGTTAGAGGAAATAAAAGAAGATTGCTATTATTTTAAATTCTTCATCAATTTGCTTCAAATTATTGTGATTGAAGTTTGGATCTCATTAATTCTCTCAATCTTGAATATTCTATCAAATGATTTAATAGTAAAAAGTCACTTAGTGACTAATTTAAATCATTTTAGTTAGAAGAAACTGAAGAAGAATGGTATTATTTTAAATTCTTCATCAATTTGCCTTCAAATATTGGGATGTGATGTGATAAGAAGTTTGGATCTTATTAATTAGTTTAATCCTTTAATATCAAAAGTTTAATTAAAAATTATTTAGAAACTAATTTAATTTATTTTAGTTAGAAGAAACAAAAGAAGAATTCTATTATTATAAATTCTGCATAAATTTGCTTCAAATTGTTGTGATTGAGGTTTGGATCTTATTAATTGTTTTAATTTTGGAATAAAATGATTTAATGTTCAAGAAATTAATTAAAAATTATTGATTCAAATTATTGTGACTGAAGTTTGGATCTCATTAATTGGTTTAATTTTTTAATAATCTTCTATAAAATAATTTAATGTTCAAGAGTCTAATGGGAGATCATTTAGAGGCTAATTTAGTTAATTTTAGTTAGAAGGGACAGAAGGAAAATGCCATTATTTTAAATTCTAGATCAATTTGCTTCAAACTAATTGACTGAAGTTCGAATTGCAATTACGTGCATAAAAAATATTGATATGAAAATGCATTTATTCCTGGTATTTTCGACCAATTTTGGAATTCGTAAAAATTTGCATGTAATTGTGAAGTCATGCATTTAAATTTGAAATTACCGTACATGAAGAGTTAATTTTTCAACAATACCACCAATAGAAAATCAGCAATATTATGCGATTGTGACTATTAATTTTGGCTGATGAAATGTTGCTGAATCATTACTCCGAACAATAACAAATTATCCTGGCGATAAAACAAAAAATATATATAACACATGTATAACACCAAACGCCACACATCAATTTTACTGAAAAATCGATGGATTTAATTTATTTCGATGTGTTTGATGTGGTCTGGCCTTTCAGAAAGTTTCGTATGTTTTCGATTGTACAAAGTCCAACTTGTCAACATGACCAACTGAGACAGAATAATTAATCGTCCTTTTATTAGTCACACCCTAACAATCAACTGGACACATCAAAAACCATTACCGTTCACACTGTCAGCAATTTCTCACACACAAACATTAAAAAAGGATTATTAACCAATCCTTTTTGTCTGGAAGTAACCAACTAATAATTATTGATGGCAATTACAACAGGTGTCTGTGTGGTCATCCAAAACCAGGTTCGTAATGTCTGATAGTCAACGAAAATCAACATTAACACTTGCTCCAATTCCACCTTGGTGAAATAACCGCAGAAACAGATACATTGAAACGTTATTAAAGGATTAAACTGAGTGTTTATTACTGGCATTACTGGGAATTGATGCTGCATCACGGTCAGTCTACTTGCATCCGATCGATCCACACCTCCACCGTAAAACCATGATTGATACAATTAAACATAGTTACGATTCTGTTTCCAATATTAATTATTCTAACAGTGAGGGATTTTGTCGCATAAAATGGTTTAATATTTCAAATACCTTACACCAAAATGATTTTAATCAACTGTTTAATTCATGGATAACTTCAATTTAATTAATTCATTTTGGCACAGAAGAAACAGAAGAATATGACTGTTATTTTAAATTCTACTTCAATTTGTTTCAAATTATTGTAACTGAACTTCTGATCTTATAAATTGGTTTAATTTTTCAGTAATCTTCGTAATGAATTATCTTTTAAGAATTGAATTAAATCCCATCTAGAGACAATTTTAGTTTAATTCATTATGGTGTTGTTTTAAATTCTACTTCAGTTTATTTCAAATTATTGTAATTGATCTTCTGATCATATAAATTGGTTTAATTTTTCAGTAATCTTCCAAATAAATTATCCTTTAAGAGTTGAATTAAATACCATCTAGAGACAACTCTAATTTAATTCATTTTGGCATAGAAGAAACAGAAGAATATGACTGTTATTTTAAATTCTGCTTCAATTTGTTTCAAATTGTTGTAATTGAGCTTCTGATCTTATAAATTAGTTTAATTTTTCAGTAATCTTCCAAATAAATTATCCTTTAAGAGTTGAATTAAATACCATCTAGAGACAACTTTAATTTAATTCATTTTGACATGGAAGAAACAGAAGAATATGACTGTTATTTTAAATTCTACTTCAATTTGTTTCAAATTGTTGTAACTGAGCTTCTGATCTTATAAATTGGTTTAATTTTTCAGTAATCTTCGAAATAAATTATTGTTTAAGAGTTGAATTAAATACCATTTAGAGACAATTTTAATTTAATTCATTTTGACATAGAAGAAACAGAAGAATATGACTGTTATTTTAAATTCTACTTCAATTTGTTTCAAATTGTTTTAACTGAGCTTCTGATCTTATAAATTGGTTTAATTTTTCAGTAATCTTCGAAATAAATTATCCTTTAAGAGTTGAATTAAATACCATCTAGAGACAACTTTAATTTAATTCATTTTGACATAGAAGAAACAGAAGAATATAACTGTTATTTTAAATTCTACTTAAATTTGTTTCAAATTGTTGTAATTGAGCTTCTGATCTTATACATTAGTTCAACTTTTCAGTAATCTTCGAAATAAATTATCCTTTAAGAGTTGAATTAAATACCATCTAGAGACAACTCTAATTTAATTCATTTTGGCATAGAATAAACAGAAGAATATGACTGTTATTTTAAATTCTACTTCAATTTGTTTCAAATTATTGTAATTGAACTTCTGATCCCTTAAATTGGTTTAATTTTTTAGTAATCTTCGAAATAAATTATCCTTTAAGAGTTGAATTAAATACCATCTAGAGACAACTTTAATTTAATTCATTTTGACATAGAAGAAACAGAAGAATATGACTGTTATTTTAAATTCTACTTCAATTTGTTTCAAATTGTTGTAATTGAGCTTCTGATCTTATACATTGGTTCAACTTTTCAGTAATCTTCGAAATAAATTATCCTTTAAGAGTTGAATTAAATACCATCTAGAGACAACTTTAATTTAATTCATTTTGGCATAGAAGAAACAGAAGAATATAACTGTTATTTTAAATTCTGTTTAAATTTGTTTCAAATTGTTGTAATTGAGCTTCTGATCCCTTAAATTGGTTTAATTTTTTAGTAATCTTCGAAATAAATTATCCTTTAAGAGTTGAATTAAATACCATCTAGAGACAACTTTAATTTAATTCATTTTGACATAGAAGAAACAGAAGAATATGACTGTTATTTTAAATTCTACTTCAATTTGTTTCAAATTGTTGCAATTGAGCTTCTGATCTTATAAATTGATTTAATTTTTCAGTAATCTCCGAAATAAATTATCTTTTAAGAGTTGAATTAAATACCATCTAGAGACAACTTTAATTTAATTCATTTTGGCATATAAGAAACAAGCTTCAGGATGTATAAATTGGTTTAATTCTCCAATAAACTTCTTCCACATGATTTAGAGTTTAATTAATATAGGGTTAACCTTGTATGGAAGAAATAGAGAAGACGACTATTACTTTACTTTATTAACGTCAATTTATTTGAGACGAAGGCACCGCCAGACCAGTCGATTAGCCAGACATCATTCACACTCCAACAAACACCTGAGATTAAATCAAGAAGATCTGACGGCCTCATTAATTATAATCGATTAATATTGACGTCGATTGCATAAATTATGCACGCAGTTGTTTTAAAACCGCATTGAAAATCCAAGCTCTAATTAAGCGTTTTTGCATATATAATTCACACTCGATTTGATCCCAATTGAAATGTGGGAGCCGAACCAATCAATCGGGACCGATTTTATATTCCCGCAGTATTATTAATTATAACGGCGCAGTTTTGCTCCACGTCCCGTCCCCGTTCCGTTTGTTTATTTCGAATGGTCCATGCGCCCCCAAATAAATTACCATATTTAATTCGGCCGCTTCGCTTTTCCACGTTGCCGAGGTGTATTCGTTATAACATTAAAATTAAAAAAAAGAGGAAAAGAGAAAAAAAAGCTCCGACCACCTAATTTTACGAGTGTGGTTTATTTACGGGTAAATGCGCCGGCTCTTTTGTGTCCCTGAGTGCCTTTTGCGTTTACCTTCGAATTTCGTTAATTAATTATTGATAATTATATCGCCGTTGCGAGGCTCAAATCAAATTTGACACATGGAGATCTCAAAGGACGTATCCGTTTCACGTCCTTCTGAACGGGATGTTTTCTTAATTGATGGTGTTCGGGATTTAATTAAAAAAGTTGGGTATCTAATTATTGATATATTAATAAAATTAATTCGGCGGAGGAAAAGTGTATTTGTTAAAATGAACATTAATATTATAATGAAAATTAATTAAATTAAATTTATTAATTTCTTACATTTAAAAGTACATATTATTCTCATAAATTGAAGAGCTTATTGTTTATTCGCTGTTGAAGCTTTCATCTTAATTATAGATTTAGGAGATTTAGAGTTTATAGGATATAGATAAATATGTTTTTGTTAATATTTTATATAAAAAATATTTATTTTAATTACAAAGTAATTAATTACAATATTTTTTCTTGTTGAAAGTTTTTTGACACAAAATTTCAGTATTATTGTTATAAAACATTTTAATTTATTCTATACGTCCATAATACCTATTTAAATTATAAACATATGAAATTTAGTGTTCTTGGAGAAGAATATTTTCTATAAAATTTCAGTATTGTTTTATGTGAAATATTTAGAGTTACTCATTACTATGAGTATTTATTTAAGTATATTTTCTGGGTAGTTTTTTTATTTTAAATATAAAGAAATTCTTTAATTATAAAGAGGGAGCATTCGAGTAACATTTTTTTATTATTTACTTTTGAAACGCTGAAACTTCAGTATTCTTATACGTAACATTTAGATACTTTTATAGAAATATATGCTTTTTTTAATGTTTTACATTTAACATTACAAAATGGGATAATTTAGACTGATTTTATATTTTTATTGGCTTTTGAAGTAGATTATGTTCTGACTATATGGGAGTTACTGATAAATATGAACATGTTTTGTTAACATTTACAAACATTTAAGTATTTTAATTATAATGTAAAAAGTTTTTAATTATTTATTCTTGAAAAAGTAAATTTTCTGGCCATATTTTTTTATTTGAAATATAAAGAGATTCTTACAAATAAAAATTATTATATTACCTTTAAAATGCCTTTTTAATTATAAAATGGGGAATTTTGAGGTGACATTATTTTTATTATTTATTTACTCTTGAAATACTGAAACTTCAGTATTCTTGTACGTATAATGTTCAGAGTTTTATATAAAATATGTTCTTTTTATATTTAAGGTACCATTTTAATTACAAAATGAGATAATTTGACCGAAATTACCTCATTATCTTGAAGTTGAATATTTTCTGACTAATATAAAAGTATTTTTTTATATGGGAAATATTCAGAGTTACTCATAAATATGAATATGTTTTGTTAACTTTTACTGTTAACATAAGTACTTTAATTATAAAGTAAAGTTTTAGAATTTTGAATTTCTGGCCATAAAATCTCAGTATTCTTTCAAGTTCTGAAGCTTCAGTATTCTTGTATGTGTAATATTAAGATACTTTTATGAATAAACATTATTTTTTTATTTTACATTTAATTTCAAAATGGAATAATTTAGACTGACATTATTCTATATCTATTTTAATTACAAAATGATTTAGACTTACATTTTTCAACGGTTCTTGAAGTAGTATGTTTTCAGGCTAAAAAAAATATATTATATATCATTATTCTAATAAAATATTTTTTATTAATTTCATGCATTCAAAATATCTATTTTAATCATGAAGAAATGAGTTTAAGAGTTAATTGATTTCAGAGTATTTTCTGAAACTGAAATTTCAGAATGATAAATTTAATATTTAAAATATTTATTTGAATTATAAAGTGCCAAAATTTAGGGTGACATTATTTTCATAGAATGTTATATAATATTAACTTTTGAAGAGAAATTCTGACAATAATATATCAGTATACTTTTATGAGAAGTATTCAGAGATAACATTTTAATTGTAAAGTTTTAGAGTGGCTTTAAATTTATAGTTTATTTATTCTTTTCTAGTTATAAAATTACATTATTGTTGTTGTATGTTAGATATAAAGAGATACTTATAAATAAACATCACGTTTAAAATACCATTTTTAATTACCTTGAGAGAAATTTTATAGCAGTGCTATTTTTATTGTTTATTTACTAAACTTAAGTACTGAAATTTCAGTATTTTTGTACGTTAAATATTAAAAAATTGTTGTAAATAAATGTGTTTTTGTTAACATTTACATATATTATTATTATTTACTGGTTCTTAAAGTTGATTTAGAAAATATAATTAAGTACTTAATTTGTTAATTTATTTCATTTAATTTTTTAATTGTGTATTTATTTTTGAAGTAAAATATTTTCTGTCTATAAAATTGTTTGAACAACATAATTAGGTGAGAATTAAAGTAAGTTGAATAAAAATAAAGCAAACCCGGGTTGTTACAAGTTATTTCACGGACGTTTGTAGAGAACTCTGATATATTAAATCTGTTGTTGTTGGAGTTGGCTTCAACTTAAATACCGTGAGTAGACTGAAAGTCTTCACCCCCGGAGGCACGAGTTTAAAAAATCTTCTGTGATAGAAATACACTTGGCACAGTATAAATTTATAAAGCAATAATCTAGCTTCATATCTCTTTAACAATTTAAAGCAACTTGACGCTTCATTTGATATGAAACAGTATATCTTTGTTCTGTCTTGTGAAATATAAATTGTGACAGGGAATTCCACTAAAAAAAGAACATAAACAAGACAAATTGTAATTGAAACGGTTCACCCAATAAATGATTTAATAGTATAGTTTTTAACTCTAACTGATGACATTTCTGAAATAGACGTATACAAGGTATATCCATTTGTTTTACCCGACGACTTTTCTTGCCAATTAATCAGTATTTGTTTTTATCGGATTATTTTTTGAATTATTATATATGTAAGAGGAGTGGAGTGAATCCTTCGACGGTAAATCCGACTACACCGCCCAAAAACTAATCCACCATAAAATCAATTTGCTATAATCGTGTTAAACAGAAATTTAGATGTAAGAGGGAAGCTCACTTTCCACCAAATGAAAATTGCAAATTATTTCTCCTGTAAGTGTACGGAGAAAATTGAATTTGCCACCATATTATTAGTATTACCCATCGTTTTTATCTAAGGTGACCTGAATTTGGATTGTTTTCATAAAAGTACACACGGTGTCCTTTCACGAAGTTTCGAGGTGAAACTGGATCAATTTGTCTTATCTTATTTTAGTACAAAATTTACAATTACGGAGACACATTATTTATACAGTGGGCGGAAAAAGTATGGATAATCTGTTTACTTTTTTTCCTAATCTGTTGCAAATATTAACAAATCTATCACAATGATTTTATATTCACAGGGTTTTACTTTTTTAATAAAAAATCAGTTTGGTCAGGAAAAAAGTATGTAAAATTCATAAAAAATTAACAATAACTCAAATATTTCAATAATTTGTGGAGTAAACTTTGGCTTCTATCACTGCTTGGCATCTTTTAGTCATAGAATCCATTCTCTGCAATGTGTCAACAGGAAGTTGTTTTTTGATAGGTGTGTCGGTTAAAAAGACTTAAAAAAACGATGTACGGCAATACTAATATATCTGGCACAAATTAATGAATTTGTTTAACACCATTACAACAGATATGAACAATTCCAGGGGATAAAAATCGAATTTTTAAAAATATTCCATACTTTTTTCCACCACTGTACATAATTTATTTTCATTATTAAAGAGTGACCACAATTTTAATTATTTTATATAGTGAAAACGATTGTTTTGGTCACATCTGTTTATATTATTAGTGGTTTGTGGTAATTGTTGTTTATTGTTTATTTTGTTTATAAATTCACACAATGAAGAATGATACGATGCATTAAAATTTGAAATTGACAATTGAAAATGATTAATGTTTATACATTCTTGATTTTAGGCAACCCTTTAAAATTAATAAATAAATAAATTTGCACATATTGAACAAATATTCAGGAGTGTCCAAAATGTAAAATGAACGATTACATTTATTGTGGACACTCCTGTTTTTTGAAATTTTTTAGGGTACATAATAAAAATGTATTAAAATTTTAAGGAATTCAATAAAAATGTGCAAAAAATACAAATTTTAATTATAGAATGATTTTACACTTTTTTAAACAACATTGAATATTTTTATAAATTAATTATTAATTTATTAATAATTATTTATTCTAAAATTATATAATAATAATAATAATAATAATATAATATTGTAGTATTATTTTTAGTTAAAATTCTCTTAAAATGTAAAAAAATACCTAAAAATAATAAAAGACAATATTCAGGGGTGCCCTAAATTATAAGTAGAAATAGTACAATATCTAATTATTTTGGAGACTTCTGTTTTACAAAGTTTTTATTTAATTTGTTAAAATTTTAAAATAAAATGATTTGTAAATCTGCCTTAAAATTATTTTCTATCAATAATTTACTTCTTTGAAACAGGAAATAGTTTAATCCATTTCAGTAATTGTGGAATCTGTGAATATATTGATTTTTAAAATTTTCGTACGAATTTAAGCATAATAGCAACATTAACAAGGCATAAACGTGTGCAGTGTATGGCAAAAAAATTAGGACGACGTACACCCTGTATACTCAGTGACATAGATTCAGTGGTCCAATTTTCCATATGTGGACTGATAGTCAGTCAATTTATATTGGAGGTAATTTGGCTGTTCGGCGATGCATTCAGGAAACTGTGGAACTTCATTTGTTGCCTTACCTTAAGACCCTCAAAGTCCCTGTTTTCCAACAGGATAAAGCCAGACTTCATATTCGGAGGGTTACTTTGGAGTGTTTCCAACAGTGCGATGTAAATGTGCTGCCAGATCTCCGGACTTATCAGTGATTAAACACGTGTGGGTCATCACAGGCAGGAAATTCAGCTCTCCCCTCACAGAGTTTGTAAGACCTTCAAGGTTAAGTTAAGAGGTGGAATGGACCTCTGGAATATATCACTGTTTTGAGGAGTTAAAAAAATATATTCAACGTTTTTGTGTGAAATTTTATTCTGCATTATCTTCAGTTGTGGATCAAAAATGAATCAAATCTGACCACTGGATCTATGTTTTTTAGTTTCTATGTCACCAAGCTAAGCTTTCAAACATATTTTCCAGTTAAAATAATTGCAATATACGCAAATGTGTGGAACTAAAGTTTTCAATGCACGAAGTTTACAGTTGCGTTCCTGGTTAATCACGTTTAATTCTATTTTTAGAAATAAAAATTGTGTATGTTATTTATATTTATCATATCGGTTTCAGACATGAGCAGCCGCCTTTAATATTATAAATACGCTCATTTCTATGGAAATTTCTGACGTAATTCAATAAAAATATAACCGTGAATTATCGAATAATTGTTCCTTAAAGTTTCTTAAGTACAATGATTGATTACTTTCCACGACGAATATTAAAAACTTCGCGAAACTTTCCAAATCCGAAATATGATACATCTGTTGTGAGTGTTTTATAAGAAACTTTGCCAACTTCATTCCAAAGGTTAAGCTTCTTATTATTGGAACTTTTTCTTTAATATTTAATACATACAGTCACGTATTAAAAGCCGACCATTTATCACATTCTTTTAGCGTTAACCGCGATTACAAAACAACGTTTCATTGGTCCGTCGAAATGCAATAGATAATCAGACTTCAACCACTTAAAACGTTAAATCAATGAAACGCTACGAATTATGATTTCACGATGATGGATTGGGTTCATCAACATGTGAGCTAATTAGGGTTAATAATTGAAAACATGCCAAACACGTTGTACGCGGTCCAATGCTAAACGTCTGAATAATCTTAAAATAGTTGATTTTAATTAATCCCCTCTGTTTTCCTTCTGCACACCCTCAAAGCGGCCCGTGTTATTTTTACGCTAATTTAGTCTAACGTTACCGTAAATGGAAAAATGTCAGTTAACCTTTCCTCCTTTTTTTTTTGTTGCACCTATGCCTTAAGTGCGTTCTAAATGTGTAATGTTGAAGCTTTCGACACAAAGGGCTGTTAAACCAGAAAGGGGATCTTTGAGACGCAGAGATTTGTTTCCAAGTTAACGGCACTCGTAAAAATCCTTTGCGAAACTTTGTTTATAATTTCAAGTGAAATTATTCATAATCCGCACGTAACGGGGCTTAATTTTTAATTTAGACTGCACCGAAAAGGTTTTTCTTTCTTTTTAATGCTCCAATTAGTCGTTTACGTAATTAAAATAACGTGAAATAAGTTTGGGAATGCAGTTAATTGGGTCTGGCCGAATGGAAATTGTGCACAGATAAAGTTTTGTATCGCTGGGGCGACTTTTATGCGGCCTTTGCCGTTTAAATATGCCAAAATTGTAGATTATATTTGTTTTCCTACCCGCAAAAAATTTAAATACGCTGGGGAAATAAATGTTCAAGACACCGTGGAACGGGATCGGGGATGTTTGATAATTACGGTAGTTTATTTTTGACTTTAAAATTGCCAAAAACAGAAAATGACTTATTACTTGTCTTTAATAAATAAACTAGTTAAGTTTAATTAAGTTTTATTAATGGCCTCCATTTACTAAACTAAATTAAATTTTATATAACAATTAAAAATTTAATTAAAAAAATAATTGAAAATACATTAATTAAATATTTAATTTTCAAAATTAAATTTTTAGGCATTCGTTCATTAATTCAGATGAGAAATAATTATTCCAAACAAATGTTAAATGCGTTTTTGCTAATTCAGTTTAATATACTAATGGTGTGTTTAATATTAATAACGTTGTGAATAATTTATATTATCTACAAATTGGCGAATATATAATTGTCCATTAATTTGGACATTTGAGCATTATGGTATTAATGACATTTCCATAATGCACTCAATAAAAGATTCAATACCTAATTCGTACTATCCAGGAAACAACTTAATTGATTTATTCAATTTATTTCATATGTATTAGTTTAATAAAACAGTTTTTTTGTTGATTATTTAAGACAACGAAATCCTTTACAATATTCCGGCTACAGTATTATTGTAATAAAATTTCATGTATATAAAATATATATTTTAGGAGTTTTAGGCTATTTTCTGAATATGGAAATTCAATTTTTTGTATGGTAAATATAATATTCTTATTTAAAATACCTGTTTAAATTATAATGTGGTGAAATTTAGGGTGACATCCATTTTATGGTTTATTGACTCCTGCAGGGGAATATTTTCCGGTTATCAAATATCAATATTTTATATGGAAAACGTTTATTTTTTTTGTTATCATTTATTTATATTTAGCATACGTATTTTAATTATAAAGTGAGAAGTTTTGGATTGATTTTATTCTTATTGTTTATTTATTCTTGAATTAGTTTATTTTGTGGCTATAAAATTTCAGAATTCTTTTATGTTAAATATAAAGATTTTTATAAATAGACCTTATTTACTTTATTGCGTTTAAAATATCTATTTTAGGTACTTAGAGTGAGATTATTTTTATTGTTTATTGTCGTTTGAAGTAGAATATTTTCTGATTACAAAAATTAGGTGTTACTGTATTAATTTCAAGTATTCAAAATAGCCATTCTAATTTTAAAATAAGAAGTTTTAGAGTTCAATTTCTAATTAAATTTAAGTTTTGTATGTAGTAAATATCTTATATTTAAAATACATGTTTAAATTATAAAATAATAGAATTCAGAGTGACATCTTTTTTATGGTTTATTAATGATTTGAAATATTTTGTGCCTATCAAATACATCAATTATGAATATTACATTATTACATTTACTTATATTTAACGTACATATTTTAATTATAAAGTGGTATATTTTCTGTCTATAAAATTTTTATAATGTTAAAGATGAAGGAATTTTTATATACACACGTTATTTAATTTATTACGTTTAAAATACATTTTTAAATTATAAAATGAGGTACTTTAGAGTGAAATTATTTTTATTGTTTATTGGCTTTTGAAGCAGAATATTTTCTGAATTATTGTAATAAAACATTTTTATTGATTTCATGTATTTAAAGTACATATTTTAATAATGAAGTAAAAAGTTTGATGGTTCCTGAATATTTTCTGGATATGAAATATCAGTTTTTTATGTGGTATATAATACCTGTTTATAAAATGATGAAATTTAGGGTGGCATCTTTTTTATGGCTTATTAATCCTTGAAGAAAAATATTCTCTGGCTATTAAATATCAGTATTTTTTATGGGAAACATCAATTATGAATGTTTTTTATATTTACTTATATTTAACATACATATTTTAATTATAAAGTGAGAAGTTTTGTAGTGGTATTATTGTTATTGTATGTTTACTGTTGAAGTGGCTTATTTTCCGTTTAAAATTTTGGTATGTTTTTAGTTTATTACGTTTAAAATCCCGATTTAAATTATAAAATGAGATGTTTTAGAATGAGATTATTTTTATTATTTAGTAGCTTTTGAAATAGCATTTTCTGACTATAAAAATTTATAATTATTGTAATGCAACATTTTATTTTTAGTGATCTGTATTTAAAATACACATTGTAATAATCAAGTAAGAAATTTTAGAGTTTATTGGTTTCTGGATATGAAATTTCAGTTTTTTATATGGTAAATATAATATTCTTATATTTAAAATATCCGTTTGAATTATAAAATGATGAAATTTAGGGTGACATCTTTTTATGGTCTTGCAGGGAATATTTTCTGGGTATCAAATATCAGTCTTTTTTTATTTGAAACATTAAGAGACCTTTATAATTATGAATGTTTTTTATTTAAAGTACCTATTTTAATTATAAAGTGAAGCAATTGCAATTTAAAGTACATATTTTAATAATGAAATAAAAAGTTTTAGAGTTTGTTGGTTTCTGAGTATTTTCTGGATATGAAATCAGTTTTTATAAAATAAATATAATATTCTCATATTTAAAATACTGTTTAATTACAGTGATATCTGTTTATGGTTTATCTCTTGTAGGGAATACTTTCTGCCCATGAAATATCATTATTTTTTTACTTGAAACATTAAGAGACTTATAATTATGAATGATTTTTTTATTTAATGTATATATTTTAATTTATAAGGTGAAATATTTTGGAGTTGCATTATTGTTAAAATTTGTATGCTCTTGAAATTGTTTATTTTGTGGCTATAAAATTTCAGTGTTATTTTATATTAAACCTAAAGAGATTCTTACAAATAAACATTACTTCATTACGTTTAAAATACCCATTTTAATTATAAAGAAGAGTTTTACAATACCATTACTTTTATTGCTTATTGATTCGAATAGAATTTTCTGTCTACACAAATTTAGTATTACTATAATAAAATTAATTTATTATTACTTTCATGTATTTAAAATAAATATTTTATAATAAAGTAAGAAGTTGTAGAGTTTATTGGTTCCTGAGTATTTTCTGGATATGAAATTTCAATTTTTTTATGTTGAATGTAATATTCTTATATTCAAAGTGTCTGTTTAAATTATAAAGTGATGAAATTTAGGGTGAGATCCTTTTTATGGTTTATTGACTCCTGCAGGGAATATTTTCTGCCTATCAAATATCAGCACTTTTTATGGAATGCATTAAAATACTCTCCTTATAATTATGAACGTTTTTTACATTTACGTATATTCAACATACGTATTTTAATTATAAAGTGGTAAATTTAGGAGTGGCATTGTTTTAAGTAGTTTATTTTGTGGCTATAAAATTTTAGTATTCTTTTATGTTAAATGTAAAGAGATTTTTATGAATAGTCATTACTTTATTACGTTTAAAATACCTATTTTAATTATAAAGTGGATGAACTTTACAGTAGGATTATTCTTTCTCTACTCATTACATTTCTGTATGTTAAATATTATGGTATAATTTTTATATTTAAAATTCAGTTACATTTTAGTGTCAATTTTTTGTTGTCTATTGACCTTTGAAGTATATTTTCAGGTTAGAAAATTTTAGTTTATCGATTTATCGAAGATTTACATAGTTTTTGTGTTTAGATTGCTATATTTTTATCGATTGTTTATTTAATTTAATTACCTATATTATTAACAAATTAATTGAAAATTTTAATTGTAACTTTTAATATGTGTTAAAGTGTTTTGTAGTTTATAAATTAAAATGTTTCTGCAAGTAAATCGACACCACACAAATTTAATTATCAATTTTCCAAATTATAATTTTAGGTATTAACACAAATGGGGATTAATTCCAGTCAAATTGTTAAATGTGTTTTTTCAGTTTAATGTCATAATGGAGCGAGTAATATTAATAAAATAGAGCATAATTTATGTTATGTATAATACAAATTGCCGAATATAAATTGTACATTAACCTGGACAATTGAGCAATAAGGTATTAAAGATAATTCCATGATGTACCTAATATAAAATTAATTCATTACCAAATTTATACTATGCGTAAAATAACTTATTTAATTTGTTTAATAATCTGAATTTTGTTTAATGAGTGATATATTAAATATATATTTAAAAATATATCAATTTGGTTATTAATTTTTGTCGTTGATTATTTGGTAAGAGATTTCTTACCTATTTTGATTTAATGACGATATTATATAGAAACAAAGACAAGATAAGAAATATATTTTTAGATTTTACAAATTATTTCACACAAATGTTGAATGTGTTTTTTCTAATTCAGTTTAATATCATAATGGTGTAATTAATATTAATAATGTTGTGCATAATTTATATTATGTACAAACTGCCGAATATAAATTATACATTAACTTGGATATTAGAGCATTAATGACAAATCCATGGTGCACTAAATAAAAAATTCAATATGTAATTCACACTATGCGTAAAACATTAATAACGATCAATAGATTCATTATTATTACACACACTATTAAATTATTTCGATTAGATTAAATGGCAGTGCATTGTTTATTTTTAGCCGTGCTGCCTAATTGCGTCTGGCGCAATATTAAATAAATTATTATTATAAAAACATTTAAATTAACGGAAATTGCATTATTAGAGGATATAATTAAAACGGCAGCGCCTAAACACGAACAACCAACATGTCAGGCGGGTTTAATTAACAGGCGGGTTTATGAAATTTTTATTTTTAAAGTTTTCATAAAGTTTAAAGTGGTTTTAATAAGTTACGAAATTATCCTGTAATTGATTTGACGTACGATACTACAGAGTGTCTGAAGCTGGTTGAATTTGGCTAATTTTAGAAGATTTTTATTTTATAAACAGTAAAAACTATAAGATATTTATCTGAAAAAAGCTTAGTTAAAATAATGATATTTTTGAAATTTTTTCATTAATGATGTAACTGATTTTTTACTTTATGTTTTTAAAACTATTTTTTTTCACTAACCCCAATAACTTAGACATGATCAGCTAATAATATTTTTGTCAAATTCCGTATGTTTCATAGATTCAAGAATTTCACAAATTAAACAATATCCCGTTCATTATGTTTGTAAATAGGTCAGTCATTGAACTGTAATGAATCAATCATTAGAAAGAGGCTCCAAGCAATGAATTTCATCAAATAGTTGAACAAATGGATTCCACATAAATTAAATGAGGATAACAAAATTAGCCGTTTCACAATTGCCAATTCTCTCACTGCAGGCAAAGCAAATGCGCCTTTTATTGATCATATTGTTACATGTGACGATTCTCGTCTATCTGAGTAATGAATGGTGGAACAGTAAAAAAATTTAATTCGAGAAAGCTTTTGATGAGTATCTCATCCACCATATACTCCAGATATTTCTTCATGGGTCTGTTATTTATTTTTGCCATTGTCCACTTTTTCACATAATAAATGGTTTATCTCTTCATCAGTTCCAAAAACATGGACTTTTTTCCGGCACCTAATTATTCAATTTTTTTTTAAATCATGGAATTACTAAAATGTATGTAACCCAATAATTGTAATGTAAATATTCATTTTAGATGTAGAGTATGCTGATATAGAATACTTTAATTTGAAATAAGAAAGTTATTGATATTTAAAATAAAGAAAAAGACTATGTTTATAATATTTCGGAATACTATTAATAGCTCTTGATAGGATATTCTTTTGTTAACGTTTGTTCCAAATATGAACTTTACAACATTACAATTACTGATAATAATTAGTTATTCCATGTATGAAAATTATAGTCGATATAGATATTTCTCCATGTAACTATTATATATTTTTGCCAATTTTTTACGTAGTAATTGGCTTAATTCTGAGAATAAATATGACAAAAATCTCTAAAAAGAACAAAAAACTACTAAAAATCAGTAAAAATCACAAAAAATAACTAAAAAACGAAAATAATTACTAAAAAAAAAAACAAAAAAAAAGACTAAAAATACAAAAAAACAGAAAAAACATATTAAAGTATTTTCAATGCTTTCTAATGATTCTTAATAATATTTAATAATCTTCAGTAATTTTTCGGTAATTTTCAGTAATTTTCAGTAGTTTTCAGTAATTTTCAGTAATTTTCAGTAATTTTTAGTAATTTTCAGTAATTTTTCAGTAATTCTCAGTAATTTTTCAATAATTTTTCAGTAATTTTCAGTAATTTTCAGTAATTTTTCAGTAATTTTCAGTAATTTTTCAGTAATTTTCAGTAATTTTCAGTAATTTTTCAATAATTTTTCAGTAATTTTTCAGTAATTTTCAGTAATTTTTAATAATTTTCAGAAATTTTTGGTAATTTTATCTCATGTTAAATTACATTATCAAAAGTAAAAAAATTATCAGGAGCAACAAAAAATTACTAACAAAAGAATATTAAAAATTATTAAAAAATTATAAATGGGACAAAAAAAAGAAAAAAAATTATGAAAAAATATTTTTTTATATATTAATTTAGTGACTTTTAATAATTTTTAATATTTTTTAAAATTGTTCTTTATCAAAAGAAAAAAAATATCACCAATAATGAACAGTTTAGTTTGAGGAGGAGGTCAAACTGAGGCTTCTCTTTTTTCAGTTCCACGAGCTCAGAATTCAATTTTTCTCTGACTTGTACATATTCCAAAGAGCTAAGGTATATCAATTTAAAATATCTCGTTACTCTTCAAATTTAAAACCATTAAGAAGGAGACAAAATAATAATTAATTCAGTTTTATCAGACTGCTGTGATTAAGCTCAGAGTTGAGTTAAATTTTTTAAACAAGTTTCCATAACATTAAATATTTAATAACGCCTTACCGAGTTAAGAAGTTAAATAAATATGATGTCGAAGTTTACTCGGACCTTTTAAATTAAATTCCTCTAAAATAAAGAAGTAAAGAAAAACAAACAAATGAACTGGTACTAATGATGGAGTTGGCACAGTTTTATAACCCGGATATTAAAGTTCGCGTTTTCATTTTATGCTTTCTGACGTACGTTTTGATAAGTTGTAATTTGTAATCTTTCGGATAAGCGATTTTGTCTTTTTTTGTTTTAGTGAGCAGCTCGTCGGATTAATTTTAATATCGTGAAAAGGCCATAGTAATACTGACCCTTTGTTTAAATACAGTGAACCTCGCAGCTCTGTGTTAAATTTGTATATTCCCATTGAAGTATAAATCCAGTTCGTTGTACGCGGTCTTTTGTCATTTCTCGGTGAATATTGGAATAAAGTGAATTTCTTGTTCGGAAAATGCGGAATAAAATATATCCAAGTGTATTTCCTCAGCAGTGACGGACGTTGTAGGTGCTTCAAATGGTTTATTTGTTTTTGAACGTAATCGCTTTTCGGCCAAAAGCTTTTCAACTACACAAGAAATTGGGAGGGAATGAAAATAATCCTACCCTCTGGTGTGGAGTCCATACTGTGTTTCACACAATGGGAAACTCGATTTCTTTTCAAATATTTTTGGGTGTCGGGATGAATTGACAAAAGAATAATGTAATTTTAATATTTGCTTTTTAACACGTTGTGAAACAAATAAATTTCCTGCGACGTTACATATTTTTATCTAAAATTTTTTGTTATATTCGTCAAGTGGAAATATGGAAAGCAATAAAATCGTTGAACAGTATATTTAATTTTGTATCATTTTATTGCATTGATTTTTTATAACATGTTTCAGCAATTCTTTTTTTGATTTATCTCTGAATTTTTTTGCCTTTTGCATTGTTCAGTGATTACATCAAAATTTCTAAATAAACAAAGTTTATTACCAAGCTCAAATTTTATTCATTGTTTAGTGCCCAAGACAATAAAAATTCTCAAATAAAATTTTTTTGGGTTGAATGAATTGAACAATATTATTGTATTTTAATATTTGAATTATAGGAAACCTTTGAATTGGGTAAAATATAGTCTTTTTTTTTGCTGTTAGTTAACTAAGCTTAATTTATTTATATTTTAAAGAAATATTTATTAAAAATAGCAAAATATAACTAAAAATGAAAAACTACTAAAATACTTAAAAAATACATTATAATGTTAAAAGTGAAAATAAATCAGAATGACAAAAAAATAACTAAAAAGTACAAATATTTTCTAAAAAAATATGAAAAGCACTAAAAATACTAAAAAAAATATTAAAAAACATTATTAATTTTAGTAATTTTAAAAACTTTTTAATGATTCTTATTAATTTTTAGTAATTTTACTTTGATTTACTAAAATGATTTACAAACGCAAAAGATTATTAAAAAATATATTATTTATTAGTTTTCAGTGATTTTTAATGACTCTCAGTAATTTTCAGCAATTTTCAATAATTTTCAGAATTATTTTAGTATTTTTTTATATTAATTACATTCTAATGTCAAAAGTGAAAATAAAACACTAATAATGACAAAAAATAACTAAAATTTTCAAATAATTTCTAAAAAAATATGAAAAGCACAAAAAATACTAAAAAAATATTAAAAATATATTATTACTTTAAGTAATTTTAAAAACTTTTTAATAATTCTTATTAATTTTCAGTAATTTTTAGTAATTTTACTTTATATTAAATTACACTCTAACATAACGATTTCAAAAATAATTTACAAACGCAAAAGATTAGTTTTTAGTGCTTTTTAATGATTCTTAGTAATTTTCAGTAATTTGGCCTTATTTGAAATTACACTATAACATCAAAAGTATAAAAATTAATAAAAAGAAAAAAAAAAATACTAAAAACTAGTAAAGATTTCACAAAATAATTCACAAATGCAAACGATTATTAAAAAACATATTATTTATTAATTTTTAGTGCTTTTTAATGATTATCAGTAATTTTTATTAATTTTCAGTAATATTTTAATATTTTTTTTTATATTAAATTACATTCTAATGTCAAAAGTGAAAATAAATCACTAAGAATGACAAAAAATCACTAAAAAATACAAATAATTGCTAAAAGAATTTGAAAAGCACTAAAAATACTAAAAAAATATTAAAAAACATATTATTTGGCAATTTTAAAAACTTTTTAACGATTTTTGGATATTTTTAGTAATTTTACTTTATAATTACATTTTAACGTCAAACGTAAAAAAAAATAAATCACTAAGAGTGACAAAAAAATCACTTCAAAGATCAAATAATCCTAAAAATTAGTAAACATTACAAAAAAAAAAGAAAATTATTACTTAAAAAACCTTTATGATTTATGAAAAACTATTTTTGTTTACAGCCTCATGTGTATTCATTTTGTTCAAAATTTACAATAACTAATTATATAAAGAATATTGTGTAATTATTTTAAATAAAATATAAAATAATTTGATTGTATTTAATTAAAGGTGGACATTTCCTAATTAATCTTGAATACTAACATGTGTTCTGGTCACAGAATATATAACTACGTTTTGAAAGAAATACTTAATTCGATTGTTTTTTATTAGGCGTTAGGTAAAAAACAAAAACTAAAAAAAAATAAATAAACAAATACTGAACCTAGTGATTTTTTTTACTTTTATCGATAGAATGTAATTTAATATAAGATAAAATTAAAATTACTGAGTATTACTGAAAATTACTGAACATTTCTGAATGTTACTGAAAATTACTAAGAAAGCACTAAAAATCACAATCATAATATGTTTTTTATCAATTTTTTATATTTTTAGTGTTTTTCATACGTTTTTAGTGTTTTTTTACATTTTTTAGTTATTTGTTATAATTTTTACTGGTTTTTGACAATTGTTATTTTCAGTGCTTCTCACAAATTTTTAGTGTTTTTTTTTTGTTTTTGAAAGAAATACTTAACTTGATTGTTTATTATTAGCAGTTATTTAAAAAACAAAAAATTAAATATGATGGACCGGATCTAATGGCTGCTTTGGATTCTGCACCCAAAAATTAGGCAGGAACTGTTGAAGAATTGTTTTCACCAAAGTGGCCATTGACCTCCGTCATTTAAACAATTTAATTAAGGCTCCTTACAGAGTCAAAATAGGCATAAATTGCCCCCGATTTATAATTCCAGTTGCGAATTGTCGCATAAATTGCGATCACTCCGTCAACATCCAGATCAAAAGCGTCGATCCACTCTAAAATATTTATTTATGCTCATTCGGTAATATCGCTCTAACCAACCAGAAGTTCCTTTGTACAATCAGAACGGCTTCTTCGGGATACATGTGTAGGAGGCACGGATGAATTATTAATTTTAATGACTGCTTTCATGCTCAGACCGTGCAATTAACGGGCGCAACAGAAAAAAAAAAAAATGAATTGTAAGCGTGTTAATGGAAACGAAAACGCCAATCCGGGGCGGGCGAAAAGAATCCGGGCCGGTCCGATCCAAGGATTCGGGCACACGAAAAATATGAACAATTATCGCTGTTTCTGTGCATGCTTTTTGCGTCGTTCCGTTGTATTAATTAAACGTTTCGGGTTAAACGGTCCTGGTTGTGTGCAAAGCGGGACTTTCTGTTGGGAGATAAATCGCGTTTCGTTAGCGTTTTGGAACGACACTAATTGCAAAAAACTGTTGTACTTAATTAAGGTCAATTAAACATTTTTGATTTGTGGGAAACGAACATTGAATTTCTTCAGCTCACGCTCACTACAAAAAAAATGGCTAAAAACAAGTAAAAAATTAATAAAAACTATAAAAAATTCCCACAAAAAAATACTAAACAACAAAAAACCACACAACACAATTTATTAATAAAAAATAGCTAAAAACGTATTTTTTTACTGATTTTTACTAATTTTGAATAAATTTTAGTAATTTTTGTTGTTTTTACAATTTTTTTTTTTATTCTGGCTGTTTTTTTCTTTTGATACCATATATAAAAAAAGAATAAGAAGAGATACGTTGTAAATTATTAAAAATTAAAATTATTGTTTTCTAATAATTATTTGCGGTTTTTCGTTTTGTTTATTTTTATTCTTTTTTTGTGAGTTTTTGATCTTTTTACTTTTACTGAAAATTACTGAAATGCACTGAAAATTTGTAAGGATTATTAAAAAGCACTAAAAACCACAAAATAATATGTTTTTTATTAATTTACTGTATTTTTTTGTTTTTTAGTAATTATTTGCATTTTTAGTTTTTTTTTTTTTTTTTGTAATTTTTACTAGTTTTTGGTAGTTTTTTGTTCTTCACAGTGGTTTTTTAAATTTTTAGTATTTTTTTTGTTTTTTAGTAATTATTTGCATTTTTAGTTTTTTTTTCGTAATTTTTAATGGTTTTTGGTAGTATTTTTTCTTCACAGTGCTTTTCATAAATTTTGAATATTTTTTTGTTTTAGTAATTATGTGTATTTTTCTGTCGTTAGAATGGAATTTAATATAAGATAAAATTACTGAAAATTACCGAAAATTACTGAAAGTTACTGAAAATTACTGAAAATTTGTAGAAATTACTAAAATGTACTAAAAACCACAAAATAATATGTTTTTTATTAATTTATTGTATTTTTTCATAAATGTTTGTATTATTTTTGTTTTCTAGTAATTATTTGCATTTTTTAGTTTTTTTTTTTGTAATTTATACTGGTTTTTGGTAGTTTTTTGTTCTTCACAGTGCTTTTCATAAATTTTTATTTCTTTTTTATCTTTAGTAATTATTTGTGTTTTTTCTGTCGTTAAAATGTAATTTAATATAAGATAAAATTACTGAACATTACCGAAAATGACTGATAATTACTGAAAATTACTGAAAATTTCTAAGAATTATTAAAAAACACTAAAAAACACAAATTGTTTTTTATTAATTTTTTCATAAATTTTTTTTTATTAATTATTTGCATTTTTTAGTTTTTTTGTAATTTTTACTGGTTTTTGGTAGTTTTTTTTTCGTCACAGTGCTTTTCATGAATTTTTAGTATTTTTTTTGTTTTTTAGTAATTATTTGTGTTTTTTTGTCGTTAGAATGGAATTTAATATAAAATAAAATAACTGAAAATTACCGAAAATTACTGAAAGTTACTGAAAATTACTGAAAATTTGTAACAATTATTAAAATGCACTAAAAATCACAAAATAATATTTTTTTTTATTAATTTCATAAATGTTTGTATTTTTTTTTTGTTTTTTTAGTAATTATTTGCATTTTTTAGATTTTTTTTGGTTTTTGGTAGTTTTTTGTTCTTTTCAGTGTTTTTCATAATTTTTAGGAGTTTTTTTTTGTTTTTTAGTAATTATTTACGTTTTTTTTGTTATTTTTTGTAATTTTACTGTTGTTTTTTGGTGTTTTTTTTTTGTTATTTTTACTAATTTTGTTATTCTTGGTGATTAATTTTAACTTGAGATACTATAACTTAATATGAAATAAGTTAAAAATTGCTAATTACATATTTCAATCATCTATACCGTTTTTTGAATTTTTTTCACACATTTTAAAAATGACGGAAATATTATTTTAAATTTGTTTAATTTGGTAGAGCTCGGTAAAGTAGAGATATACTTAAAATATGGATCTAGATACAAGACGGTCGGTCAAATCAAACTGACAAATTGATTTCACTTTAGGGTACATATCTCTATCAAAATAAAAATTAATACACGACAAGAAAGCACAATTTCACTCACAAAAGCTCAGTAACATTCTGAGTTGAGCAAAGCAGACAGAAACCAAAGAAATCTTTATGTCTTTAGTCATGCCTTTTATAAGAACCTCAATTAAGGTGTATCTCAAAAACTAGAGCTAGTAAACGAAATCTGACGACTTAATTAAAAACAGCACTTAAAAAACTTCCTAAATCCTTCGTTTTAACTTACAGGAGAAAATCATTTTATTAGCCCGAACAATCTAAATTAATTGCACCTAAATTTCGAACGTAACCTCTCCCATGAATATTAAAATTGCGTTGAAGCCACTTGAAAAATCCTCCAGTCACTGTTTAAATAATAAATTAATTAATTTCCAGACCACAGATTTTTGTTAACGCCACATGTAGAGCAACGTTCTCCACTGAAATATATATTACGTCCATAAAATACTAAATAACATTCTTTTGGGGAAACGCTTTTATTCAGCGAGTGCATTAAAGTTTCACACGATGTTTCTCTGTCCGGCTGTTTTTCTGTTAATTAAATGCGCTTTTAGGGCACTTTAAATGCGAGATTATCTGCGGTGTTAAATTTCAATCACAAAATTGAAACCGTTTAGGTCGAAGCCCTTCAAATTGTTGCCGGTTTAATTTACCTGTTGATAAAGGTAAATATTGCAAGATCGCGTGCCCCGTTTGATAAACCTAATTCAATATAGTTTTCTTAATCTTAATAAAGAAAAACAAAAGCGAAAGAACGAGCAAATAATAGGCAAGGCGAATCGTAAAACGTAACATCGTTTTAAATGTCGAATCGTACCGCGGCTTGTATCGAATGAATTTACTTTTCGTTCTATTTTTGTGCCGGCATCGTTTGGAAATGTGTTATAGAACTATTGGTTTATTGCGTTTACAATAAATCAACATACAAATCGTCGTTAAATTAAACATGGACGTAATATTTTTCCTGTAATTAATCGTTAAATATTGTACAATAATTTTTATTATTTAATTTTGTGCTGATATTAAATTATTGGATAGAGCATCTGTTATTTAAACATGGAATGAGTAAACAGCAACAAATTACTTACATTTTCTCACACTGAAAAGTAATTAATCAAGCACCTGATAGCACCTTAAAAAAATTACAAATTATACATTTACATTAAGTAAGTAACCGTGTAAATATACATAAAAACTGATCAAGTGGTCCGTAAGAACGTTGTAGTCGTTTGTTGATAACGAAATGTCTAGTTAATCAGGTAATTTAAGACTTTTGTTTTATATCTGCCCCTTAATTAATGAATTACTTCCAGCTAAATATAACGTCATGTTTATGTAGCTTAGAATCTAATCATTTTATTGTTTGAAAGAAATGTCGAATAGTATGGAATTTGCCTTTTATAAACTATATACTATAGAATTTTTAAAAAATTAACTGAAAAATTATTATTATTTTTAATAAACTTACCTCTGAAATCAGATTGAAAGCTTTTTGACCAAAAGATTGATCAATCAACAATATTTAAAAAAAATATTTTATTCAATCAAATTTATTAGATAAATAAATAAACTAATAAAAATGAATTTAAATGTATCAAAAATGAACTTTTATGACCAAAAAAAAGCAATCTCAATTTGCCGACATGTTTATTAACTTTAACTCCTGACACTTTCATAAAAAAGTAAGTAACACTGAAGTGTTTCTTCTAAAATAAATAATTTCCTTACTCTTTTTTTTTAAGGAGCTTTCTGCTACAATCCAATTTATTTTAATATATCGCAGATTGCTTTTTTTATCGAATTTTTTAGTGATTGTGTTTATGTTTTAAAACGGGGGTAACAGAGATTTGTTACAAAGTTTTATCACTTCTGCTTTTGCCTCTGTTATTTTGATCACGGTGATGTTAAAAGAGGTGTTTATTGTGAAGTTTAAATTTAATTTTAATACTTTTCTGGCCAAAATATTGATTAGATTTTATGTACAAGTGTCTTTTTATACTCTCAACATGTTAATAAAAAGTAAATAATAAATAATTTTCCTAACTTTTTTTTATAAAATCAATTTTATTTTAATTTATCACTGATTGATTTTTTTATTAAAATGATCAGTTATTGTGCTTAGATTTTAAAACATGGGTAAATGAAAGCTCATACGAAATTTTATTATCACTTTTGCTTCTTTTTAGTTTAATATTTTAATGGTTATATTAAAATAAATATTTGTTATAAAGTTTAAATTCAGTAATATTATTCAGACCAAAATATTTATCATATTTTTGTACAAGTTTCTTTTTAAGGTTTTAATTAACACTTTCATAAAGGAAGTAGATATTACTGAATTATTTTTCTAAAATATTTGCTTTTATTTATTTATTTTTTGTTCTCTTTTTTAATTTAATTTAATTTATCACTGATTGTCCTTTTTATTAAAATGATCAGTGATTGTGCTTAGATTTTAAAACATGGGTAAATGAAAGCTCTTACAAAGTTTTATCTCTTCTGATTCTTTTTAAGTTAATATTTTAATGGTTATATTAAAATAAATATTTGTTACAAATCTTAAATTTAATAATAATATTATTCTGACCAAAATATTTATTAGATTTTTTGTAAAAGTTTCTTTTTAAAGTCTTAATTAATACTTTCATAAGGGAAGTAGATATTATTTAATTATTTTTCTAAAGTATTCATTTTTATTTATTATTTAATTTTCGTCGTCCTTTTTAATTTGTCACTGATTATTTTTTATTAAAATGGTCAGCGATTGTGCTTAAATTTTAGAATATGGGTAAATGAAAGCTCTTACAAAGTTTTATCACTTCTGATTCTTCTTCGGTTAATATTTTAATGGTTATATTAAAATAAATATTTGTTTTAAAGTTTAAATTTAGTAATAATATTATACTGACCAAAATATTTATAGTGATATTAAAATAGATATTTATTATAAAGTTTAAATTTAATATTGACTTTTCGTACATTTTTAAGCTCTCAACAATAATTTTTAAACGTTTTTTATATTTCATAGAAGAATATTTCAAATTCTTGAACGAAAACAGTTTTAATCAAAACATTTTTAATTTAATTATTTTTTAATTTTATAATTTTCTTGTAAAACATTTAACATTTATTTGAATACAATATAATAAAGTTAAATTAAATATTGTGATTATATTTCAAAATAGGATTTTATTACAAACTTTATATTTTAATAATCTTAATTATCACTGGTTAATTTTTTTTGTGATATTTTAATGCTTTTAATAACATTTGTGCACAATTTTCTTATTTCAAATTTGACACATTGTTGTTGAAATTGTTTTTTAAGTTCCTCGTTATTTTGCTACAACATATTTTAATCAAATTTAAAAGTTAAAACTTTTAAACCTATAAAATTTAATTAAAAAAGTCATCTTACAATTTATGAAGTAATCATATTATGTAAATTAAATGTACAAAATATGACTCCAACGAAAATGTCTGTAAAAACTGTTCATTTATAATTTTCTTATTATTAACTTCCATAATATAAAGATAATAAAGATTAGATTATTTTACAAACGTAATACAACATTTATACGATTCCCTGGTTAATAAAACCTTTAATAGAACTCTTTTTCATATTATTCATTCTGTTTATGATAATCCATAATAAATTTCATTTACATTTATAAAAGTAACTTTCATAAACTTAATAAAATAATGTAATTTTTTATCAGAAGTATTTTGTTCTTGTTTTATTATGTGATGATATAAACAAATCAAATCAAAAATCAAATATTAGTAAGCTCGTTGAAAACAATGACGCAATTTATATTAAGAGCTTTATTTATTTAATCTGTCGATATTAACTCGAATGGCATTTAGATTTAAATGTTTGCGGTTTCTATTTACAAAGATATTATGATATATGATATGTCTCTTTAGTCCATAACACTCGTAAAATATATATCATGAACATTAGTCGCCGATAACCCAATAAACGGGACATAATGTCCCCTTTTTCGCATTAATATACGCCGCCAGATATTTCCCCAGTTCCCGTCTAAATGCTTTCCTGAGATATTTTTTATAATCCAGTTCATAAATAAGAAACAAAAGAGAAAACTTCGCGAGAGGAAAAACACTAATTCACAACTCCAAAAGAGATATGTGTGTGTTGTTATTTAAGATTTAACCCAGTGACGTATTTTGTGAACGAAGTACCCGAAGGTATTTCGCTTACACGACCCGCATGTGGAAGCGGCGAAGCTAAATACTTCCCTTTCCGATATTATTAAAATTCCACGTGGATTTGCTCATAAATCACCTGTCGGAAAATCCAGCAACAAAACCAAAACCGAAATTATCAAATCAATAACTCAAAAAGACAAAAACAAAAAATAAACAGAGAACATTCCCGGAGTTGAAGCCGGAGTGACGAAATTAATATAAAATTTACATGCACGAGGAGATTGGAAGATGGGCTTGGACACCTCGCGCATCGCAACCGTCTAAATTATTTATTTACGGAATCAAATTCCGACGCTAATTATGCGCAATACGACGGGGACGAAGTAACGCGTTTAAATGCAACTCGGTTATGAATAACGAACCGGGTGGCTGAATGAAAACGGGTCTCTTCGTCATGTGAAATGTCCGTTGGAAATTTCCACCGATGCGTTTAACGATCCGAGCGTAAACTCGCAACTTACCTTTTACCATTCCGGCTCATTTGCACTTTGCACATTTATAAAGTAACGAATTATGAGCGCACCCGAATTTCGCCCAATTTCGTTGGGGCATGGCGTAATTAAAGTCTTAATGTTCCGGTTTAGCATTTTAAACACGTATACAATGATAATGAGTTGTGACTGATGAATTGCACAGGTCAACGAAATGCTCTATTTTTTGGTGTCTTTAACCTGGCAATGACTCCAAAAATGATGTCAGATTTAGCCTATCAGCTCTAATTTTTGAGATACAGACTAAATCCAAGGACTATTTAGGATTCTACCCACAAATAATTGAAAAATAGTTGGTGAGACCAAAATGGTTCTATTTCTGGTCTTCAGTTAAGGGGTTTTGGCGTTTTCATGAATGACAACGGTGAAAATGATTCAAATTTATTCTGTTTTATTAATTGACATACAAAGACAGTTTTTTAATAAATACTGAAATTACTTCTTTTTTAATTGTTCATTTATAAAATGTGTTTTTCCTTGTTTTTTAAATTTTGAAATACAAATTTTTTTTGTCATTTTTGTGTTTATTATTATTATAAATCAAATAAATCAGACACACTGAAAATTTCTAATTTTTTTCTTGTTTTATATATTTTTATATAAAAATTACACTAAATTGTACCTTATTTTTTATATTTTGAAATAGAAGTTTTACTATAAAAATTTTAATTTTTTCCTATTAATTAGATAAATAAAATTTGTTAAACTGTTCATTTCGACAAGGTACTAAATTTTTATTATTTTTACTCATTTTGATATTTTGAAATATAAATTTTACTATCAAATTTAACTTTTTTCTTTTAATCTTACCATAACATAAATAATTTTATTTATTTTATTCATTTTTTATATTTTAAAAAATAAATTTTACTATCAAATTTTAATTTTTACCTTTTTAATTTCTGCTTTTAAATTTACCAATTTACATAATTGAAAATTTGTTAAATTGTTCATTTCGACAAGGTATTGATTTTTTATAATTTTTACTCATTTTTTATATTTTCAAATATAAATTTTACCATTAATTTTAATTTTTGCTTTTAATTTTACCATGAATTTATTTGAAAAGTTCATTTCGATAAAGTACTGAATTTTTATAATTTTTACTCATTTTTATTTTTATTTTGGAATATAAATTTTACTATCAAATATATTTTTGCCTTTTAATTTTACAATTACATAACTGAATTTTATCATTACCTAAATGAAATTTGCTAAATTATGTATTTAGACAAAGCACTGAACTTTTATAATTTATATATAATTTCTACTGATTTATATAAAATAATTTCAATGATTCAAATAATTTTTTTACTTTTAATTTTACAATTACGTATATGAAATTTTTTAAATAGTTGATTTCGATAAAGTACTGAATTTTTATAATTTTTACTCATTTTTATGTGTATTTTAGAATATAAATTTTACTATCAAATATATTTTTGCCTTTTAATTTTACAATTACATAATTGAACATTTATTAAATTGTTCATTTCTACAAGGCATTGAATTTTTATAAATTTTATTCACTTTTATAATTGTAATTATAAATTTTATTGTCAAATTTTAATTTTTGCTTTTAATTTTACCATTACATAAATGAATTTTTTTAAATAGTTCATTTCGACAATATACTGAATTTTTATAATATTTACTCATTTTTTATATTTTAGAATATAAATTTTACAACCAAATTATATTTTTTGCCTTTTAATTTTACAATTACATAATTGAACATTTATTAAATTGTTCATTTCGACAAGGTACTAAATTTTTATAAGATTTACTAATTTTTTATAATTTGGAATATAAATTTTACTGTCAAATTTTAATTTTTGCTTTTAATTTTACAATTAAATATATGAAATTTTTTAAATAGTTCATTTCGACAAGGTACTGAATTTTTATAATATTTACTCATTTTTTATATTTTGGAATATACATTTTACTGTTAAATTTTAATTTTTGCTTTTAATTTTACAATTACATATATGAAATTTTTTAAATATTCATATCGTCAAGGTACTGAATTTTTATAATTTTTACTCATTTTTTATATTTTGGGATATAATTTTTACTATCAAATTTTAATTTTTGCTTCTAATTTAACTATTAACTGAATTAGGACAATATTTGTATAATTTTTAGTCAGTTTTTGTATATTATAATATAAATTTTACTATCAAATTTTCATTTTACCATTACCTAAATGAAATTTGCTAAATTATGCATTTCGACAAAGCACTGAATTTTTTAATGATGGCAAATAATTTTTTTCACATTTTTTTCTATTTTTTAATTAATATATTTTACATATCTATTTTTTTTTTTAAATTTAACTTGTTTCATAAGATACTTTGTTAATAACTCAAAGATTTTTAAAGTAATTAGTTGATTAAACATAACAACTGTGCCCAATTGGGTGTTTACAATTTTGTTATTTATTATTTTTAGTACTTACCCATAAAAAATATCCAAATCACACAAATCAGTCACCCTGAAATGAAATTTTTCCCATATTTTCAGCAATTTCCTTTTTTCATTTATCTATTTGAGCTATCACTGAGCAAAAACACAATTTAGTCACCACAAATTAAATTTCAGTAAGCCATTTATAACGTACACTTTACATGTTCAGTGACGGTTGTTCAGTTTCAAGTAAAATTGGAGGACAATCGGTGATATGCCACTTGAGAAGATTTAAAAAAAAACATTGGTTCAGCATTATTGAATTGCTAACATACAATAGGTCACGTACGACTTGGAAATCGATGGATGGCTGATTATTATTACAATGATAATCTCTGTGTTGGATTTTTATTCATGTGCCTTACAATAATATGAACATTTAATTGTCTCTGTATTCATAAAGTAAAGCTAAATTATTTTTTTAATGATGTACTGTGAGTAAAAAATATTTAAATCACCCTTATTCAGGGGGGCTGTTGTTTCTAAGGTAAAAATTAGTCTCATCCACCATATAGTCCAGATTTCTCCATTTATTTCTGTTATTAGTCATTTTTTCAGTTACTCACAACTTATAATTTTAGGAATGCTATATTTTTATATATTTTAAAGCCAAATTCAACATTTTATTTAAAATAAAATTGTAGCACATATGACACAAATTTTTAGGGGAATTATCTAAAAAATTGTCTCATAAAAAAAATTAAATAAAAAATGCCGTTTGTAATAATAAAATTTTTAAATATATTGAACTTTGATGCTTAAATAAGCTTTTTTCAATTGGATCTGGAAAGACACATAACAGACAAAATCAAAATATTTTGAAAAAAGAAAGTTTGTTGTAAGTTTTTTTCGGTAAAGAGATGTGGCAAATATTTCTTTTGTTCAACTAATAGATATTTATTAATTTCACCCTTTTATTTATATTTTATATACTGTATTATAATTTACATACGACTGAGTTTCGTTTCTGTTGCTATTGGAGCAGAAAATCAAATACAAGTTGAATTGTTAGATATGTTTGATCCTTTTGTTTTAATAAAAACTCAAGAATTTTTTATCATTTATTATCTATCATATCAAATTGGTTGTTGAAACGACTTTATTAAATTTCTTTGTTTGTTTTTTAGTAAAGATATGGGTCAAATATTTCTTTCGTTCAACTAATATATATGTGTTTTTCCCTTTTGTTTTAATAAAATCCATTTTTTTTTAAGATTTGTTGTGTATTACGTCAAACTGGTTGTTAAAATGACTTTATTCAAACTATTTAATATACATTTTATTTATTCTGGATCAATTTTGAGACTTAAAAACAAATTCTAACAAAACAATTGTATTTTTTAAATTACTTTGAATGTGTAAAAAACTATTCCTTTTTTTCCCTGATAATGAACATTCATTTTTATTTTTCTGTCACAATATTTCGAAAAAAGAAAGTTTGTTGTAAGTTTTTTTCGGTAAAGAGATGTGGCAAATATTTCTTTTGTTCAATTAAAAGATATGATAAATAAAAGAGTAAAACTAACACTCTTTTATTTCAATAAAACTACATTTTTTTAAAATTTATTGTGTATTACATAAAACTGATTGTTGGAATGACTATTTTTAATGGGTGAGTTATTTATTAAACAGTAAAAAAATAATATTGATGAAACAATTTAACTGGTAATTTTCTAGTTCAATGCTGAACCTATTTAATTATTAGACAATTAATTATGCATCAATCAAGTCGATAGTGCACCATCACTAACTAATTCATGATTTTTATTTTTCAGGTAAGAACTAGCCTTAATTTTGGTGAGTAACGCCAAACAAACAGTGAACGAAACTTTTAATCACCGCATGTTTACCGTTTACCCCGAAACACCGTAATTTTTTCGTACCAATTTAACCACGTGGAAAAAATCGAAAATAAATTGGCGTCGTGTTGCACGCTCAACAGAAAATTTCCCTCGATTGGCTTAATTAAAGTGAATAGTGCTCAGGCGGATCGCTTAATAAATCTAATATTCCGATTTGATATCGACGAAAAGTTTCGGTCGCAATCAGAAATTCCCCACTTTGGAAAACGCACGAGAATTTCGCTAATTCGAAATCCTAGCGAAACCATTTAAACAATGTCAATCAGTGATTTCATTAAGTCCGCATTTTTCGAATGTCTCAGTGCGAGTGGAGACCGGATTCTTAATTTATACCTTAATTTTTATGCGCAATTGATTGATTATCTGGTTAAAGCGTTTTTTTTTTATTGTCGATTGTGTGGGACTGAATCAACAGTCAATATTTACCACGAACTGATTTATCGCATGGTGAGTTTAATCTTCCTGATAAACAAAAAAAAATGAGCAACAATGGAAATTCGCTCCTTGCGCAACGCTGCAGGTTTTTCAATTATGGTCGTGGTGTAATGTTATAATTTACCCACGAGTGAGCTTCGTAAATATTGAACGTTAACGCGTTTTGGCATTGAAGTAGAAAATTAACCGCCAATTCAATTGGTGAATATGTGGCACTTTGACCCTTCAGTTTTAATGGAACACCAAGAATATCTATGTTTAATCAGCCATTATCAATTATATCGAACTATTTGTAGAAATTATTACGTTCAATTTCATTTTATTCAGGAAATGTTATGATATTTAAAGACAAATTATGCTAAAGTAATTAATTAATCTTATTAATATCAATTTTTCTTAAATCTTATGAAAAAATGATTTTTTATAGGTTATTATTCATTGAAAATTTTCCAGTGTTTGAGAATCGATAAAGATGGAGCAGATATATTCCACAGTTCTTGTCTAAATGTTTTTCTGATATATTTTTATACTGTATTATAATTTACATACGACTGAGTTTCGTTTCTGTTGCTATTGGAGCAGAAAATCAAATACAAGTTGAATTGTTAGATATGTTTGATCCTTTTGTTTTAATAAAAACTCAAGAATTTTTTATCATTTATTATCTATCATATCAAATTGGTTGTTGAAACGACTTTATTAAATTTCTTTGTTTGTTTTTTAATAAAGATATGGGGCAAATATTTCTTTTGTTCAACTAATATATATGTGTTAGTTTTTCCCTTTTGTTTTAATAAAATCCCATTTTTCTAAGATTTGTTGTGTATTACGCCAAACTGGTTGTTAAAATGACTTTATTCAAACTATTTAATATACATTTTATTTATTATGGATAAATTTTGAGACTTAAAAACAAATCCTTACTTATTAAATTACTTTGATGAGTCAAAAACTGTTCCATTCTTTTCCCTAACAAGGAAATCCGCAACAGTTACTTTTAATTTTTAGACTTTGAATGTGTCAAAAATTATTCCATTTTGTTTCCCTGTCAAGGAAAGTTACAACATTCATTTTGATTTTTCTGTCACAATATTTCGAAAAAAGTTGTAAGTTTTTTTTTCGGTAAAGAGATGTGGCAAATATTTCTTTTGTTCAACTAATAATTATTTGTTAGTTTCACCCTTTTATTTTAATAAAACCCCAAGATTTTTTAAAATTTGTGCATCACGCCAAACTGACTGTTGAAATGACTTTATTAAAACTATTTGATTGACATACATTTTATTTATTTTGTATAAATTTTGAGGCTTAAAAACAAATCTTTACAAGGTAATTGTAATTATTAAATTACTTTAAATGAGTTAAAAACTGTTCCATTTTTTTCCCTAACAAGGAAAGCTGTAACCTTTATTTTTAATTTTTAAATTACTTTGAATGTTTCCAAATGTATTCCATTTTGTTTGCTTGACAAACAAAGTTACAACATTCATTTTGATTTTTTTGTCACAATATTTCGAAAAAAGAAAGTTTGTTGTAAGTTTTCTTCGGTAAAGAGATGTGGCAAATATTTCTTTTATTTAACTAATAGATATTTGTTAGTTTCACCCTTTTATTTTAATAAAACACCAACATTTTTTTTTTAATTTATTGTGTATTTCATCAATGATTCTTGATTCATAATTTATTTGATATCAATTTTATTTATTCTGGATAAATTTTGAGGCTTAAAGAAAAATTCTGAGAAAGCTATTGAAATTTTTGAATTACTGACAAGGAAAGTTGCAACATTCATATTGATTTTTCTATAAAATTATTTTGAAAAAATGAATTTTTTGGTGAAGATACAGAGCATATATTTCTCTAGTTTTTGTTTGGACACTTTATTCGTATATTTTTTAATCTCTAATTAAGTATTTTTAAGTATTTTTTATGAATCAAAAATTTTCTTAACTTAAAAAGGACAAATATATTTATAATTTTAGTGATCTTTTTCCAATATTTGAGAATCTCTTATTGCCATAGTTTCCTTTTAAATGCTTTCCTGATGTATTTTTTATATTATTTTATAATTTACCCACGAGTGAACTTTGTAAATATGGAAATATGGAAATTTAACACCAATCCAATTGATTTATTAGTTTGATATTTATTAATGAAACCTCAATAATATCAATGTTTAATCAACTAATATTTATTATATCGAAATACATAGTTATAGAAAATATTTCATTAAATCTCTTTGATATAAATTTCTCTTTATGTTGGATAAATTTTGAGGTTTCAGGATAAATTATTGGAATAATTTGACTTTGAATGTTTATTTATTGAAAATTAATATTTTTATGTTTACAACTTTCATATTACTTTTATTATCATAATATTTTAGAGAAATGAAACTTTTCTAATGTTTGCCACAATTTCCAGTTTAAAAGCTTTCCTGAGATATTTTTTTATTATTATTTTATAATTTACAAACTAGTAAACTTAAATAAATATTGAACGATAACGTGTTTTAGAATTGGAGCAGAAAATTAACTACCAATTCAATTGATAAATATTTGCTAGTTTCAATTGTTAAATAGTTTGACCCTTTAGTTCTAATGAAACCCCAAGTATATCCATGTTTAGCCAACCATTATCAGTTACATCAAACTAGTTGTGGAAATGATTTCATTAAATCTCCTTTGATATAAATTTCACTTTGCTCTGAATATATTTTGTGGTTTGAAGATAAATTCCTGGCGTAATTTGAATTTGCATTTAAATTTTGTATGTAACAATAATTCATTCCCTTAACAAGAAAGTTCCTTATTTCACCTTTACACTTTTTTTAGAATGTTGTACAATTTATTTTATTTTATGTATACTTACTTTTGGATCTAATGAAACGCCGTTAAGGAGTCAAACTTCGTTTACATCCCCAAGTTTATGGGCCAGTTGTGTACAGGATGAAGGGTTGAATGGTCCGAAAGATTTTTATCGTTTCTCAGTCAATTAAAGTGGCGACAGTTACGACTGAAATAGTTACGTTTTATTTACAGCCCTTCACCCTGTTTGTGAATCACTAGGATTAGTCAAACAATAAGGGAATTTACAGGGCTGATTTGGTATCGACAAGGGAACAGTTCGAGTGGGGAATATTTGGATTTGTCAAATATTCATACCTAAATTGTTGTGCAAATCAATGCGGAAGGATTCGGTCCTTGTAGTGTTATCCTGAATGGAACTATTTTCACAAATGCAATTATTGTGGCTGGGTAAACTGGGATTTAGTGGATCAGGCAGATAGTGAAGCGTGTGTCTTTTATGTTTGTTTACTTTGCCGTGAGTGCTTACTGTTTAATTTGGAATTTGTTTAAATTTAATCAGCAAATAAATTATTTGAGCTTGGCGGTGTCAAGGTACTGGAAATAAAATGATGAATAGTTAATTTGAATTGACGAATACTTCAAATGTTTGAAGATTTGAAAAAGATTGATAAAACTAGGTGTAACAGAGAGAAGAGAATAATTTGAGTGACTGATCAAGTACTTGGAGGTAGAGCTTCTCTGACACATGATTCGAAACCTCCCTTCTTCTTTTGGCAATTGCCTGAGTGAAAATAAAGCTTTTCTTGAGACTACAAAAAAACTGCATCTTTTAAACTAATTCGTTGAGTGAGGGACAAAAACTCTTCGGCAAACAACTTTCAAAATCTAAACATTTTTTGTGCTCAAACCACATTTTGTTGCAAGTGGACCACTGGCTGTATTTTCTTTGTCACCGAGTATATAAACTTTGATTCAGTTGAGTGCGATTAATCTTGATGAAAGGCAAAACTTCCTTTGTTAATCTCCACCCACTTTATTTTATTCAGCTACAACTTTAATTCCTACGACACTTCAGTCATTCTCTCGTCACGTCCTGAAAAAAATACATTAAGAACCGTTGTTCCTTTAGTGGTAAAGCGTTGTAAAGAACGACAAGGTGTAATTTTACAAGAATATTAATGACACTTTATGTACATTTATATTGCTGGATGTGAGATGAATAATAGTTGTTAATATACCCTAGTTTTGAGCACGATCTATCATGTCGATGACAGCTCCACCACCTCTCGCATTCAACCGATGCAAATCTTTTCGATTTTTTCTTTGTTTACGGCCTCCGTAATAAATTTGAGGGTATTTAATATTATTACAAGCTAAAGGGTGGCCTATTAGGCCAATTTAAGTTTAAAACTTGTTAACCGAAGTTCCGTCCCCGAAGAATATTTAATAATGATGTAGTTTTAGAAGTGGAAAGTGAGACGGTGATTTATATTTAGAGCGAATTGATTTTCCTAAAGCCATAATGAAATATTTCGCTGACATTGAAAGGAGTTTAGTACGAGAATCAATTTAGATTTGCACGGTGTGAGAAGTGCACTTGTTTAGCATATATTACCTTTAGATTTTTAAAACGTCAGATAATCAGTTTATGTAAACGAAACCTTAAAATCGACTCATTTTCCCTTTAATGTATTACAGCAATCTATTTGCCTCGCGTTGGAGGTTTAAAATTTACGTTTTAACTCGTCCGACAATTTTTTCCGTGCTAAAAGGCTTTCGGTAGTTGTATCGATTGGAAAAAGGAACATTAAATGATTGAAGTTTGTGTTAACAAGGATAAACCGAATGGTATATATAAATAGAGACTTTAAATTATTTAAATGGGTAAGTTCGAAGCTACCCACACACACCACCTTTACTACTTGATAGTAAAAGTTTTGTTATTCAATTTTTATTTATAGTACCAACTAACCTTAGCCCATGTAAACTTTTCAAAGCCGTAATTTAACCGGTAATTCTGATATTGTAAAGTTTATTCGTGTCATGAATTATTAATATTGCAAAATGGCTGTAACCATAAGGTAATTTATAATTATTGTTTAATGGTCTAGATCCTGGTGCACAGTTTTCGGCCGTGCATTTTAGCTCCCCAGCGGAAACTTCTTGTGCCATAATTAACAGCAGAAACGTCCAAAAAATACACACACACACCCAACAAAAACGGCCATATTCATGAATTCAAATTATGCTTGGTGAAGTGCTTGTATACGTACGTATACATACGAGAAGAACCAACAGGTTCTCGAAATATCATTTACGTTGATTACAAACGTATACCATAGTATGCTTCCAACGTAAATTGCTTTTTAAATTAAACGACTTTCTAAAGAAATTTTTAAGCAATTCACGTCAGTGTTTGCAGGGAAAAAAAAGGAATATCACTTAACGTTCGGATTCGTTTCGAATTATCCTTATTTTTGTTTGGCTAACAGTTGCAGTTTATGTGTTATGTTGCTTATTATTGCGCAGTTTTCCATACTGCAAATGTGTTTTTCGAGGGTTTTATTTAAAAATGGGTTATAATCGTTTAATGCAAGTAAAATGTGAATGAGCATATTTGTATAATTTCATAATAATTTTATTCAATGAATATTTATTAACACGTATTAGAAATAAAAACTTTTATTGTTAAATGTTTAGTGCATGAGCTAAAATTATATTTATTTATAAAATGTTAAACAACCACTTGTTTTATCAATATTTATATGAAATTTTATATGTATTGTATTTATGAAATCAATAAACTTCCGTTCTTAGGATTGAGATAATAAATACTAAATTCTACAACAAAATATACAACCATTAATCGTATTTGTAACAAAATATTAGAGATAAGAGATTTTCATTATATTTATTTTTAAATGAAAATAGATAAATTTAATTTATTTAAAATTTAAATTTAATTTTCGAGTTGTTCATACATAAAAATGTTTACCTAGTATTTTGATTCCTTAAATTGTAACACAATTGTTTAATAATTTTTATCGAATATTTTATATAAATATTGCCATATTCTTTATTTTCGTTTCGTAATTTTTTAAAATTATTAAAATTTGATTTTAATACTAAATATTTAATAAAAAATCTATAATTATTAATCATATTTGTAACAAAATACTAAAAAGAGATCTTTATTATATTTATTTTTAAATGGAAATAGAAAAATTGAATTCCTTATATTAATTTTCAAGTTGTTCAAACATAAAATTGTTTACTCATTATTTTGATTCATTAAACTGTAACAGAATTATTTAATAAATTGTGTTGAATAAAACAATTAAATTATTAAATTTACAAAAATAATGTTTATTTTATAAAAATATTTACATATTCTTTATTTTATTATTATTATTATTATTATTATTATTATTATTATTTTCAAGTTGTTCAAACATAAAAATGTTTAATCACTATTTTGTTTCCTTAAATTAAATTAAATTATAAAAAAAAATATTTAATAATTAATTAATAATAATATTTTGTCAAATCAAACGATTATTTTATTAAATTTACAAAAAATAATATTTATTTTGTAAAAATATTGCCATATTCCTTATTTTTGTTTAGTAATATTTTAAATTTAACAACAAAATCATTAAAATTTTATTTTTGTTTTAAATACTAAATATTTAATAAAAAATATGCAATTATTAATCATATTTATAACGAAATATTAAAAACAGATTTTTATTATATTTATTTTTAAATGTAAATATAAAAATTTAATTTCTAATTATTAATTTTCAAATTGTTCAAACATAATGTTTACTCATTATTTGGTTTCCTTAAATTATAATACAATTAATTAATAATTTTTATCGAATAAAACAATTAAATTATTAAATTTACAAAAAATAATAGTTATTTTAAAAAAATATTACCATATTCTTTATTTTTGTTTAGTAATATTTTAAAATTAACAACAAAGTTATTAAAATTTTATTTTAATTTTAAATACTAAATATTTAATAAAAAATACACAATTATTAATCACATTTATAACGAAATATTAAAAACAGATTTTTATTATATTTATTTTTAAATGTAAATATAAAAATTTAATTTCTAATTAATAAGTTTCAAGTTGTTCAAACATAAAAATATTTACTGACTATTTTGTTTCCTTAAATTATAACAAAATTATTTGATAATTTCTGTCGAATAAAACAACAAAAATATTAAATTTACATAAAATATTTATTTTATAAAAGTATTCTTTATTTTTATTTAGTAATGTTTTAAAATTAACAATTTTATTAAAATTTTTCAAGTATAACTTATCTTTCTTAACTTTTATAAATAATTTTTTTATTTATTTTTTATCGTTTGAAAAATAAACAAAATAATTATTAAATTTATTAATAATAAAATATTACTAGCAAAAAATTATACTAATAAAACAAAATAATTTTTGCACATTTTTTTTTCAAATTAATATTTATGTTGATATGACAAAAAATCTTAAAATATAAATACGTAATAGTTGAAAATTCATTTGTTATATTATTTTTATAATGGCATGTATGTCATATGTAATAATAGTTCTTTAAATTTTGGTCTCATCATTCTTAGATTACGAAAAGATAATAAATAAAATTTTTGAATATTTCCATGAAATGTTTATTTTTGGTAGAGATTATGAGAGCATTTTAAAAACATTCTCACTATCTGAGTCATTTTCTATTGTTTTACCCATCATAAATTATTTTTAAAATATTTCATTTTATTTTGATGGATGTACTCTTTACATTTTTACTGTCAGTTAAAAAATAAAGAAAGGACAGATTTAGGTGTTTTATGGAATCATTCAGTTCTTGTTGACTAAAACATTGAGAAATTGTTAAACCTGGTTCAATGTTATGGTCGTTTCCTTTCGGATATTGAGGTTTCTTTAACAACTTCCACCTGTGCAGAAAAAGTACTAAATCTAGATTAGTATATATCCATTTGGGTCACCTAAATAATTAAGCTCAAAATACTGACATCAGTGATCAGAAAAATAGTCCATATTTTTGTTAAATAATATTTTAATTTAATTTGGGGACTATAACTAAATTTTTAATATTTATTTATAAAGGATTTGGTAAAATTATTCAATTAAAATTGTATTTATTTAACGACTATCTCCATAATCCTATTTTATAACAATTTATTGATCCTCCTTTTAAAATTATTGTAAACCGAAACAACTGTTTGAATTTCCATCTATATCAAATCAAACACACGATCCGACATATTCATACGCGAAGTTGTTGATATTTCAACACATGTAGTTGAAAAGGGAACACGACTGAGCCCCTATTGTTGATCAGCGCCGTTCGCCACCGAACGAATAAAATCTGGATGTGGGTGTAATGCGAAATATAAAGAGGCATTTTCGCGTTTTGTGCGAACCTGGGGTAGGAAATATCTCGTTGTAGCTCCGGCCGATCCTCGCGCTCAGTTTCGTTTTACTGTGTGCCTTTCCACCTTACCGCTTGTGACCTACTAAATATCTTCTGGATTCGTCAATATTTCTCGCCGGTCACAGACTACTCCTAATTTCTACCGTTCTTACGATACGACCAATCTAATCGAGTCCCACTAATGAATATATGTTACCCATTTTAAAGCCTCTTTGTGACCTCAATCCGTAGATTTCTGTTATAAAGATTTACTAGTCTATTAACTTTTATTTTGTTCAAATTTACATTAATTTGCTGCACACGTACTCATATGTAGAGCAATTTTGGAAATTTTCAAGACTATTTTATTTAATATCTATCTCTTCAATATAATAAATAATAATTTGTTTTCACTGATTTTGAATTTCTTCGTAGAGTTCATTCAAATTTGACACTTTTGGATTTTCCCATCAATTTCATCCCAAAGATTTTCAATTGGATTGAGGTCTGGGCTTTGTGCTGGCCATTATTTATTTTTAAATGGAAATAGAAAAATTAAATTCCTTATGCAACAGAATTATTTAATAAATTGTGTTGAATAAAACAATTAAATTATTAAATTTATAAAACTAATACTTATTTTAGAAAAATATTGCCATATTCTTTATTTTATTTTTATTATTTTCAAGTTGTTTAAACATAAAAATGTTTAATCACTAGTTTGTTTCCTTAAATTATAACAAAATTATTTAATAATTAATTAATAATATTTTGTCAAATAAAAGGATTATATTATTAAATTTACAAAAAATAATATTTATTTTGTAAAATTATTGCCATATTCTGTATTTTTGTTTAGTAATATTTTAAATTTAACAACAAAATCATTAAAATTTTATTTTAGTTTTAAATACTAAATATTTAATAAAAAATACACAATAATTAATCATATTTATAAGGAAATTTAAAAACAGATTTTTATTATATTTATTTTTAAATGGAAATAAAAAAATTGAATTCCTTATGTAACAGAATTATTTAATAAATTGTTAAATTATTAAATTTATAAAAATAATATTTATTTTAGAAAAATATTGCCATATTCTTTATTTTATTGTTATTATTTTCGAGTTGTTCAAACATAAAAATGTTTAATCACTAGTTTGTTTCCTTAAATTATAACAAAATTATTTAATAATTAATTAATAATAATATTTTGTCAAATAAAAGGATTATATTATTAAATTTACAAAAAATGATATTTATTTTGTAAAATTATTGCCATATTCTTTAATTTTGTTTAGTAATATTTTAAATTTAACAACAAAATCATTAAAATTTTATTTTAGTTTTAAATACTATATATTTAATAAAAAATACACAATAATTAATCATATTTATAAGGAAATTTAAAAACAGATTTTTATTATATTTATTTTTAAATGTAAATATAAAAATTTAATTTCTAATTATTAATTTTCTCTTTGTGACCTCAATCCGTAGATTTCTGTTATAAAGATTTACTATTCTATAAGCTTTTATTTTGTTCAAATTTGCATTAATTTGCTGCACACGTACTCATATGCAGAGCAATTTTGGAAATTTTCAAGTGTCTTTTATTTGATATCTATCTTTTCAACATCATAAGTACTAATTTGTTTCCACTGATTTTGAATTTCTTCGTAGAGTTCATTCAAATTTGACACTCTTGGATTTTCCCATCAATTTCATCCCAAAGATTTTCAATTGGATTGAGGTCTGGGCTTTGTGGTGGCCATTCAATTCTTCTACAAGCATTTTTAGCTTTAAGCAACTATGTCGGACACAGAATTCAACTGTATTGAATCTAAGGGTTGGTTGATTCACTTATGAACTCGAACTCGAAATAAAAAGTTATATAAAAACTATATAAATAAAAATATCCGTATAAAAAGGGAGGTACGAAATGTTTAGACTCTTTATAATTATGAATCCAATTTAAATTAAAAAGAATCGTTGTTTTAATAAAATACTTATGTTTTTTGATAGTGTAGTTTGTTTAAAATGTGGACAAACCCTTAATGCTGGTAATAAAATCTTTTTGATACATTTTCCGTCTCGTTCGTCGACTGGCAACAAAACTAGGGTCTGGAACGGTTATTTGGGTTATGACTGTTTCTGGATACCCGAATAAATAGATGGTCGCAGAATATAAGGCATAACAAGAAAAATCAATAAAAACAACTGACATTACAGGCCTTTATTTCGGTTCTGTCGATCGAGGGATTTTTAAGCCCGGCTCGGGCTCACCCCATTCAAAACCCGTTAGGTAACTTTAATTATTGCCGGGGAAGTTGGTGTCCCTTTCGCACAATTTAACCCTGCATTTTCGGATTAATAATATAGAAAACGCGGGCAATTTATTTTATTCGAGAGGAATCTGTTTAGGATTTGAAGTATCGTTTCGGGTTGTCTGTCGTAAAGCTGTTAGGTTAATGGGGAATCATCGGCGGGTGAATTTAGGCGGACAGATCGCGGTAAATAATTAAAATCACTATTAATCCTTTTCTAAAAGGCCGGGGCGTAGTAAAATACTTAACGTCCCATAAAGACGAGGGTTGCGTAAATTAAGACCTTATCATTTCCCCACGGGGCACCGAACTAAATCAGTGATTTGTTTGTAGAAAATTAGTGTAGACTTCGGGGATTAGTGAACTCACTGAACAAAGATGTGAGGAGTGTGAAATGGATAAAGATCATTAGGTCAATCTTGGTGGGCACGACGCAAAATACGATGGGAGGGGTTGGATAGGTTTTTATAGACTTTAGCCTCGACGAAAATAATTAATATTACAAAAGGAGCTTCTTACTCGAACTTTGTTTAAGTAGTTTTTTAGCAAGGGGTGATATTCGAAACGCATCCGACGAAATTACGTGGGGGGTGTGTCGACGAAATTTACCGGTTTTCATTTTTCCGGACTCATCATAAGGCAAGGCAATTTATTTACTGCTGAGGGGGTCGCTATTTATTCAAACTGGTACAAGCTCGAAACATCTTTTTTGTATCTCATGTTTTGTTAGTATTGTTATTAAATTTTACACGAGTAAACATAAGGTTAAAAACTGATGAAAATGATTCTTTACAGGATGTTTATGTACACAAAATTAAAAAAAAATCTTAATACAAATTACGTTTATACATAGATTTAAATGTAACAAGTTAACTGAGTTACTTAAATTTTAGTTACTTAAGTTACATAAAAGGTAGTTAAGAAAAACATTATTAAATGTTGCTTAAAATATATTTTACAGAATTGGAAAATTTAATTTTACACATGAGAGTACAAAGTAGTTATGAAAAAACTGTAAAAAGCTGATGAAACTATTTTTAATAGAATTTTTATGCCCACGAAACTAAAACGTTCTGAATCTAAGCAAGTTGATGAAAGTATTTTTAATAGAATTTTTATGCTCACAAAACTAAAAAAATCTTAATCTAAGCTATGTTTATGCTCATACCTAAAAAGTACAGAATCTAAGCAATGTTTATACATAAATTTAACAATAAAAAGCTGATTGAGTTACTTAATTTATTAAATTTTACACAAGTTAAAATAAAGTAGTTATGAAAAAACTGGTTAAAGCTGATGGAAGTATTTTTAATACAATTTTCATGTTCACAAAACTAAACAGTTCAGAATCTAAGCTATGTTTATATGTAAATTGAATAATAAAAAGCTAATTGAGTTAGTTAAATTATTAAATTTTACACAAGTAAATAAAAAGCAGCTATAAAAAAAATTGTAAAAAACTGATGGAAGTATTTTTTACAAAATATTTAGCTCACAAAACTAAAAAGTTCAGAATCTAAGCTGTGTTCATACGTAAATTAAATAATAAAAAGTAGTTACGGGAAAATTGTAAAAAACTTATAGACATTTTTTACTATTATTAAAATATATTGAATTTTTTAAATCAATAATCAGATATTGATTGCGTTTATAAAATAATTTAATACTAAAAATGTTTTTTTTATGATTATATATTATTAAATATGCAAATATTAATAATTTAAATCATTTTTATTTTTTCCAGTCAGTCGTTTTAAAATGTGGTAATCAATATTTGTATTAATTTATAATAAGTGGTGAACAAAAGAATAATTAAAACAGTTGTTTCATATTTTGTTTTGTTATTCCTGAATGTTATACAACAACTGAATGTCTATTATACAATAATATATGGATAAAAATGCAAAATTGTTAATAAATTTTTAACCAGAGCTATTTTAGTTTGTTGAAATTTAATTTACGTTTGTCAGATATAGTCTTTCATGCGATTATAACTGACAAAATACTGTTTCAAATATTCATTTAATTGTCTGAAAAATTGATTTTGCTTTACTAGCTGAATTTTTTTTAGCCTTGGATGTGAAACTTTTTATCCGTGTGATAAAACTCACAACTGTTTTATTTAAATTGAACGGTATTGTGGAGAATGGCAGAGAATTGAAATAATGCACCTGGAAATGTTCACGAACTTTAACTTATATTTTAAGCATAACATTTCTTGAAATATATTTTTCTCGATCGTAGGAAAACTGTTTAATTTAAAATTCTTTTAATGTTTCAGGTAAGCTTTTCTGATTTATATGTAGGTGAGTTTAATATTTCAACGTGACAATTTCAAGTCCTTAAGTTAGTAAACAGCATGAAATGCAAGTATGTTTAATCTAAAATTTATGGGGAACGTTAAGTGTGTTGATAACTTGAAGTTGTCTGAAATGTCGTCTGTTTAAGTAGTTCCTGAAATTTCTTAGCGTCGATAATATTTGAGATTTCATGATAATCCCCTTAGTGAACACCATTTTAATTGTTCCCATATATACATCATGTAATGTTTTACGTTCTCAAAACTCATTACACCAATTAATGTTAATTAAAATTTACTTAAAAACAGATATTGATCTAACTTTTAATGCCTGACATTATGCCGCATTTAGTTATTTTTACAAGAAAACACTAAAAGACTAATCTGATCACAATCACACGCGACTATTACTTCAACAATTAATACCACCACATTCATTTAAATTTTAAATTACTCCAACAAAACTTTCCAACCGTTTAACCCAACATCTCGATTAAATGCCTCGGTCTTTTATAAGTTCAATCATGTACGAATTTGCCCCCTTGCACAACCCGGAATCTGCCGCCTAGCACACCTTTCCAATAAAAATTCAATGCAAGAACCGGTGGCATCTTAACGAACGACGAAAAAATGTCTGAGAGAAAATAAAAGCGGACACATATGCACGGAATGATACAGCCATGCGATATTTTCTCGTATTTATGGCGAAGGTATCGTAAAACAACTTCGTTTCTAATATACTCAGTGACACAGAAAATAGATCTAGTGGTCAGGTTTTATTGGGTTGGACATTGTCCTGTTGGAGAACTGGATTTTGAAGGGTTCTAATGTATAAAATATGTACCCAGTCATCATGCATGACCAACCAAAATTGGGACTCATCATTGAAAATGAGTTCATTCCATTTCTAATTCTTGAATTTCTTATATAATTAGAGATAGTGACACAGAAAATTGAACACATAGTTCCACTGGTCAGATTTAAATGATTTTTTATATAAATTTATGGGATTGGGTATTATCCTGTTGGATAAATGGATTTTGAAGGATACTAATGTATCACTAGCCAATTAAATTATATTTAATGTACCCAACCATCATGTACGACTAAACATAATTGGGACTCATCATTGAGGAAGAGTTCATCCCATTCCTCATCCCAAAACTGTAATTCCTGAGTTTCTCAAATAATTAGAGATAGTGACAAAGAAAATTGAAAACATAGTAATACAGTGCTTAGATTTAATTGATTTTTTATGTAATTTTTTGGGGTTGGTTATTTATCATGTTGGAAAATTGGATTTGAAGGATCCTAATGCATCGCTGGCCAATTAAATTACATTTAATGTACCCAACCATCATGTACGACTAAACATAATTGGGACTCATCATTGAGGAAGAGTTCATCCCATTCCTCATCCCAAAACTGTAATTCCTGAATTTCTCAAATAATTAGAGATAGTGACAAAGAAAATTGAAAACATAGTAATACAGTGGTTAGATTTAATTGATTTTTTATGTAATTTTTTGGGGTTGGTTATTTATCATGTTGGAAAATTGGATTTGAAGGATCCTAATGCATCGCTGGCCAATTAAATTACATTTATGTACCCAACCATCATGTACGACCAAACATAATTGGGACTCATCATTGAGGATAAGTTCATCCCATTCCTCATCCCAAAACTGTAATTCCTGAATTTCTCAAATAATTAAAGATAGTGACAAAGAAAATTGAAAACATAGTAATACAGTGGTTAGATTTAATTGATTTTTTATGTAATTTTTTGGGGTTGGGTATTTATCATGTTGGAAAATTGGATTTGAAGGATCCTAATGTGTCACTGGCCAATCAAATTACATTTAATATATCCTATTCCTGATCCCAAAACTGTAATTTCTAAATCTCTCAAATAATTCTAGATAGTGATGGTCGTGTTCATCAAATTTCCACAAATGTGTAGCAAAAGATGCTACACAAAAGTCCTTCTCCAACATTTAAAGTATAAAAAAATCATTAAATTTTGTTAAAATTGGATCACTGAATCTACACGTTTTATTGTCTATGGCACTGAGTATATTATGCACAAACTCACCCTCAAAATTTCCAATACGAGTTTTAATATTCATGTGTGTTTTGTTTCACCTCGTTTTATTATTTTGTCCCGAAATGTTGGAGCTATCTTGTAGTTGGCAGACTTTGACATGGGGGGATGATTGAACCGCCCGGATAAAAACAAAACGGTGTGTTTGTCTTTTCGTGTTTTTAACAATTAGTTTGTGCATAAAACAGTGGTTGATCCGTGCCCAGTTTCCGATACGTGGACGTGCATCGGTAATATTACCCCGTAGTTCTAAAAATAGTGTTTTATGGTGTTTAATTCGGCTGCGGAACGATACGGGTCGGCAAAGCAAGCGCGGAAATTTCGATTAGATTTAATATAACATGCATTGAATAAATTTGCATGCGGTACCAGAATTTAAAGGTTGTATTGCCATGTTTTTTTTATTCGGCCGCCTAGATAAAAGAGATTCACACTGCGAGGTCTCCCTTGTATAATTTATGTAGTCGCTTAGAAATTTCTGGCTTTTAAATTCAGGTGAACAAAGTTTTATAACGATTAACCGGAGTAAAGGGTTGAACTGAATTATAAGAGCTATTCTTGTAGATTAAAATCTGTCTTGGAGTTATTCAATTTGTCCCGTTTTTTTTGCTTCTTTGGTAGTTGGGACGTGTAAAACCAATTTTATTGTCTACATTGTGCCCGTCGTGCACACAACAACCGTTTTGTCGTCCCGATTTGGCTTTATAAAAATATAATTTCCTGACAAAAAATAAACCTTAACCTTCCAGCAAAAGGAGAGAAAGGAAGGGCCATGACGGCTGCCGTGGGGAACGAAGGAAGGATTTTTCAAAAAGATGATCGCTGATAAGACTTTGTTCTCGGAGGGTGGCGTATGTAGGTTAAAAGTTTACGTTTAGGGGGATGTGACGAGACAATCCGCGTTGCTCGACATAAAAAATGGCCAGCACTGCGATTACAATTGACCTTCCTTTGTTCTCGCCTCGGTTTTATTTTTTAATGTTGCACCTCGGATTAGCCCGGAATGGACCTTTTCACGAATGGTGAAATGGAGTTGCTATAATAAAAAGTTAAGTTACAAATACTAATTATTGAAATATTTGCTCAATATTTATTTATTATTTAAGGCTTTTAAAGTACTTAATGGGTTTCTCCTGTCTCTAGATAATGATGACTAAAATAATAAATAAATTATTATCCATATTTAAATATATAACAAATATTTTATGGTCTTCCAAAATACAACATGGAGTTATAACTACTTATTTTTGAGGTATTATTTTTATTTTTTGAATAAGGTTATTAAAGTACTTAAAGAGATTCATCAGTCTCTTAATGGTGACAATTAAACCAGAGAACATATATCTATATTTTAGTAGTAAATTTACAAAATATTGAGTAGCAATAACAACTAATTTTGTTGTCTTCAAATATAGTTCTTGTCTCTTACAAAAAATGGCTACCACATAAATTACAATTGACTTATTTTGATAAGGCCTACTAATTTTTGAGGCATTATTTTAATTTTTTCTTATAAGGTTATTAAAGTACTTAAAGAGATTCATCAGTCTCTTAATGGTGACAATTAAATCAGTGAGGATATATCTATATTTTAGTAGTCAATTTACAAAATATTGAGTAGCAATAACAACTAATTTTGTTGTCTTCCAAATATAGTTCTTGTCTCTTTCAAAAAATGGCTACCACAGAGATTACAATTGACCTATTTTAATCAGGCCTGTGTTTAATTTTTTAATGTTGCTGTTTCGATTAGCTCAGCATGGACTTCTTTTCCAACAGTGAAATGGAGTTACTACAACAAAAAGTAAAATTATAACTACTAATTTTTGAGGCATTATTTTAATTTTTTCTTATAAGGTTATTAAAGTACTTAAAGAGATTCATCAGTCTCTTAATGGTGACAATTAAATCAGTGAACATATATCTATATTTTAGTAGTAAATTTACAAAATATTGAGTAGCAATAACAACTAATTTTGTTGTCTTCCAAATATACTTCTTGTCTCTTACAAAAAATGGCTACCACAGAGATAACAATTGACCTATTTTAATCAGGCCTGTGTTTAATTTTTTAATGTTGCTGTTTCGATTAGCTCAGCATGGACTTCTTTTCCAACAGTGAAATGGAGTTACTACAACAAAAAGTAAAATTATAACTACTAATTTTTGAGGCATTAGTTTTATTTTTTCCTATAAGGTTATTAAAGTACTTAAAGAGATTCATCAGTCTCTTAATGGTGACAATTAAATCAGTGAGGATATATCTATATTTTAGTAGTCAATTTACAAAATATTGAGTAGCAATAACAACTAATTTTGTTGTCTTCCAAATATAGTTCTTGTCTCTTTCAAAAAATGGCTACCACAGAGATTACAATTGACCTATTTTAATCAGGCCTGTGTTTAATTTTTTAATGTTGCTGTTTCGATTAGCTCAGCATGGACTTCTTTTCCAACAGTGAAATGGAGTTACTACAACAAAAAGTAAAATTATAACTACTAATTTTTGAGGCATTATTTTAATTTTTTCTTATAAGGTTATTAAAGTACTTAAAGAGATTCATCAGTCTCTTAATGGTGACAATTAAATCAGTGAACATATATCTATATTTTAGTAGTAAATTTACAAAATATTGAGTAGCAATAACAACTAATTTTGTTGTCTTCCAAATATACTTCTTGTCTCTTACAAAAAATGGCTACCACAGAGATAACAATTGACCTATTTTAATCAGGCCTGTGTTTAATTTTTTAATGTTGCTGTTTCGATTAGCTCAGCATGGACTTCTTTTCCAACAGTGAAATGGAGTTACTACAACAAAAAGTAAAATTATAACTACTAATTTTTGAGGCATTATTTTAATTTTTTCTTATAAGGTTATTAAAGTACTTAAAGAGATTCATCAGTCTCTTAATGGTGACAATTAAATCAGTGAACATATATCTATATTTTAGTAGTCAATTTACAAAATATTGAGTAGCAATAACAACTAATTTTGTTGTTTTCCAAATATAGTTCTTGTCTCTTACAAAAAATGGCTGCCACAGAGATTACAATTCACCTATTTTGATCAGGCCTGTGTTTAATTTTTTAATGTTGCTGTTTCGATTAGCTCAGCATGGACTTCTTTTCCAACAGTGAAATGGAGTTACTACAACAAAAAGTAAAATTATAACTATTAATTTTTGAGGCATTATTTTAATTTTTTCTTATAAGGTTATTAAAGTACTTAAAGAGATTCATCAGTCTCTTAATGGTGACAATTAAATCAGAGAACATATATCTATATTTTAGTAGTAAATTTACAAAATATTGAGTAGCAATAACAACTAATTTTGTTGTCTTCCAAATATACTTCTTGTCTCTTACAAAAAATGGCTACCACAGAGATTACAATTCACCTATTTTGATCAGGCCTGTGTTTAATTTTTTAATGTTGCTGTTTCGATTAGCTCAGCATGGACTTCTTTTCCAACAGTGAAGTGGAGTTACTACAATAAAAAGTGAAATTAAAACTACTAATTTTTGAGGCATTAGTTTTATTTTTTCCTATAAGGTTATTAAAGTACTTAAAGAGATTCATCAGTCTCTTAATGGTGACAATTAAACCAGAGAACATATACCTATATTTTAGTAGTCAATTTACAAAATATTGAGTAACAGTAACAACTAATTTTGTTGTCTTCCAAATATATTTCTTGTCTCTTACAAAAAATGGCTACCACAGAGATTACAATTGACTTATTTTTAACACACCTGTGTTTAATTTTTTAATGTTGCTGTTTCGATTAGGTCAGCATGGACTTCTTTTCCAACAGTGAAATGGAGTTACTACAATAAAAAGTGAAATTATAACTACTAATTTTTGAGTAAAGTACTTAAAGAGATTCAAATTTTTTTAAAGTACTTAAATACTTTCCTAATTATAATAATTTTTTCCTTAGACATTTTTTTCCTGTAAACTTACTAAAATAGTCAAAGAGCTTTTCCGATGTCTCCGGAAGAGGACTGAATACCTAAATTTATAATCTTTTATTTTATCATAAGATTTTTGATTGATAAAACAGATTTAATAAATATTGAATTAATATTTAATGAAGCAGCTGTGTTCGCAATTCTGAGTTACCAAACCATAGTACACTATTCGGTAAATCATAAATAAGGGAAGCTTTTAAATGAAATTACTAAATTAATTTGTATCAAATGTAAGGAATAATTTCCACTCCAGTATGTTCATTTCACTTTAAATGTTCATCAAAATACAATTATTAGCCGGTTTGATGAATTCCCCTTTAATAACGTAAATTTTACGTAACAATTTTAAATGTTTTGTTTATAAGATAGAGCTGTATCAATTTTTGAGAGGGTATTTTTCCATAAAAACACTCCATAGAAGAATTTTATTAAAAAAGAATAGAGTAAATTTTGATGAAACGTAAGCTTCTTTGACCAATTAGAGGAGGCTCCTTTTTGAAAATATGTAAACAGCTTTTTGACCACGTAAGGTCCCTTTGATGTAATAATATTCTTATAAAGGGAGGGTCTTCGGTCTGTACATTATAAAAATTTTATTAAATAGTTAGTTAAAGCTTTGAATACGGACAGGACATGCTATTTTATTATTTAGGGTACCCTTAGCAAATTCTCTTGGCCACAGTTTATTGTAGGGACAAAACAAAAATGGTACGGGCATAGTTTGAGAAGTTATCTTTAGATTAGCCCCGGCAGATCATTCGGGCTATTGTCGTAGTATTTTGTATGATCCCCTAAAATTCCCAACCTTCCTGTTACCTAACAACCACCCCCATTATAACTCAAACCCGCGTGTCATAAATGTCAATATGACTTCATTACGCGTTCCAAATGTTTTCTCCACTCGTAAACATCCGTGCAGGTAACTTAATTTGCTTACACGATACGCGAACTAACTAATCAAATACCCGCAGGCGATTAATTAAACTGTGCATAAGTTGGATTTCTTCCCGCTAGCCCGGTTCCTGGGACCGGGGTTAGGTTGTTTTCCGAGGGTCTAGCCAGTCTGCGGAAGTAGGGGCTGGTTTACAGCCAAGGTGCGGAGGTTGAGGCGCCACGTGCAGATAATCCGTCGATACGGACCAAAGCCACTGGTCAGGGATCTTAATTTAGCTCGGACCTATGCGAGGAATCACGATGCAAATAAAAGAATTGCGGATAATTGGCGATAGGGCACGATCCGATTAAATAAAATGGTAGTCGTATTATTCATTTTATTATGGCCACAGGTACTTTATGACCCACATTTCCGTTTAGAGAGAGGGATGAATGAGAATTGCCTGAAAAGTTCGTTGTTTTTAATTGATTATTTGTAATTTTTTAATGCCAGAACAAAACAGGGTGTTTTCAATCCTCGTTAAAAAAGTCGTAATGAACATTTTTCCATAATTACAAACAAATCTGAAACCAAATGCAAATAAGTAATTGCCTAAAAATTGAATTGATGAATTTCCTTTTTCAATTGTAATAATATTTGTTTTAATTAAATGTTAATTATTAAAAACAAATTTATCACTGAAACAAATCGGCCAATATTGCAAATTACTGGGACTGTGAGAATTTGCATAAATTGTGATTTTTTTTATTTTGTACTGTCTGTCGGAAAATTTATATACTCAATTTTATGGCATATTATGAAAACTAATCGTTTGTGACCTTTTTAAAAATACATGTTGTGGGAATTAAAGTTGGCTCTCCAATAAACTCATGAATGAAAAAGAGGGTGAAATTTTGATTTGGTTTCTTAGCTAACACGTTCTACATGCAATAAAAATATTAAAGTGGTGTTGATTGAATGTATTAGATTTTTGTACACTGAAATTCACAGAGAGAATTGTTATAAATACTGAAAATGACTGAAGAGAAAATTGAACCAAATATAAATAAAAGATGACAACATTAAATCCAGTCTTCTCTAAAAATTAATCTAATTTATACCTCAAAACATCAAATTTTAGTGATGTTGCTGTGTTCCTCTTGTGTGATGTGACATTGATACGTGGAAGAAGCATTTTATGGAAAGTTTTGTATTTTATATTTTCAAAATTTATTTCGTTTATTTTCTACTGAAAGTTGGAACATCTATGTATTTAATTTTACATGAATAGAAGCTTCAATGCATGCTTAAATGGAAAGAAAATTGAACTAAATATAAATGAAAGATGGCAAGACATGATTAACATTAATCCAGTTTTTTCTAAAAATTAACCTACTTTTTTTACTCAAAACATCAAATTTTAGTGATGTTGCTGTGTTTCTCTTGTGTGATGTGACATTGATACGTGAAATAAGCATTTTCTGGAAAGTCTTGTAATTTATATTTTCAAAATTTAATAAAATGGGTATTTTCATCAATTGTGAATTATTTCGTTTATTTTCTACTAAAAGTTGGTACATCTATGTACTTAATTTTACATGAATAGAAGCTTCAATGGATGCTTAAATGGAAAGAAGATTGAACTAAATATAAATGAAAGATGGCAAGACATGATTAACATTAAATCCAGTCTTTTCTAAAAATTAACCTACTTCCTCTACTCAAAACATCAAATTTTAGTGATGTTGCTGTGTTCCTCTTGTGTGATGTGACATTGATACGTGAAATAAGCATTTTATGGAAAGTCTTGTAATTTATATTTTCAAAATTTAATAAAATGGGTATTTTCATCAATTGTGAATTATTTCGTGTATTTTCTACTAAAAGTTGGTATATCTATGTACTTAATTTTACATGAATAGAAACTTCAATGGATGCTTAAATGGAAAGAAGATTGAACTAAATATAAATGAAAGATGGCAAGACATGATTAACATTAAATCCAGTCTTTTCTAAAAATTAACCTACTTCCTCTACTCAAAACATCAAATTTTAGTGATGTTGCTGTGTTCCTATTGTGTGATGTGACATTGATACGTGAAATAAGCATTTTATGGAAAGTCTTGTAATTTATATTTTCAAAATTTAATAAAATGGGTATTTTCATCAATTGTGAATTATTTCGTTTATTTTCTACTAAAAGTTGGTACATCTATGTACTTAATTTTACATGAATAGAAGCTTCAATGGATGCTTAAATGGAAAGAAGATTGAACTAAATATAAATGAAAGATGGCAAGACATGATTAACATTAAATCCAGTCTTTTCTAAAAATTAACGTACTTTCTCTACTCAAAACATCAAATTTTAGTGATGTTACTGTGTTTCTCTTGTGTGATGTGACATTGATACGTGAAATTAGCATTTTATGGAAAGTCTTGTAATTTATATTTTCAAAATTTAATAAAATGGGTATTTTCATCAATTGTGAATTATTTCGTTTATTTTCTACTAAAAGTTGGTACATCTATGTACTTAATTTTACATGAATAGAAGCTTCAATGGATGCTTAAATGGAAAGAAGATTGAACTAAATATAAATGAAAGATGGCAAGACATGATTAACATTAAATCCAGTCTTTTCTAAAAATTAACCTACTTCCTCTACTCAAAATATCAAATTTTAGTGATGTTGCTGTGTTCCTCTTGTGTGATGTGACATTGATACGTGAAATAAGCATTTTATGGAAAGTCTTGTAATTTATATTTTCAAAATTTAATAAAATGGGTATTTTCATCAATTGTGAATTATTTCGTGTATTTTTTACTAAAAGTTGGTATATCTATGTACTTAATTTTACATGAATAGAAACTTCAATGGATGCTTAAATGGAAAGAAGATTGAACTAAATCTAAATAAAAGATGGCAAGACATGATTAACATTAACCCAGTCTTTTCTAAAAATTAACCTACTTCCTCTACTCAAAACATCAAATTTTAGTGATGTTGCTGTGTTTCTCTTGTGTGATGTGACATTGATACGTGAAATAAGCATTTTATGGAGTCTTGTAATTTATATTTTCAAAATTTAATAAAATGGGTATTTTCATCAATTGTGAATTATTTCGTTTATTTTCTACTAAAAGTTGGTACATCTATGTACTTAATTTTACATGAATAGAAGCTTCAATGGATGCTTAAATGGAAAGAAGATTGAACTAAATATAAATGAAAGATGGCAAGACATGATTAACATTAAATCCAGTCTTTTCTAAAAATTAACCTACTTCCTCTACTCAAAACATCAAATTTTAGTGATGTTGCTGTGTTTCTCTTGTGTGATGTGACATTGATACGTGAAATAAGCATTTTATGGAAAGTCTTGTAATTTATATTTTCAAAATTTAATAAAATGGGTATTTTCATCAATTGTGAATTATTTCGTTTATTTTCTACTAAAAGTTGGTACATCTATGTACTTAATTTTCCATGAATAAAAGCTTCAATGTGTGCTTAAATGAAAAAAAGACTGAACTAAATATAAATGGAAGATAGCAAGACATGATTGACATTAAATCCAGTCTTTTCGAAAAATTAACCTACCTTCTAACACAAAACATCAAATTTTGGCGATGTCGCTGTGTGATTTGGCATTGCTACGTGGAATAGGCATTTTGAGAAAAGTCCTGTGTTTCATATTTACAAAATTTATTGAAATTTATGCGTATTAAAACCGCGTCTCTTTAAGGCATTACGACGTCGACAAAGCTCCCAATAAATCATTGGATGGGAGCTACATCAAAAGATTTACAGATTTGTACCCAATTCAACTTTGATTAGCATTGATTGATGTTTCCATATCCAATTATGGGACAAACAAAAATTATTACCATTAATTAATCCCCCTTGTATTCGCATGTTTGTTATTGTTTAAAAAAAAAAAAATGAAGTTGTTCCAATTAAAAATGCCAAAACACTCATAGTTTTAAAACTTGTTAAGTTATATATGCGGTAAGGCAAATTACATTTCAAATACTCCAGTGCAATTTTGCAAAACAGGGTTTTGTAGATAATTGAATGATTTCGAAACGTAATAAATCCACTTGAAATATGTGTTCACAAAGAGCGAAAATGTTTTATTTGTTACAAATTTTTGCACAAATTGAGTACATGGAGGAATTTAATATATTTTAATTAATCAGTTAATTATAAATCCCTATTATTATTATTCACGTTGTTATAAAATATAATTGGTTTGTTTTTGTAAATCAATTTTCAGTTTTATAATATTAATAGTAATTTTATTTAATGGGGAAATGATTAATTTTTAAATTAGCTCTGAATTATTAACCAGATTTTTTATGTTAAACTAAATTAAAAGTCATAATGGAGAAATTAATTTGTTTTTCTTACATTTTCAAATAATTTTTTCTTGAGAGGCGGCTTCAATTAAAAAATATTATAAAACTTAATAAATGTTTAAAAAAAATTACGTAATTTTCATTCTTTCACTGCTTCTATTTAAAGCCCACGATTTAATAAACGATAACTGTAATTTCCTTTAAAAATTGATTGCCAGTTTTTACGGCCTAGGCCTAAAATGTGAATTTTACGGATTAGCGACTGTAAAAAACCAATTTATTTTTTGCGTTCCCCATGATAGCTTTTCTTTGACCTATTTACTTGTATTTCTTAGATTTTTTTAAAGCACTAACCGTTGCGCTAGTTTCTTAAAAACTTTAAATTGAATAGAGGGACAAATAAATGAATTATTCGCAGAGATAATGGAGGAGAGGCTTTGTTTAAAACGTAAAATTAAATTGTGCCATGCATTAGGATATACCACTTAAAACTAAGTAAAATCCATCAAACTTCAAAGCTGCGTCATTGAAAACTTTATAGTGTTGGCTCAATTGGTTTGGAGCTTTTGATGTGCTTTGCCCAAACTATGTGTGCACATATTGAAAATGTTAAAGGTAAATAGGGTAATTAGCGTTGCAAATTGCGGTCGATTTGAAAGTTTTATTCAAAAACGGACCACGTGAAAAGTTAATTTTATTGGGGTAGAGCAGTAACGTCGCCGTAATTGTTGTATGCACTAAAATAGTATCCGAATTAACGAAATAATGAGGTGAAAGTTCGTAGTATCGTGGGCATCTCGAATTTGTAGTCAGGTGGCAACGTTTCAGTGGGAGTGCTCCGAAGTGGAGGAGAGACGAGAATATAGCAATGTGGAGAAATGAACAGGACGGAACGTAGCGGAAGGGAACAGTGCGCGTGTGACTAGTGCCAGTCCCGGGATAAAATAGGGGAGAGAATTGTGGGTGGCGGATCTGGGCCGTTCGTGGATGCTGCGCTCGAGATCAGATCTCAGTAATTCGGCGGCGGCAGCGGCGGTAAGGTCGTATCTGTACCGGAGGCGGCTGGTCACTCGACAAGTCACTCAGAAATTCAACCGGTACGTGGTAACGGTGAATGCCGCACTACCGCGATGTCCGCTCCCGCTGGCGAAGATGACTGCAAGGCCCCAACGTCCCCCCAACCCCAGAAGGCCATCGCCGATGGACATTGCTCGCCGACGGTCAAGGGAACAGGTACCCAATGTGCATTTTCTCTTGCTTGCCCCCTTCGTTGTTGCGGCCCGTTGTTTTTGTTTGTTTGGATTTTTTCCGGACCGCCCCGACCGGTCCACGTCGTTCGGACGTTTTGGGGATTTTTTTGTTGGTGTTTTTCGGGTAGAGAAATTTGAATTGGTAATTTGGGGGGGAATTTTTGTAAGTGATGCGGTTGCACGTTGCTAGAGGGTTAGAGTAGAGATGCGAGACACGAGATTCGTCGGCAGTTGATGACGCGACGGCAGCATGGCCTTGTACATGGGCGGCGCGAGTCGGCGGCGTGGAGGATTTTCCCGCCAATTATTGGCGCGCCACGTTCGAACGTCGGACGATTGCAGGCTTACAGCTAGCTGTCGGGGGGTGAAAGCTGCAGCTACTCGCACAACATCGTCGCCACCAACAATTTCACCAGTGTCGGTGGCGATGCGCTGCAGGGGACCTCGGCAGCCAGCAGCAGCGGCACCACGAACTCGAGTGTGGTATCGATTCGACCGACGCCACTCCCTGCCTACGGCGGCAGGACTCTAACCTACATTTTACCCGGCCTTGCCCCTTTACAACCCGATCCTAGTCACTGTTCCCGTTCGTTCCTTCTTGCTTGCTTGTACTACTCCTTGATGCCGGTGCCGCTGCCGCCGCTACTAGCGACTAGCGTGCTACTCCTGCTACTGCTTCGGATGGGGCACTATATCGATCTTTTTTTTCGGTCTTATTATCGGTAATAAGCACACCTCTTTGGTTCGCGGGTTGCGCTGCCACTGATCTAGCCGCCACTCGGCTTTCGTACGCACCACTTTTAATACCCGCAATTACGTTATTTATCATACTTGATGGTCTCGATTTTGCGGACCATTAACATTTGCCCATCTTTATAATTGATAAGCTAAACTTTTATTTTTCTTTGTTTTCTTTTTTATTTTATTATCACTTTTGACATTCGTGACTAAGTATATTATATACCATTATCATACTTTATTATTATTAACATTAACTTAACATTTAATTTTCCTTTGTCTCTTAAAAGCACAACATTTATTGGGAAAAATATATTATATATAATTATCTTATAAATAAAATTAATAATAATATATATAATTATCTTATAAATAAAATATTACTAAATTAATTTGAAATTCGAAAATCAGAATGATTTTTATGAATTTTTTAAAATTGACGTAAAATAACTCTTGCATTAAAAAAAAATAATCTATAATATATTAATAAATATTGAATTATAAAAGTAACAATTTTTTTACAATATATTAAGAAATATTATAGAAGAAAACGTGCATTCACCATTTTTTGACATATAGAATTATTATTATTATTATTAACATTAACAAATATTTAATTTATCTTTGTCTTTGAGACCATTTAATAAAAAAGGTATGATTATTTTCAAAATAAATTATTTTCGAATATCATTCACATCTATAAACAATATTTATTTTACTGTTTATATTTTAATTTAATTAGTTAGTCAGATTTACTTCTATAAAATAATTCATATTTAATACATCAAAAATCAGTTGAAAAGGTGTCATTTTATACTTAAAAATATTTGAAAAACATTAAATATAACATTGACTTTTAGTGGTCATTTTAAAAGTGATTTAAAAAATCATATTCTCTTTTATTGCCCAAAAAATAATTTATATAATACGTTATAAACGTTAAATTATAATAAGTAAAGCACTTTTACAAATATACAAATTATATATCTAAAAAAATTATTTTAAAAAATGGTTAAATTTGATATTTCGTTAAAATGTGGCGCATCCACCATTTTTTAAACAGGGTATCAGTAAACTAAAAATATCGAAGACTACGAGAAAAATATTAATATATTTTGGGGATGTCTAATTGAATTTAATTGATATTTATCTCTTATTTATGACAATTCAGTTATTTTAGGTGAAAAATGTTTTTGAATATTGAGAAATATTGTTATAAAGTTAAAAAAAGACATTCATCAAGTTTATTTTTACTAATTAAAGCCCCTAATTTTGAAACCATTTTCAAGACAACAAAGATTTATGATCATAATTTTGACTTCCCTTTCTTTCTTATTTCATTAGACTTTGGAACTCTTTATTGTATTTTATATACATTTTTTTTAGTTAAATTATTAATTTCTATTCATATTTGCAAATTCTACACCAATATTTAATCAGACTCTAAATTACTAATATTTGTTTAACTTTTATAGGTATTAATGGAAGTTTGAACATATTTATTTGCTTTATTGTGGCAAGAAATATTTATCATAACTTTGAGTCTCTGTCGTTCTTTTTTTAGACTTTTCATTACTATAAGCATATTTTATTTTGTTTTCTGTACATTTTTTAAATTATAAATTATTTAAAAATTTAATAATTTCAATTCGTATTTCCAAGTTTCATTCCAGTAGTTAATCATATACTAAACTACCAATATTTGTTTAACTTTTATAGGTATTAATCAAACTTTGAACATATTTGCTTACTATGATAAGAATATTTTACTGTATTTTCTACACATTTAAAAAACTCTAAGTTACCAATTTTTATTCGTATTTCACACGTTAAACTTAATCATTCTTATATTATAATTAAATTATGTAATGTTATTAACTTATTCTATTTTAATCTAAATATTTGTACCACAAAATATATTTCAAAATTTAAGAAATAAAAATAAATGACAGAATATTTTTTACCTTATTTTGTAATCATTTTTATCTTTAAATTATTAATTTCTATTTGTATTTCCAATCTTCACTCCAGTTTTTAATCAGATGTTAAACTTTTATATTTCTAGATACTCTGAATAAGTCTGAACCACTTTGATACATTTTTTGTTTGTAAATGTCTATAAATATCTATTTAAATATATATCAATAAATATAAAATATTAAGAAATATTATAAAAGCATAGAAATTATTAATTTTTCTTGTTACAACCTTTTATTATATTAAAAACTTCATTAAAATCATTTTTTAATACAAATAAATAAAAATATAAAAAAGTTTTAAAAAAATTTTAAACACACCCTAAGCCACAAACATATTTTTACACATCAATTTTAAATTTTAAATTAAAATCGTTCTTCCACCTCAAAACAAACATCTTAAATCTGTCTCTATTAAAATTTCCTTTTATACGACAGTAGTATAAAATTTTTAATATACTTTTTATTTGCAATATTGCAAGAGTACGTTTACCTCTTGAACTTTATTATTATTGTTTTTGACTCTCGTAACTTTAGATATTAAATTTTGTTCCTAAAAGGAACCAGTAAATTAATATTGCACAGCCTAATTAGTTGTTACGTTACGTAAAACTCTTCACTTTGTATGAGACACAAAGGAAAATGGATAATTTATATTCTGAGAGAACATCTTTGTGATAATTATCTGGCCATTATTGTTATATTTATAGTATAAACCGTTTTACAGGATCGGTAAAGATTTATGTGGCTAGTTTATAAATGGATTATAAATTTTTGCTAATTATTACGTTGTAATTTTATTATAAAATCGTAAATTTTCAAGCTTATCCAATCTATCATTAACATATTTAACTAATAAATTTGCTAATAATGAAGCTAATCTATATCTAGGTGGTATCAATTTAGTAACTCTTAAAGAAATCTTATTAATCCTTTTTAATTAAAAATAAATATTTTACCTTTGAATAAAGTTCTAAGATTGTTAGAACTGTGTAGTGAATTTTATATATTCCATCAAATTCTAGCCTTTAAATTTGAATCAATAATTAAAATGGTTTTTAAATTCAATTAAATGTTAATATTTAAATTAATTTTAATTTATTACATATGAATAAAATATACAACATTAATTAACAAACACAAATATGTAATTATCATAGTTACATATGTTACGAATAAATTCCATAAATGTATATTTATGTATAATTATTACTACAAAATTCCTAAAAATATCTTGTATAATGATTGATTTATAAGTGAATTAACTATAATTTAATAAAGTTGGTTTTTTGTTCTTTTTTATACAAGATAAATATTGTTTTGTAAATAAAAGTCAAAGAATTTTGAACAATTGTAACATCAAACATCCTTTCCCAGCCGGTCACAGACGTAATATTAGTGGTGCGCCTCCTGAATTTGAATATTTTGGTCAACTTAACATTCCCAGCCACACCCAAAAATCCCCCAAATATATTTGCCCTTCAGTGCGACAAAAGCAACACTTGAGACCTTCCCCGTTGGATTTTCCATTCGCTTAAAAACACACCACACACAGACAGTGAGACAAGTCCCGAATCGATACACCACCACTTTATTAATAGCTAATTACGGAGACACTTGCGGCGTTTTCATTTGTTCAATTGCAGATGCAGATTTTTCTCGACGATCTCGCCCTTTAATTTGATATCGGAGAATCTGACTGCTCTTGTGTTCCGTACGCGATAATAACGTAGTCGGCGGCACGATGCGAAACAAAGGACTTGCGGAGCAGATAATCAGGATAATTCGATTTTAACTATTCGAGTTTTCATTTCGTGATATCTTCGTCTTGAGTTTCGTTGCGGCGGGAGCTAAATCCAATAAAGATGTGTCAATTTTTTGTTTATATATTTTTTTTTTCTCGTCGGTTTTTCGATGTTTTTAGATGACAACCTCTTTGACTTGTAAATTGATGATGGATGTCTTTCTTCTTTCTCCCTCGTTTATTCCGGCCTAAATTATATATTTTATAATTTATAAAATTTTTAATTAGTTGTTTGTGTTTGTGTATGTTGTGGTGAGCACTGCACCACATGTTTATAATTTTAATTATGAAGGAGTTGTTTATAAAATGTTAACTTTGATACTTAGCTTTTTAATTATGGCTTTAAAATCCTTTTAACAAAATATTTTTATATAATTATTCATGATATTTTCTCTTCCATTACATATCATTTTATCAACTATAAAGCGAAATTAAAAACTGTATAATTTTTTATACGGTAGCTTTAAAGCTTAAGGGCAATAGAGAAATTTTAAATATATTAAATAATTTTAAAATACCCTGAACAAAATTTAAAATGGTTAATCTGATAAATATTGAACACATTTGTAATTTATGATAAAAATTACTTCATACCATTTGTAAATTAATTGTTTTAAATTTCTACAACTTTGTGAAGCATTTTCTGAAGTATTACTTTTCTTTAACATTTTAACTGACTGAAATTTCCTTTAAAAAATTGAAAAAGTGAATTCAATATGGCAAATCAAAATTTGTATATTTTATAATGTAAAATGTATAAAATGTTTCATTGTTAAGTTTAATTTTGATCTTAAAACTATATATAATTTTTTATACATTAAATATCCAACAAAATTATTACTAGATCAAGAAATCCTGTTGAAATCTTAAATTGAAACTTCAGACTAAGGCAAAATTTTTATAAATGTACTAAAGTGTTTTAATATCCTTAATTTAATTGTATTTTTCAAAATTTTTCAAAATGAAATTACTTCATACCATTTGTAAATTAGTTAAATAAGTACGTCTTTGTGTTATCCTTTGAAGATTTTCTGAAGAACTACTTTTCATTAGCCCTTTTAACTGCCTGAAATTGATTGGAATGAAGCATTTTAACTTTAAAATTCTTTTGTAAAATCATATTCTTTAACAAAATTAAGTCATTTTTTCAACTCTGGCAAATAAATATTTGTATATTTTATAAATTAAAACGTATAAAATATTTAGTTGTTCAATTTGTCCTTAAAACTGTATATAATTTTTCATACATTAAATATACAAAATAATAATTACCAGATCAAAAAATCCTGTTGAAATCTTAAATTAAATCTTTAAACTAAGACAGAATTTTTATATATATACTGAACTGTTTTAAAATCCTTAATTTAATTGTATTTTTCAATTTTTAAACTAATTAAACAAATTTAATGAATATTAAATATTTGTGAATACTAATAATAAAATTACTTCATACCATTTGTAAATTAGTTGTTTTAAATTTCTTTGAGTCTTTGAATTATTTTGAAGCATTTTCTGAAGTATTACTTATCCTTTTAACTGCCTGAAATTATCTGGATTGAATTATTTTAACTTTAAATTTTCTTGAAAAATCATAGTTTTTACCAAAATTAAATGAATTCTTCAACTCACTCTGGCAAATAAAAATTTGTATATTTTATAATGTAAAATGTATAAAATGTTTTATTGTTAAGTTTAATTTTAACTTTAAAACTGTATATAATTTTTTACACATTAAATATCCAACAAAATTATTACTAGACTAGAGAGAATTTTTATAAATAAACTGGACTGTTTTAAATTCCTTAATTTAATTGTTTTTTAAATTATTTAAACTAGTTAAACAAATTTAATCAATATTATATATTATTGTAAACTAATAACGAAATTACTTCATACCATTTGAAAATTAACTGTTTTAAATATTTATCCTTTGAAACATTTTACTTACCCCTTTCGCTGCCTGAAATTTACTGGAATGAAGCATTTTACTTTTAAAATTCTCTTGTAAAATCATATCCTTTAACAAAATTGAATGAATTCTTTAACTAACTCTTGTAAATAAGAATTTGTTAATTTTCTAACGTAAAATGTATAAAATGTCTCCTTGTTAATTTTAATTTTGACCTTATAGCTGTATATAATTTTTTATACATTACATATACAACAAAATTGCTATTAAATATACAAATCCATTTGAAATCTTAAATTAATACTAACACAGATTTTTTATAAATATAATATATTAAACAAATCTTCAGTTGAATCGAGTTTTTTAAAAAGTTAAAACTAGCTAAATAAACATAGTAAATATTAAATAAACATTTTTGTACACTAATATAAAATTAGTTTAATTACTTTATACCAGTTGAAAATAAGTTGTTTTAACTTTCTACGTCATTCTGTTTTCCTTTCATGCACTTTCTAAAATATTATTTTTAATTAAGCTTTTTAATTAACTGTATGCTGAAATTAAAAGATTTTAACTTTTAAACTCTCTTGTGAAATAATATCCTTTAACAGAATTGAAGTTGAAGGTTTTTAAATTATATAATATTAATTCTATGAAATCTCCTTTTCAAAGTCACATTTTTACCTTGAAAATCTTCGTAAGAGCAACATAAAATATAATATTATGCACCTCGTATTTTATTTAAAATAAACTTGAACTTTTAATGATGAAATCCGGGACGACAGAGTGAATCGAAGGACATTTTCGTATGGGAAGATTTATCGGGGTTGGTATATAAATGGAAACGACGTCTAAGATTGCAAATCTTGAGTTTGTCAGAGAATGGATTTGGCTTTGGCATTCACCAAAACACGAGCCATATAAATTTTTATTTAAAACGCGGATGAATATTTTATCCCCCTCAAAATATACACATGCACGCCGTATTGAATTTCAAACGGATCAAATCCCGACGGTTTTTTTTGAGGATGATTAATTAGAAAATAATTCGTGGGAGTGTTGAATTAAATTCGGCATGTTGATACAAGTATTTAAGGAAAACGTAAAATTAATCCGTTCAAGTCGGAGTTATTTCTTGTGCCGGTTGCTCAGGATTAGCCCGTCGCACATAAAATCGTCGAATCCACGGCGGTGATTCCATTAAAACTTGCCCGTACACATCTTTCCGGTGAATAATTTCGTATGGGGAACGTAATTAAAGAATATTTTACTCATAATCAAGACGTGCCTCGATGATGCAATTCAGCAGAAACCGGGAGAACAAAGGGAGGCCCTCCCTTAACTCAGTTACGATCGTACAGCCAAGCAGAAAGTTCGTCCTCACGACCATCAAGCCAAGGTTCCTGCGGGCCGTTCGCGGCATTTCCTCAAATGCTCCCGTCGAACGTAACGGGTTATGAATTTTTATAAATCAAAAATGTCACGGAACGAACGACTTTCTGATTGACTTAGGCTGGGGCGACGGAAAAAGGACAATAAGAGCGAATTTAAACCTGTCTAGAACTCGCAAGTATTGATTCGGAGGCGGTTCAAGTGCTATTCAATTGCTCTATCTGATTAGCTTTAGTTTAGATTTCTGCTGCCGTTTTTGTTCAATCCCAATCGATTTCAATTGTGTTAAAATACATTTGATTTTTTTATTATTACTCGTGGTTTTATAACAAAATGAAAACAAGTCGGTTTTATTCTATGTTGTTCTTTCTTTTGTGTCCGTAGACAAACAATTTTAACTTAACTGCGGACGTCCTATAAATTTTGCAAAATAAACATTATCTTAGGAAATCTCTTCGGTAAGGTACAAATCCTTAGAAAAGGCAATAAAGAGCTAATTCAATTCGGTTGAAGGGTGCTATTTCACAAGAGAATTTTAAAGTCAAAATACTTCAATTCCACCAGACAGTTAATTAAAAGGCTTAATGAAAGAATAATACTAAAGAAGCAGTTTCTAAAGAAATCGCATGAACGTAGAAAGTTAAAACAATAAGTGATATTCAGCAATTTATAATAAATATATAAAAGTTTTATATTTGTCAGATTCTGCTTTCTTATGATTATAATTAATTTGTACAATTTTGAGTTAAAGGACAAAATTTACGAAGAGAAACTTTCTTTTTTTCTTTAAAAACTAATTATAATATATTTTGAATACACTAATACACTTTATTATTCAATTTTGAAATATTTATGGGAGTAAAATACAAAATTGCCTTAAACTAATAAAAAATAAATTTTTGACACACTAGTATAAAATTAAGACTTCAAACCAATACGAAAAAGACTGTAATTGATTAAATTATCAAAAATAAATATAATGATATACAACAACTTATCATAGATATACAAAAAAAGTCTTTAATATTTATCTGGCTTCGTTTTCTTATTAATAATACACACTAGTACAAAATTAAGACTTCAAACCAATACGAAAAAGACTTTAATTGATTAAATTATCAAGAATGAATATAATGATATACAACTATATATCATAGATATACAAAAGTCTTTAATATTTGTCAGGCTTCGTCTTTTAATTAATATGATTAATTTATACAATTTATAGATATTCTTTGGGGTAAAAGACGAAATTCATAAATTAAAATTGATTTTTTCCTTTATAAACTAATAGAAACATTTTTTGTCACACCAGTACAAAATTAAAACACGAAAAAAAAACAACACAAAAAAGTCTTTAATTAATTAAAATATCAAAAATAGTAATGTACAACATTCATAGATATATAAAAGTCTTTAATATTTGTCAGGTTTCGTTTTCTTATTAATATAATTAATTTGTAGAATTTTGAGATATTTACAACAATTTACCATAATAAATACACAAAAGTCTTTAATATTTGTCAGGCTTCATTTTCATATTGATATAATTAATTTATACAATATTGAGATATTTATTGGTAAAAGATAAAATTCATAAATTAAAATGGATTCTTTTCTTTATAAACTAATAAAAACATGTATGTTTCACATACAATTTAAACTAAAAAGACTTTAATTGATTAAATTATCAAAAATAAATATAACAATTTATCACAGATATATAATTTATACAGTTCTGAGATATTTGTTATAGAAAAAATTAATAAAAAATATATTTTTAAATCACGAGTTAAAAATTAGTGGGTTTTTAATTAATTAAATCACTAAAAACTAATATAACGATGTTCAGGTTTCAAATATTTACTGATACAGAGAATAAATTTAATAAACAAAAATTGTTTTAAAAGTTAATCAAATATGCATTTTAACCACACGAGTTCAAATGTAGGGCTTTAAAGCAAAACGAAACCGAAGTTAATTAATTAAATTACTAAAAACAAATATGTTCAACATAAAATAAAAATCATATATAATAAAAATATCGTTTCACATATAAACAATTCGAATTAATCACGTGAAATTTAATAAATTTAGTTTATTTTCCATTCCTGTGTAATATTTCAAACATGATTATTTTAATCTAAAATATATATGTGTATATTTTTATATGTAAAGTTAATATATTTAAATTAATGCAGTTCAAAACTTTATTTTGTGTATATTTATTTAATTGAAATTGTTGTGTTATGGCATTCATTTTATACAGACAGCTTTTATATATTTTTTTAAATATATTTACACAACAGAAATATATTTAAAAATTTCAAAAGTGTAAAAATATATGACAGAATATTTTTAAGCAACTTTGTTTTTTTTATAATTGTACATTGTTTTACTATTTTGCTGCTGCTATTTATTAAGAAATATTATAAAAGCATAGAAGTTATTAATTTTACTTGTTCCAACCTTTGATTATATTAATAACTTCATTAAAATCATTTTTTAATACAAATAAGTCAAAATATAAAGTTCTAAAAATATTTTAAACACACCCTAAGCCACAAACATCTTTTTACACATCAATTTTAAATTTTAAATTAAAATCGCTGTTACACATCAAAACTGTCTGTCTCTATTAAAATTTACTCTTATACGACAATAGTATAAAATTTTTAATATACTTTTATTTACAATATTGCTAAAGTACGTTTACCTCTTGAACTTCTGTTATTGTTTTAGACTCTCGTAACATTAGATATTAAATTTAGTTCCTAAAGGAACGAGTAAATTAATATTACAAAACCTAATTAGTTGTTACGTTAGTAAAACTCTTCACTTTGCATGAGACACAAAGGAAAATGGATAATTTATATTCTGAGCAAACATCTTTGTGATAATTATCTGGCCATTATTGTTATTTTTATCGTATAAACCGTTTTATAGGATTAGTAAAGATTTATATGGCTAATTTATGACTTTTTGCTAATTATTATGTTGTAAATTTATTATAAAATCGTAAATTTTCAAATTCGTCCAAGCTATCAATATAATAATTAAATTAAATTTATATCTGGGTAATATCAAATTACTCATTAACTCTTGAATAAATCCTTTTTAATTAAAAATAAATCTTTGAATAAAGTTCTAAGCATTTTCAATAACATGAATGTTAGACCTGTGTAGTGAATTTTGTATTTTACATAAAATTTTAGCCTTTAAATTTGAATCAAGAATTAAAAATCGTGTTTAAATTCATTTACAATACAACACAATATGGATTTTTTCAGTAATAAATACTGAAGTTTTCTTATCTGAGACTTCCTGACTCCTTCAACAATTGATTACAGAATAAAATTAAAATTTCAAATGAACACAATATAAAATTTCCCCTTAATAACAATAGTTGCTAGTACCATTATAGTTACAAAATTTAGTTAGATTGACAATTTTTTCATCTCTTTTATTCGATGGTCGATATCTTATTCTATTTGAAAGCTTTTATGACCTCACTGTACATTCCTTTACTTATTTTATATTTCACCTTTAACATTGATATAAACTAAAGTATTAATTAATATTTACAAACACAAATGTTTTAATTGGAATATCTGAGTATGTGATAGAAGTTCCACACCATAGAATCAAATTGAATGAATAATAACGTTACCTCCAACTATCAAAACCATCGTGTCAATATTGATAACCCTCGCATCCGCCACAGTTTCAAATCAAAACGGCCGCATTTACTCGCCCGGCGGGATTTCGCCGATCGTGCAATTGAAAGTCACCCATTTCCAATTAAAAGCAAACATTGTCAGAAACTATTGGTTTAATAGTTCAAAGCCACCAGTCCCCGTCCCAATTATTTGTTAAACGTATCAGTCGAACACGCGTTCGTCTGAAACAGATAATTCGATGGCTGTGTCATTCAGAAACTGCGGCACAAATAAAACGGGGTCGGCTCCACGACTCGAACCCCGTCCGCGATAATCCTCGACTCCGGGCCTCAATAGCTCAACCGTTTCAAATGCCATTCGGCTATCTGTTTTCCAGACTAACAACAAGGTCCTTGAGCACGCCGAAAATAGTATTGCTTCGGTTCCAGTTAATCAAGTGGCGAGAAAATGCAAGGGGGTAGTTTAATGTCTTTATTTTATTAGCCGTTTTTTTATGATGTACACGACAATAATAAAGCTCGGGAGTTCGATATCGATCTGCCCACAGTTCGGCGGTTAATTCGACTTTGTGGGGGGATAATTTGGGGCGTGATAAATTCAAATCCGCATTCCTTTGTGCCGTTCAAAAAATAATTGGCCCGTAATTTTTTCACAATTAATTACAAACACAAAGATTTTTCCGTGCGGGGGATGTAATTAAAAATAATGGCCGGGACGGACAAAGCGCCATGTGAGACACGATTTTGTTTGGAACGTTCGATTTTAAAGTTGAATTTCTTTTTGCCGGAAACACAAAGGCGGAAAAAGTTTTAATTGAAGAATAAATGATAAACGACCTGCAAGCGACAATTGTTGCTTTTATTATTATGTTTTTATTAACACTGATTAATTATACAGCTTCGGATTTTAGGTCGGGATGTTGCTTTCATCCCTTTGCATTACACAAAGTGTTCTCCTGCACTTTATACTCTACACACAGGTGTATAAACAAAGTTTATTATTGCTTGGGATTACATAACACTGAAGGTAATTCCTTTTGTGTAAAAAATCTTTTCATCCCTTTGATAACTTTTAACCAACAGATAAATTAAGAATAAACTGCGTTTTTTGTAAATAAAAATGTTACAAGAAATGAAATGTTGTTTATTTTTATGTCTATTAAATACATAAAAAGTCAAACAAATTTAAGACTAGGGGTGCAAATATTCACGTAATTTTACTGGCCAAGATAAATCATATAGAAACATTTTTAAATCCATTTAAGCACTGCAATTTATTTGCCAACTTATAAAAATTTACATGACACTGAAGGAAATTCCCAAATCCTTTTCCTTTTCACTTGTCACCCCCTTGATAACCTTAACCGTTACGAAAAAGTGTATTTTCTTATCTGACAAATTTCGTATTAATTCCACACATATAAGTTTTCTTCCGGCCGCATTTCTCTCGTTCACTCCAATTGTGAAACGTTAAAAATTCCCTCTCATAATATAAAGATAAATAAGGCAGAGGCGGAAAATAAATATTATGAAGTAGTGATAACCTTAACCATTCGCGTTTGTGCTTTCGTTCTTCTTTAATAAAACGGTTGCACAAAGGCGGCGCAAGTTTCGTTTTTCAATTTATCTTTGTAGTTAAAGAAACGTGGCGACTTATTTTCAGCATTCGTATGATTCTCTCTATGAAATTAAATAAAAATATTTATTAGAGTTTCAGGGGAATTTTATTATGCCGGTACTTTTTGTAATGAAATCTAAAAATATGTGATTGTGAGATGAATTTAAATTGAATACTCATATTGGGTCTGCTTGAGATGTTTTAGCACATATCGTTCGCTACACACGTCCCTTATAAATTTTTATTTGGAGGGTCAATGAATATTTTATGGTGGTCAGATTCGCTTGTTGTTTTGCACAAGTGTTTGTGTGTTCTGATGAATGTTAAATTAGTGGATGTGTTGAAACTTTAAATCACTGCATCTTGCAATATTATGCTGTTTACTTTTGAATTCATAATATTTATATTAACTAGAAAATTACACTTTGAAATTACAATATACAATATTTAATAAATTTTAATTGTTAAAAATGGTAAAAAAAACTGTAAATTTTTTTACGGAAATAAAAAATAAAATATCAAAATTTTCTGTAAATTATATAAATTTAATATTATGATATAAAAAATAACTGAAAAATACTATATTAATTTTAAAGGTCACTGAAAATTATATATTTTTTACAAATAATGATAATGATTATTACAAAAAATACTGAAATATTTCTACTAATCGTATTTTTTCCCATTTAATATTCTATTTTTGCTGCATCTTATGTTTAAAATTCGTCTAAAATTCCATATTTTTCCTATAAATAAATTTTATAAATTTATTAATTGTTACGAGGCATAAAACTAAGAAATGGAAAATTTAATTTAAAAGTAAAAAAAATATTATTTTTTACATTAATTTTAAAGGCAACTAAAAATTTATATATTTTTATTTTTTATAAACAATTTTTACTAATTAATGTTAATGATAATTAAAAAATTACAAATACTGAAATTATAATTATTTCAGTAATTGTACTTTTTCTCAATTAATATTTCTGCTGCATCTTATGTTTAAAATTTCATTTTTTTCCTATAAATAAATTTTATAAATTTATTAACTGTTACGAGACTTAAAAATAAAAAAAAATACAGAAATAATTTTATGAAAATTATTAAATTTTCTTGTAATTACATTAATTTTAAAGGTTACTGAAATAATTGTAATAATTGTATTTTTCCCAATTAATATTTTTTGCTGTATCTTATGTTTAAAATTTTTTCATTTTTCCCTATAAATAAATTTTATAAATTTATTAATTGTTAGGAGATTTAAAAATAAAAAAATACAGAAATAATTTTATGGAAATTATTAAATTTTCTTGTAATTAACAATTTTTTGGAAAATTTAATTTAAAAGTAATAGAAAAATATTATTTTTTACATTAATTTTAAAGGTTACTGAAAATTTATATGCTTATTATTATTTATAAATAAATTTTACTAATTAATGTTAATTATAATTACAAAAGTAGATATACTGAAAAAATTCCATTTCCAATCGTATTTTTTCCCAATTAATATTTTATTTTTTGCTGCATCTTATATTTAAAATTTGTCTAAAATTTTATCATTTCTTTTCTATAAATAAATTTTATAAATTTATTAATTAATAGTTACGAGGCTTAAAAATAAAAAATACTGAAATAATTTTATAAAAACTATTAAATTTTATTGTAATTAACAATCTTTTGAAAAAATTAATTTAGAAATAATAGAAAAATATTTTTATATTAATTTTAATGGTCACTGAAAATGTATATATTTTTTATTCTTTATAAATAATTTTATCAATTAATATTAATGATAATCATAAAAGTAGAAACACTGAAATATTTCTACTAATTCTATTTTTTCCCAATTAATAAAAATATTAATGCTGCATTTTATATTTAAAATTTGTCTAAAATTTTATCGTTTTTTTTTCTACAAATAAATTCTTTAATAGAAAAATATTATTTTTTAAATTAATTTTAAAAGTTACTGAAAATTTATATATTTTCCATTCTTTTTAAATAAATTTTACTAATTAATGTTAATAATTACAAAATTACATATACTGAAATATTTTTAAAAATCGTATTTTTTCCCAATTAATATTTTGTTTTCTTCTGTATCTGGTCATTTGATTTCTGATAAATAAATTTTATAAACTTTATTAATTAATAATTTAAAATAAAAAATATGAAATAGTTTCATAAAAATTATCAAATTTTCTTGTAAATAACATTTGTTTGAAAAATTTAATTTAGAAATAATAGAAAAATAAATTTTACTAATTAGTGATGAAAAATAAATATATCATATTTTTTGAAATCAACATTTTTTCTGTTATTATTTACTTGTCTTGTTAAAGGCAACTAAAATTTATATTTATTTTCTTTAATCTTTTATTTTTTTTTATAACTAAATTTTACTAATTTAAACTATATGTTAGTTATGAAAATTAAATATAATAAAAGAATAATAGTTTGTTGGATAAAAGTTTTATTACTTTAAAGTTGCATGTTAAAAACATAAATCACTTTTTCCTATAAGGGCCTGGGGGCATGTTTCATAGCTCACATATAGAGGTGGAAAAACAAATTCAGAATTGAATGTTACATTTAATTTAGTACTGTAACTTTTAATCAAATTAACACAGAAATATATGATGAACAAATACCAAAACATCAAAGGAATATTTAATGACCGCATTCAATTGTATCACCGACTGTTTTATTTAATTTATTCAATTTCAAACCATAAATGTTGGTATACATAAAAGGGCGGAATTAATTATTACAACAAAATACAGAGATAAAATTAATTAATTCCGTAATATTGCATCGTTATCGGAGATTAAATAACCCGACGAAATTAAACGGTTAATTGTTCTGTGTGTAAACAGAGATTTTGTCTGAGCGGTTTGCACTGTTAATGGCATCGTTCATGACGAAGTTTTGTTAATAAATTGCTGCTCAGAAACTTTTGATAGATCCAATCGTTGCGCCAATTAAAATTAGTCGGTTTTTAATATGAAAAGCCGCGTCAGCGCAAAAACTTTTAATTCGACAATATGATAATAAATTTCATGACATGTCACGTAATTTATTTTTTTTTTTACCAAGCGTTCCACCAAAATGATAGGTTTATTACCATATTGAGGCTATAAAAAAAACGTTGCGTGAGCCCCGTGATATATAGGACAAATTCACAATATATATTCCGGAAAAGTAATGTCGAAATTAATAAATTGGAAATTGAAAACCGATTCGGCCTTGAGACGGATAATCTCGTTAAACTGCAAATCAAGTCGCATATCCAGGCGTGGTTCGATTTGATTTCCAGGTTCGCCCAAAATGGGATTTTGGATCCGTCTTGTGCCAACGCGTACGGCAAAAATACACAGTCGGAACGCTCGTTATTACATTGTGTGCGAAGCTGTGAAATTGCTTAATAATTTTAAGCGCAATTTATTCGGAATTTGTAGCCAATTAAAGCGCGAATTTATGGAGCAATTGCAGTTTTTATTGCGAGGCATAAAGGGGATTTTTTGATGGGCCGAAACACATTTCCGTTTGATTGACAGATTGTCTGTTATTTAAATTTCTGTGCCTTGCGTGTGCGGAGGTTGAAATGTGGATGAATACTTTCAAAAATTGCCTACAACTTAACCTATAGTTTTATTTTTTTACTTTGTTTAGTTAAAAATCTCAAGTGATTATAAATTATTAAATAAAATTAAAACTACGATATTTTTACTTTATATGGAGTTTTTTCAGCCCTTAAAATTTCAGTTCAAATATAAAATGAAGAAAAAAAAGTACCTGTAACAACTGTAAAAAGCTAACAAATTAAAATAAAAATGAACAGTATTATTATTATTATTATTAAGGAAATTTCGAAATTTGTACGGTTAAATAAAAATTTATTTAGATTTTCTTCATTTTTGTATGTAAATTTTTCATTATTAATTATTATGAAATAGCAAAATTGAATTATTCTAATTAACTTTTGTAATAATTTGAACAAATGTTACCTAAATCCATCAAGATTAATTTTGGACTGCGGGATAAGATGTTTTTAAGATACCTGCTCAAAATTTGTGACTATAATGCAGAAAAACTAAATAATTTTTGGTCTAAAGTTTCTTCTTAAGAAATTTAAATGTCAAAAGATGTTTTTTACTCATATTCTCGTAACCTTTGGTCCAATTGTGTTTAAATTTCGTACGTATTTCTTTAAATATACATCTGCAATTCTATGTAAAGAACTTCTTCTGTAGCGTAAATTTTGGGGAGTACTCCTCTTTTTCTTGTCCTATTTTCCTCGCCACTGAATATTTTTTAAAACTATATAGTTTTACATATTTTCTGCACAATTTAGAACAAAAAAGGTACTCTTGATTAATTTTGATTAACAAAGTCGTTTTCAAGATATTTTAGTTTTAATATTTGAAGAAAATTAAAGTGAACATTAAATCTGAAATATCTCAAAAACAGCTTTGATAATCAAAATTAATCAAGAGTATAATTTTCTTCTAAATGGTTCAAAGAATATGAAAAGCTCAATACTTTTAAAAACTATTCAGTGGCGCAGAAAATAGGGTAAGAAAATGAGGAGAGTCTCCAGAATCAACGCCACTGTAACAATATAGAAAAAGTTGCATTGTATTGTAGACATGTATTTTAGGATAATTCATACAAAATTTAAACAGGATTGGATCAAAGGTTACAGAAATACGAGAAAAAAAAACAATTTTTGAAATTTAAATTTAAGAGGCTTTATTGTTTTCAGGAGAAACTTCTGAAAAAATTTTTGTTTAGATTTTCTTCATTATTGGATGTAAATTTTTCATGATTAATTATTATGTAATAACAAAATTGAATTGTTATTTTAATTAAATTTTGTAATATTTTTTAACAGATGTTGCCTAAATCCATCAGGACTAATTTTGGACTGTGACAATATATGTTAATATGTTAATAAAAATAATCTATAAGGTGTTTTTAAGTTAACTGATCAAAATTTGGGAACCATAATGAAGAAAAACTAAATAATTTTTGTTCTAAAGTTTCTCCTGAAGAATATACAGCCCCTCAAATTTAAATTTCAAAAATTCTTTTTTACTCATGTTTTCGTAACCTTCGACCCAATCGTGTTTAAATTTCGTACGTACTACACTAAAATATACATCTACAATTCAATGTAATAAACTTTTTCTGTAATGACACAGTAACGTAGATTTTGGGAGTGCTCCTGTTTTCCTCGTCCTATTTTCCTCGCTACTTAATATTTTTTAAAACTATTGAGCTTTTCATATTCTTTGGACAATTTAGAAAAAAAGATACTCTTAATAAATTTTGATTAATATAGTCGTTTTCAAGATATTTCAGACTTAATGTTTGAAGAAAATTAAAGTTAACATTAAATCCAAAATATCTTAAAAATGGCTTTGATAATAAAAATTAATCAAGAGTATGTTTTTATTCTAAATTGTGCAAAGAATAAGAAAAGCTTAATACTTTTAAAAAGTATTCAGTGGTGTAAAAATATAGCGAGAAAAAGAGGAGAACCCCACAGAATCTACGCCACTGTAACAATATGGATAAAGTGTATTACATTGAATTGTAGTTATGTATTTTAGAATAATACATGCCAAATTTAAACACGAATTGGACCAAAAGTTACAGAAATATGAGAAAAATACAATTTTTGAAATTTAAATTTGAAGGATTGTATATATTTCAGGAGAAACTATAGAAAAAAGTTTTATTTAGACTTTTTTATTATTGAACGTATTCTAACTGCTTTCAAATCACTTATTTAAAAAAATCCTTGTGTACATTTTAATATAAAATTTTTTAGGTTTTTGTAAATCATGAACTAAACACATAAATTACTGTTTCAGGTATGTAATGTATAATTTATTACATGTTTAACTACTTTGGGAACTATTGGTGAGAGTCAACCATTTTTTTTAAATAGAAAAGAGAGGCCAAAATAATATTTTTGAAATAAATTATAATTTCAAACATCACCCATGCTGAAGTTTTAACCCTCAAGACACTTACATCAGACATTTGTGATCACTATGGTACTGGTGAGAAGAAATGAGTGTAAATATGTAAACTAAAACACCATCATTAATCCTCAATAATAAAACTCCATTCCACTCTAAAATATAATATCCGTGAAAGCCGGTATAAATGCGCATCATAAAATATATGCCTGTGTTACTTTGTTTTACATTTTAGAGTGTAACTGTAAAAGTTGCACAATGTGCAATTTGAATGGCTACAGTATGCATGCCAGTGCTTTACTGTTTGTTCATATTTTCCCCACATATAATAATATTGATTTCAACCAACGACCACATAAAATGACAACAAAACTTGAGCAAGTATATTCCGTTCTTGTTCCCAGTTAATAAACGGGATGCCGGCAAAGTTTTACGTTTAACGATAACATTGTCCGCCACACATAAAATAATAATTTTCTCCCTATAATAAATTAGCTTATCTGAATTTATCGATCGTTGTTTGTTTCGAGGGTTTTACCATGGGAAAACTGTAATAAGGCCCCTGGAAAACCAACACTTATCGCCGGACATAGTTCGATGTTGATAAACAATAAACCTTTGTGTTCGCATTTTATCGGAACATATTGGTTAGGTCATTCTTTGCCACCTGATTAAATTAACGGATTAAATCGAGTCGATGAAATGTCACGAATTAATTCGGCATTCAGCAAACCCTAGAGAATCGATGATTTTTATCGTCTGTGTCAAAGATGTTTTCGTTCCAATAGCCGTTCTTCTTATGCCTTTAGTTTGATTGGATTTTAATATTCCTGGCCGCCATCTTGGGTACACCAGAATTGTGTTTTATGGATTGGAGTGGTTTTAAAATATTATTTTATAGATTTTGACAATGAACTTCAATCATCTTGACGAGAATCATTTTACGGGGACCTGACTCTTTACTATATAAAAATTGTAGATTATTTCATTATAATTAAATGTATATTTTTTATTGAAGTCTTTTAATAAACAGACACCTGAGAAGCTATTTTGTCGCAAATTAGGTTGGAATGTTTTTAATACAATGGTCGTCTTTTTTCTGTATTTAATTTAATTGAACATTCCTGACTGCCATCTTGAATACATCAAAATTGTGTTTGAAGAGGTGCTTTATTGTTTTATTATGCTGTTTTATTGATTTTGACGATGAATTTTAATCATCTGGACCAAAGGTTTGTTTTTGGAAAGAAACACCTTGTATATTGGCGTATTGATATTGATAGCTTCGTTTGGTAAATTGATTAATTTCTAGGATTGGCAGTCGAAGGAAGTAATTAAGCAAAAACGAAATGGGATTGTTTTAAATTTAAAATTAGGTATATATAAATTGGAGAAAGACCCATTAACTTCATTAATTTATCTTTAATTTACTTTGCTTGTTATGGGAAAAGTTTAAGTCAATCCTGAGGAAAAATACGTCGAGATTTGTATAACCACGCTCGGGGGATAATAAGAAAACGAAACAAGAAGTTTGAAATCAAACCAGTGTCTCCTTGGAATTCTAAACTATTTCGGACAGCAAGACAAAAAAATATATATATGGAACAGACGATACACAAGAATAGAACCACAACAAAAACTTTTCCAGCTGATTGTTTTTTTTTTTTTTGTGTCGAGCTTCAGTTCCAACTTAATTGTTGCGAACCGTTTGAATTTATAGCGAACGAAAATGTCATCGGTTTCAATTCGTGGTAAAACGATGAGGCGAATCGACCAGGGGATGCGTTTTACATTTATTTAACATGACACGTTCAACTGCCTTGCGGATAATTTGTTTCAACATAATGATGCCCGGCGGCAAACCACTCGAATTGACATTAAACAGCAATATTTTCTCTCATATTGCACCCGCTTACTGGATAAATCTCAAAATACATATTTGCAGTATTTCACGATAATAGACAACTATGTTGACACTGTCAACTTAACAAAATCCAAGATGGCGCCTTCAAATTTTATCTTCGGTAATATATCTTTTAACGAGTGACACTTTATTGAGTTGGATTTCAATTAAAAACATATAATTAATTATAATTACAATTTTTTATTTTTGTATATTAAGGATCAAGTTCCTGTGAATTGGTAAAGAGAAATATGAGAAACAATTTTTGAAATTTAAATTTTCTTCAGGAGAAATTATTTAGATTTTATCATTACTGAATGTAAATTTTTCATGCTTAATTTTTATGTAATAGAAAAATTGAATTGCTATTTTAATTAACATTTGTAATATTTTTAATAGATGTTGCCTAAATCCATCCAACATTGTGAATTGTGTGACAAAGTAAATTTAGGACCAATAATGAAGAAAAACTAAATCATTTTTGTTCTCAAAACGAAAATACAGCCCTTCAAATTTATGAATATGAAAAGCTTAATACTTTTAAAAAATATTCAGTGGCGTAGAAAATAGAGCAAGAAAATGTAACAATATAGAAAAAGTTATACATTGTATTGTAGACATGTATTTTAGGATAATACATACAAAATTTAAACACGATTGGACCAAAGGTTACAGAAATACGAGAAAAAAACAATTTTTAAAATTTAAATTTGAGAGGCTTTATTGTTTTCAGGAGAAACTTCTGAAAAAACTTTTATTTAGTTTTTCTTCATTATTGGATGTTAATTTTTCATAATTAATTATTATGTAATAGCAAAATTGAATTGTTCTTTTAATTAAATTTTGTAATATTTCTTACAGATGTTGCCTAAATCCATCATTACTAATTTTGGACTGTGTGACAAAATATGTTAATATGTTAATAAAAATAATCTATAAGGTGTTTCTAAGTTAACTGATCAAAATTTGGGAGCTATAATGAAGAAAAACTAAATAATTTTTGTTCTAAAGTTTCTCCTAAAGAAAATACAGCCCCCCAAATTTAAAATTGTTTTTTACTCATATTTTCGTAATCTTTGGTCCAATCGTGTTTAAATTTCATATGTAATATTCTAAAATATATATGTACAATTCAATGTAATAAACTTTTTCTGTAATGACGCAGTAACATAGATTTTGGGGGTGCTCCTATTTTTCTCGTCCTATTTCCTCGCCACCTAGTATTTTTTAAAATTATTAAACTTTTAATATTTCTTGGATAATTTAGAAAAAAAAGATACTCTTGATTAATTTTGATTAACACAGTCGTTTTCAAGACATTTCAGTCTTAACGTTTGCAGAAAATTAAAATGAACATTAAATCCGAAATATCTCAAAAACGGCTTTGACAATAAAAATTAATCAAGATATGTTTTATCTTCTAATTGTATAAAGAATATGAAAATAGTAATACTTTTAAAAACTATTCAGTGCCGTAGAAAATATGGCGAGAAAAAGAGGAGAACCCCCCAAATTTAAATTTCAAAAGTGGTTTTTTACTCATATTTTCGTAACTTTTTGTCCAATCGACTTTAAATTTCATGCGTATTATTACAAAAATATACATCTATAATTCAATATAATAAACTTTTTGTGTAATGACACAGTAGCGTATATTTTGGGGGGTGCTTCTATTTTTCTCGTCCTATTTTCCTCGCCACTGAATATTTTTTAAAACTACTAAGTTTTACATATTCTTGCATAATTTAGAAGATAAAAGTTAGTCTTGATTAATTTTGATTAACACAGTCGTTTTCAAGATATTTCAGTCTTAATGTTTGAAGAAAATTAAAGTGAACATTAAATCTGAAATATCTCAAAAACGGCTTTACTAATCAAAATTAATCAAGAGTATATTTTTATTCTAAATTATGCAAAGAATATGAAAATCTTAATACGTTTAAAAATATATTCAGTGGCGTAGAAAATAGGGTGAGAGAATGTGAAGAACCTCAGAATTTACGCGACCGTAACAATATGAGAAAAGTTCATTATGTTGAATTGTAGGTATGTATTTTAGGATAATACATACCAAATTTAATCACGATTGGATCAAAGGTTACACAAATATGAGAAAGAAACAATTTTTGACATTAAATTAGAAGAGGAATTTTGACCACACATTTTAGGTACTTACACCTTGTATATATTTAGACTGAAAATGTTATAAATTCGTTGTTGATAAACAACTAAGTGATTCTGAATTAAGTCATAAATTAATTAACTTTAGTATATTGTAGTATCAAGGTTTATTCTTGAAGGACAGCTTCAATTAATTACTACATTTTAAATGTTACAAACCTAAAGTCGGTTTAAATTAATCAACTCAACATTATTTACCCTGACGTAATTTCAAGTGGAATCCACCATACGTATAAAAATTCCAAATAACTTCAGCAGTTTTATCAAGACGTTCCGTGTAAAGATAAGAGACGAACAATTTCCTGTGTCGGCTGAACGCAATAAAAGGATCTCGGGGGCATTTTTAATTTATGTCTGTTAAGTGGGAGCCGCAAGTTCTTTCACGTCCATTACATTTTTCTATTCATTAAACAATCAGTGTGAACGCTGAATTGTACCACGGTCCTTCTCACACAACATTAAATGTTAATTTGGTGTGGTTTTTTTTTCTATTGCCTCTCGCACTATTGTGGTTGGAAGTCTTCCATTAATTAGACAAATAAACGTGAATTGTATGGTGCCAGTTTAAACGGTTAATTTAATTTGACGTCGGACTTTATTAAATAACAAAACGTGGAAACCAAGTGCATTTGATAATAATTGTTTACTTACACGGCGACGCAGACACGGGTTTCCTGTTCGAACAGATTCGCCTACTGTGCAGTCGCTGTCATTGAACGGCGGTTTTTTTTTTATCTTTTGTCCAGATATTGCACTTCGCAGACAAAATCCCAGACAATGAATATTCGCATAATACCTTTATGCATGATGTCACGTACTTGCTAAAACGTCCAGTCAAAATGCCGTTGGACTTTAGCCAATTCATTGTATTCATATCAATCGGAAACGTATCAAACCAGCCTTTTTATTCCCGTTGATTTTGAATGCGTGTGATTTTTATATACTGGTCTCGACGCGTGATATATTTAGCTCAAACGTTCAGCACAGTTCGGTTGATAATTGCGGGTTTTTGTTAAAAAATTTCATTTCCACTGGCAAAATAAAAGTTAATTCACAGTGGAAGTTAATTGTGAATTCGTGTTGTTGATACCTAAAGCTTTTTTAAGGCTTTAATACTCAAATTAAGCCTTTGGAGTCTACGTTTTTTCCAATTTCAGTCTTTATGAAAGGGTTAAAATAAAATTTAAGCTCGCCTTTAATGCCTAAACGGTCGTTGGGGCAAATGGTTTTCCAGATAGTTAAACAACAGACAGGACCTAGCCACAACTGCATCCATTCCTCGATATGTGCTGGACCATCATCCATTATGTGTCGAAACTCGGTGGGCGACTGTGTGCGTTACTGCAGTTCCTGTGTCTACTAATTTCGCTGACAATCTGTTAAATACAATATTTGAACGCACGATTGACCATTCACAGAGGATTCCCGGTAGAAGTCACAGTCAGTGCAATTAAGTTATCCTGTATCTCATTCTCCATAACACTGAGAATCTAATAACGCTGTGAATTTCTAATTAACATACAAAGACTGATTTATATGGACGTTTCGGTTTTCATGAACCTTAGCATCAAACTATTTGATGTCTTCTGAATATACCATATTTGATAAAGTTAGTTAATTAAATTAGAGTCAAGTGTGTTCACTGATTTAATTTGAAAGCTATGCTCACATCCTTTACTGAACATTTGTACAAATGGTTCACTTTTCAAGAAAGTTTCGACTGAAAGTTTGACGTAAATTTACTCAACTAGGAAGAATAATTAATTTACTTGTTCAACTTAAATGTGGCGTATAAACATTTACAACATTGGATGTGACTGATTTTTATATACTGAATTTGTCCCATGATATATTTAGCTGAAACGTTCCACACAGTCTTCTCTATTTCTACGGGGTTTCAGTTGTGTCAAAAAATGTCATTTCCACTGGAAAAATAAAAGTTAATTCGCAAAGGAAATTAATTGTAAATTTGTGTTGTTTAGACATAAAGCTTGTTTAAGGCTGCTAAAAGCTCAAATAGACAAATTAAAGCTTTGAAGTTTTACGTGTTCCCAGTTTTCACCTTTATGAAAATGTTAAAATAAATTTAAACCCTTAGTTGCTTTTTATACTGAATATTTTATTTAAACGACCGTTGTGCACATGATTTCCACATTATTAAACAGACAGCAGCTAACCACAATTGCATCCATTCCTCGATATGTTCTAAGCCATCATCCATAATGTATCGAAGCTCAGTTGGCTACTGTGTGGGTTACTGTAGTTTCTGTGCCTGATAATTTTGCTGATAGTCTATTAAATATAATATTTGAATGCACGATTGGCCATTGAGTGGGAATTCCTGGTAGAAGTCCCAATCTGTGCAATTAAGCTTTCCTGTTTCCCATTCTTGGTAGTTCTGAGAACCTAATAACTTTATAAATTTCTAATTAAGATACAAAGGCTTATTTATATGAAAGTTTCGATTTCCCAGAATATTGTCATCAAACTATTTGATGTCTTCTGCATATTCCATATTTGATAAAGTTAGTGAATTAAATTTGATTCAAGTATGTTCACTACTTTCATTAGAAAGGTATGTTCACATCCTTTGCCGAACAGTTGAACAAATTATTCAGTTTATATGAAAGTTTTGACTGAAAGTTTTGTTCACATTTACTCAAATATGAAAAATATTTCATTAATTTACTTGTTCGGTATAAATGTAGCATCAAAATATTTGCTTATACTCATCTTCTAAACAAATTAAAAATTTTATAAATTTGTTCCAAAATTATGTTCTTGGCAAAGCTCAAAATGTTGTTAAATTTGAATGTGTTTGACGTTTATATACTGATATTGTCACATGATATGTTTGGCTCAAACGTGCCACACAGTTCAGTTGATAATTTCAGGGTTTCGGTTTTGATAAAAAATATCATTTTCACTGATAAAATAAAAGTTAATTTGCATGAAAATTAATTGTGAATTCGTTCTATCGATACCTAATGCTTTTTCAATGTCGCCGAAAGCTTAAATAGTCAAATTAAACCTTTGGACTTTTACTATTTTTCAGCTTCAGTCTTAGAGAAACTGTTACAATTAAATTTAAACACTCAGTTGTCATTTATATTGAGCATATTACTTATACGGTCGTCGCAGCAAATAGTTTTTCAGATTATTAAACAACAGATAGTAGCAAAACTTAACTACAACCATGCTTCGATGTGGGTTGAACCATCATCCATTATGTATCGAAACTCGATTGGCAACAATGTACGACACTGTGGTCCCTCTGTCTGTTAATTTCGCTGACAATCTGTTAAATACAATATTCAAACGCAGGATTGGTTAATTCAGAAGGAATTCTAGCTGGAAGCCACAATCTATGCAATCAAGCTATTCTGTATCTCATTTTCGATACCTCTGAGAATCTAATAACACTGTAAATTTCTAATTAAAATACAAAGGCTTCTTTATATCGACGTTTCGTTTTCCAGGAATATTATTGTCGAACTATTCCAGGTTTTCTGAGAATTCTACGTTCGATAAATTTGTGTATTGGCTAAAGTTACTGAATTAAATTAGATTCAAATATATTCAATAATTTAATTGGGAAACTATGTTCACATCTTTTACTCAACTTTTGAACAAATGATTCAGTTGTTAAGAAAGTTTATTTGTTAAATATAAATGTAGCGTCGAAACATTCACTTTTTACACTCATTTTACATTCAAATTAGAAATTTTATAATACTTATACAAAAAATATATTCTTGGCCAAGTACAAAGTATCGCCAATTTGTATGTATTTGATTTTTATATACTGATTCTGTCACATGACATATTAGCTCAGACGTTTCACACAGTGCAGATGATAACTGAGGGGATTTCAGTTGTGTTAAAAAATGTCATTTCCACTGGAAAAATAAAAGATAATTTGCAAAGTAATTAATTGTAAATTTATGTTGTTTACACGTAAAACCTTTTTTAAGGCTGCTAAAAGCTCAAATAGACAAATTAAAGCTTTGAAGTTTTACGTGTTCTCAGTTTTCACCTTTATGAAAATGTTAAAATAAATTTAAACCCTTAGTTGCTTTTTATACTGAATATTTTATTTAAACGACCGTTGTGGCACATAATTTCCAGATTATTAAATAGACAGCAGCTAACCACAATTGCGTTCATTCCTCGATATGTTCTAAGCCATCGTCCATAATGTATCTAAGCTCGGTTGGCTACTGTGTGTGTTACATTAGTTTCTGTGTCTGATAATTTTGCTGATAGTCTATTAAATATAATATTTGAATGCACGATTGGCCATTGAGTGGGAATTCCTGGTAGAAGTCCCAATCTGTGCAATTAAGCTTTCCTGTTTCCCATTCTCGGTAGTTCTCAGAACCTAATAACTTTATAAATTTCTAATTAAGATACAAAGGCTTATTTATATGAAAGTTTCGATTTCCCAGAATATTGTCATCAAACTATTTGATGTCTTCTGCATATTCCATATTTGATAAAGTTAGTGAATTAAATTTGATTCAAGTATGTTCACTACTTTCATTAGAAAGGTATGTTCACATCCTTTGCCGAACAGTTGAACAAATTATTCAGTTTATATGAAAGTTTTGACTGAAAGTTTTGTTCACATTTACTCAAATATGAAAAATATTTCATTAATTTACTTGTTCGGTATAAATGTAGCATCAAAATATTTGTTTATACTCATCTTCTAAACAAATTAAAAATTTTATGAATTTGCTCCAAAATTATGTTCTTGGAAACGCTCAAAATGTTGCTAAATTTGAATGTGTTTGACGTTTATATACTGATATTGTCACATGATATGTATGGTTCAAACGTGCCACACAGTTCAGTTCATTTCAGGATTTCGGTTTTGTTAAAAAATATCATTTTCACTGATAAAATAAAAGTTAATTTGCATGAAAATTAATTGTGAATTCGTGCTATCGATACCTAATGCTTTTCCAAAGTTTTCTGAGAATTCTACGTTCGATAAATTTGTGTATTGGCTAAAGTTACTGAATTAAATTAGATTCAAATATATTCAATAATTTAATTGGGAAACTATGTTCACATCTTTTACTCAACTTTTGAACAAATGATTCAGTTGTTAAGAAAGTTTATTTGTTAAATATAAATGTAGCGTCGAAACATTTACTTTTTACACTTATTTTACATTCAAATTAGAAATTTTATAATACTTATACAAAAAATATATTCTTGGCCAAGTACAAAGTATCGCCAATTTGTATGTATTTGATTTTTATATACTGATTCTGTCACATGACATATTAGCTCAGACGTTTCACACAGTGCAGATGATAACTGAGGGGATTTCAGTTGTGTTAAAAAATGTCATTTCCACTGGAAAAATAAAAGATAATTTGCAAAGTAATTAATTGTAAATTTATGTTGTTTACACGTAAAACCTTTTTTAAGGCTGCTAAAAGCTCAAATAGACAAATTAAAGCTTTGAAGTTTTACGTGTTCTCAGTTTTCACCTTTATGAAAATGTTAAAATAAATTTAAACCCTTAGTTGCTTTTTATACTGAATATTTTATTTAAACGACCGTTGTGGCACATAATTTCCAGATTATTAAATAGACAGCAGCTAACCACAATTGCGTTCATTCCTCGATATGTTCTAAGCCATCGTCCATAATGTATCTAAGCTCGGTTGGCTACTGTGTGTGTTACATTAGTTTCTGTGTCTGATAATTTTGCTGATAGTCTATTAAATATAATATTTGAATGCACGATTGGCCATTGAGAGGGAATTCCTGGTAGAAATCACAATCTGTGCAATTAAGCTTTCCTGTTTCTCACTCTCGGTAGTTCTCAGAACCTAATAACTTTATAAATTTCTAATTAAGATACAAAGGCTTATTTATATGAAAGTTTCAATTTCCCAGAATATTGTCATCAAACTATTTGATGTCTTCTGCATATTCCATATTTGATAAAGTTAGTGAATTAAATTTGATTCAAGTATGTTCACTACTTTAATTAGAAAGGTATGCTCACATTCTTTGCCGAACAGTTGAACAAATTATTTAGTTTATGTGAAAGTTTTGACTGAAAGTTTTGTTCACATTTACTCAAATATGAAAAATATTTTATTTATTTTCTTGTTCGGTCTCTTCTATCTTCTAAACAAATTAAAAATTTTATAAATTTGTTCCAATATTATGTTCTTGGCAAAGTTCAAAATGTTGCTAAATTTGAATGTGTTTGACGTTTATATACTGATTTTGTTACATGATAAATTAATTTGGCTCAAACGTGCCACATAGTTCAGTTGATAACTGCAGGGCTTCAGTTTAGTTAAAAAATTTCATTTCCACTGAAAAAATAAAAGTTAATTTGCAGTGTAAATTAATTGTGAATTTGCTTTTTTATACGTAATGCCTTTTTAGGGCTGTCAAAGCTGAAATAATGAAATTAAACCTTTGGTGTTTTACGATTTTTCAGTTTCAGTCATAATAAAACTGTTGTGAAGTAAACTTTATATCCTTACACTGAACATATTAACTAAACGATCGTCGTAGCTAACGGTTTTCCGCATTATTAAACAACAGACATCAGCTAACCTCAACTGCATCCATGCTTCGACATGTGCTGGACCATCATCCATTATGTATAGAAACTCGGTTGGCAAGTGTGGTTCCTGTGACTGGTAATTTCGCAGATAATCTGTTAAATACAATATTTGAACGCAGGATTGACCATTCACAGGGAATTCCGGCTGGAAGTCACAATCTGCGCAATCAAGCGATGCTGTATCTCATTGCCGGTAATTCTGAGCATCTAATAACGCTGTAAATTTCCAATTAACATACAAAGGGTTATTTATAGGAACGTAATTGTTTTCACGAACATTATTATCAAACTTTTCTGTGTCCCCTCAATGGTATGTATTACTCAAAGTTACTTCATAATAAAAATACGTAATAACTTTATATTTGTGCTGCAACTTCCAGAAAAAAAACTAATAACTCCGAATAAAAGTCGAATCAGGGTTTTGATGGTAATGAGGTTTTTTTAATCAGAACAAACTTCGCAAAGAAAAGAACGAAAACAAAAACAGAGATTAGGAACTTGCTTAAGTTAATTATGATTCTGTGTTAATATGAATATGCATAATTTGGTGTTACCAGATTTTGGGAGTTGCCAAAGCTTTAAAGCCCGATGGCGCCCCAAACTGTCTGGCAAATTATCAAAAATAACCACGACGAGAATACTAACAAGTGATCCAGACAGTAAATAATTAGTTACTTTGGTAAAGAAGTTACAACGTTTTATTACTTTGACCCGATGGATGGAAAAAAAAGTTGGCCTGCTCAATCAATATCGGCAGAGATTGTGTAACGCACTTATCTTCTGTAATATAATTAATTGGGTCAAATGATGTTGTGTAATTACCAAGTATTAGGCAAGTTAATAGCATGTTATCAGTGGATTTAATATATAATCCTTTATGACTGACTATTAGCTGTGGCGTGATCGAATCAGATTAAGACATATTGACTGTGTGTGTCTATTTCACGCCCCCAAGTAAACGTTGCACCACCTCAATGTAACGGGGGATAATATACAGTTCAAATATCCATTGCATTTCCGGAGTATCTGAATGTGTCTTGTTCCCGTTTAAAACTGACAAAGAGTATTTGGCTAAGGGATTTACGACTTTCAACTGTATCCGTGACTGTGTATATAAATCATCCCCTGACTTTATCTCCGGTACAATTTAGTTCCATACCTGCACAAATATTAATAAATTTCCATTCGCTAATCGGCCAGACTACGTCATTCAAATAACAATTTATATAAAGTTGGAAGTTGACAGTTTAGCAGACAGAAATTTCCAAAGGAACGGCGATCCCGCATTCCATTTTCTCCCGTATCACATTTGGTCTCGAAATATTCCGCAATAAAGTTTCGAGCAAATGAGCATCTAATATCGTAAAACTTACGACGGCGGCGAATGATGTGGAAACTTAAATGGAAAATCAATTTATAATAAAATGCCACCCTTTTTGTTTGTGTACAGGAGTTAACTTGCTCAGCGACTGATATTGCATCGGTTACGTAAAAGGGAGAACTATTACGGAATTGCTTCGGGTCATAAATTCTCATTAGCGAAATTCAATCGTTCACATAATTATAATTGAGTGAGGTGTTGCAATTGCTCAGATATGAGTTTTCCAATTAATGTTCGAGAGGTTTAACACCTACTTACAATTGAGCAATGTTCTACGGCAACTTCTTCCCCCTTAATTGGAGTTCGTTTCGTTTTTCTTTTTGCGTTCCTTATTTCCATCATTAAAGGCCTACGTTTTTATATTTCTTACAGTACTGGCCATAATTACAGCAACTTATTCAAATTTATTAAAAATTTATATAAGGTTTATTGTTTTTTCTCTTACTGATGAGTCTATTATCCAATTGGTCAGTTTAATTTTATTCTTTAAATAATGGAGTACTTTTTTATTTTTCAATGCACAAAATTATAGCGACTCTATGGTCTTTCATTGCTCTCTGTGAGTTTAAATCGATTATTTATTGACGGTCTTTTGCTTATCATAATTACTTAATTATTGCTCGAAGTGAAACTGTAAGAAAAATTATAATTCAGTGTTATCAAGACCGAAAAAAATAAGAAGTTTACGGCCAAATAAGTCAATCGTTTACCGTATTATTAAAAAATTATTTATGTCCAGCACAATTGAGAAAAAATATAAAAACACTTTATGGAATAAAAATATAGTAGTTTTTATAACTCTGTATAAAACAACAATAATAAATTAACATTATTATAATACTTCACATTAAATAAAAGAGTTGTGGTTAAAATATTTAACGTTGTAAAAAGTTGACCACCACCGTTTGTTCAATTAATTGATCTTAAAACAAAAAAAAGTTTTATTCACTTTTATTATATCTTTAAAAGGTGAAATGATTATATTTGGTTCCTTGAAATAAAATTAAAGAAATAAATTTGTTCAGGATTAGCTTCCTTCACAAATTATTGGTAACTGCCCATCTAATAGTAAATTGATATTAAAACTAAAGTATTTTTGGAGTCTTACAGTTTTCAATATTAAATTTTAGTACTTTTTCCAGAAGAGTTAAGACTCATTGTTCCTTCAGAATTAGTTTTACTCAGAGGTCTATAAAAATTGTCGTATGCAAGTTATATTACTTTCTCAAGATAACTTAATATATATGTTTGCTTCAGGATTTGCTTTGTTCTGAGACTGACATATATAAAAGGTCTTTACTCCTTGTATATTTTGATTTTAAATCAATAAAGTTTTACTCTCCTTTATAGTATCATCTATTTAAACTATAATTAAGGAAATAAATTTATTCAGGATTAGCTCCATTAAAAAATTATTGATAATAGACCATTTAGTATTAAACTGTCATTAGAAAGAACTAAAATAAACGTTTTGTATAACGATTCTGAATTAAAATCAATCATATTATTAAAAGTTGAAACGATATATAAATTATTCTATTGTTTTTCTTTAATATACATCATTTGCGTTGGCATTGCCATCAATCAATAAACATTTTATCTTTGTCATATCATAGCATCTCTTCTACAATATTCTATTTTCAATATAAATTGACAATATTTTAACACTTCACATTAAATAAAAGAGTTGTGGCTAAAATATTTAACGTTTTAAAAAGTTGACCACCACCGTTTGCACAATTAATCGTCCAACAAAGCCCTTCTAGTAGGATGCGGTGATAATAATAATTGTAACCAACATTTTAATCTATCCAAATGGGAATTACCTAATTGCGAACGACGAAAATGAATATTCGCCCATTAGGAATTTAATAAAACAACAGCGAGAGAAAAGTTGTAAAAGCCTGAAACTGCACGGATTATGACTATAAGCCCTTTCAAATGACTGAATTTGATAAAACACATTTTTAAACCAGCTTACAAGGGTATTTTAAATCCAAAACTTAAAGAGATTACGCTAGATTACAAAACTCTTAATCTAGTTTTTGCAATTTAACAATCTCCTTGCATCGGAAAATACGTGTAATTATGCATGTTTTTAATTTCTCCCGAAAGCGAGGAGGGCATTTTAATTCTGGATCATGAATATTAAAGGCGACATCTTTAGGGATTTACTATATGAAACATTTGCATTTGTTATGTCGTTATTTTTAGAGTGAATATGAGTGGGACTTGCCGTCATCAACATTAACGACTCCAACTAAATTGGATCCTTTAATATTATCCTCCAGACGGAGGCTTCATTCAAGCCGCAAAGCAAAAATGTCCCGTCCGCAGGATCCGCGTCGTGTGATTTGAGATCACGTCGGTGTTACTCCGGTTACACCTTCTATATAATTTATAAATTCGCATTCCTCCCATATCTCACCTTGACATTGGTAATTTATTTGGAATCAAAGTTTGCTTATACGATCGAATCTTGTGCATGCACGTCATTTTCCCGTGTAATTTCAGACGTTGCAATTTCACGGGGGAACACATTCTCATCTGTTGAATTAATAACAGTCTATGTGCCTACACACGGCCGTGGATGAAATCTGGATAACATGCATGCAAGAAGGAAATGGGAGATGCGTAATTAGTATAAATACAAATTAATTGTTTCAGACTGTACGGTGCATCAGTGGCCTTCATCAATATCAATTAGAATCAGTCTTGTCAATATTAATTGATAGGGGAACATAAATGATTCTATTATTGTTCTTGTGTAATACACACCATTTGCGTTTCCATGATATTTAATCAATAAACACTCTATTTTAACGCAGGCACTAGTATTAACTCTAATGCTTCCATTTACTTCTTAAAACCACAACTAAGAAACTAAATTTGTTCAGGATTACCTAGAAATTACTATTAGAACTAAAGTATTATTGGAGATTTACTCAATTTTAAATTTTAGTACTTTTCTCAGACGACATAATACCCATTGTTCCTTCAGAATTAGTTTTACTAAGAAATGGATAAAAATTGTCGTGTGCATGCCTTATTACTTTCTCAAGATAACTTAATATATATTTGCTTCAGGATTTGCTTTGTTCAGAGATTGACAAAATTTATATATGAAAGGTCACTTACTTTTTGATCTTAAATCAATAAAGTTTTATTCACCTTTATAGTATCATCTCTTTAAACTGTGTAATGATTATTTTTAATTCCTTGAACTATAATTAAGGAAATAAATTTGTTCAGGATTAGCTACAATCAAAAATTATTGGTAACTGCCCCTTTAGTAGTAAATTGACATTAAAACTGAGGTATTTTTGGAGACTTACTGTTTTCAATATTAAATTTTAGCAGAGATGGATAAAAATTGTCGTATTTTCCCCAGTTAACTTAATATATATGTTTGCTTCAGGATTTCCTTTGTACGGAGACTGACAAGATTTATGCATAAAAAGTCGTTTACTCTTTGTACTTTTTGATCTTAAATCAATAATATTTTATTCACCTTTATTGTATCATCTCAAACTGTGTAATGATATTTAATTCTTTAAGCTATAATTAAGGAAATTAATTTATCCAGGATTTGCTTCATAACAAAATTATTGGTAACTACCCATTTAGTAGTAAAACTAAAGTATTTTTGGAGACTCATTATTTTCATTATTCAATTTTAGAACTTCTTCCAGACGAGTTAAGACCCATTGTTCCTTCAGGATTAGTTTTACACAGTGGTGGATAAAACTTGTTATATGCAAACTGTATTACTTTCTCAAGATAATTAAATATATATTTGCTTCAGGATGTGCTTTGTTCAGAAACTGACAAGATTTATATATAAAAGGTCGTTTACTCTTTGCACTTTTTGATCTTAAAACAATAAAATTTTATTCACTTTTATTGCATCATTTCTTTAAAAGGTGCAATGATTATATTTGGTTCCTTGAACTGTAATTAACGAAATAAATTTGTTCAGGATTAGCTTCCTTCACAAATTATTGGTAACTGTCCATTTAATAGTAAATTGATATTAAAACTAAAGTATTTTTGGAGTCTTACAGTTTTCAATATTAAATTTTAGTACTTTTTCCAGAAGAGTTAAGACTCATTGTTCCTTCAGAATTAGTTTTACTCAGAGATGGATAAAAATTGTCGTATGCAAGCTATATTATTTTCTCCAGATAACTTAATATATATGTTTGCTTCAGGATTTCCTTTGTTCGGAGACTGACAAGATTTATGCATAAAAAGTCGTTTACTCTTTGTACTTTTTGACCTTAAATCAATAAAGTTTTATTCACCTTTATTGCATCATCTCTTTAATCTGTGTAATGATTATAATTAATTCCTTAAAAAAATATAATTCAATCCAAAATTATTGGTAACTACCCATTTAGTAGTAAATTTATATTAAAACTAAAGCATTTTTGGAAACTCATTATTTTCAATATTAAATTTTAGAACTTCTTCCAGGCGAGTTAAGACCCATTGTTCCTTTAGCATTAATTTTACATAGAGGTGGATAAAACTTGTTATATGCAAACTATATTACATTCTCAAGTTAACTAAATACGTATTTGCTTCAGGATGTGCTTTGTTCAGAGACTGGCAAGATTTATATATAAAAGATCGTTTACTCTTTGCACCTTTTGATCTTAAAACAATAAAGTTTTATTCACTTTTATTGCATCATTTCTTTAAAAGGTGCAATGATTATATTTGGTTCCTTGAACTATAATTAACGAAATAAATTTGTTTAGGATTAGCTTCATTCACAAATTATTGGTAACTGTCCATCTAATAGTAAATTGATATTAAAACTAAAGTATTTTTGCAGACTTACTCTTTACAATATTAAATTTTAGTACTTTTTCCAGACGAGTTAAGACCCATTGTTCCGTCAGAATTAGTTTTACTCAGAGGTGGACAAAAATTGTCATATGCAAGTTATATTCCTTTCTTAAGATAATTTAATATATATGTTTGCTTCAGGATTTGCTTTGTTCTGAGACTGACATATATAAAAGGTCTTTACTCCTTGTACTTTTTGATCTTTAATCAGTAAAGTTTTGTTCACCTTTATTGCATCATCTCTTTAAAAGGTGCAATGATTGCATTTGACTCCTTGACTAATAATCAAGGAAATAAATTTGTTCAGAATTAGCTTCATTCAAAAATTATTGATAATTACCCTTTCAGTAGTAAATTGATATTAAAACTAAATTATTTTTGGAAACTTACTGTTTTCAATATTAAGTTTTAATACTTTTTTCAGACTATGTAAGATCCTTTGTTCCTTTAGAATTAGTTTTACTCAGAAGTGAAAAAAATTGTCGTATGCAAGCCATATTAATTATATATATTTGCATCAGTAGTTGCTTTGTTCTGAAGATTAACAAGATTTATACATAAAAAGTCACTTACCCTTTGAAATTTTTAATTTTAAATCAATAAAGTTTTATTCTCCTTTATAGTCTCTTTAAACTGTAATTAAGGAAATAAATTTATTCAGGATTAGCTCCATTAAAATTATTGGTAATAGAATATTTAGTATTAAACTGTCATTAGAAAGAACTAAAATAAACGTTTTTTTATAACGATTCTGAATTAAAATCAATCATATTATTAAAAGTTGAAACGATATATAAATTATTCTATTGTTGTTCTTTAATATACATCATTTGCGTTGGTATTGCCATCAATCAATAAACATTTTATCTTTGTCATATCATAGCATCTCTTCTACAATATTCTATTTTCAATATTAAATTTTAGTACATCTTCCAGACGACATAAGACTTATTGTCCCTTCAGAATTAGATTTACTCAAAGGTAGATAAAAATATGCTTACTTCAGGATTTGCTTTGTTAAAATATTGATAAGATTTGTACATAAAAGGTCACTTACCCTTTGTATTTTTTGATCTAAAATCAATAAAGATTTATTCACCTTTATAAACTCGTCTCTTTAAAATGTGTAATGATTATATTTAGTTATTAGAACTATAACTTGTCCATTCATTAACCAATCATCTCAATAACATTTTTTATACTACAATGTATGGAGTAGAAAAAGTCTTGAGAAAAACTTGTTTTATATTCATTCGCGTTAATATAATATTCCAAGTAAATTCCTATAAAACTTATTATTTATTCAGTTACGGAATTCAATCGCAAACAAGAATATTTTATACAGTTCTAAATATATCTCAGAAATGTATCGGTCCGGAGCAGTTTCGTGAACCCCGAGAACTTTTTAATCTAAACTTTCCGATATTGTTTGCATTGACAAAATTCCAGTTTAATTTCTTGAAATTTAATACGCCCCCAATTCTGTCTATTTAATTTTAAATTAAACTTCAAAGCACTCAAGAAGTTCGGTTTGCAGCGAAATTTAATGTGTCACAATTATTCGAACAACACTCAAAGTTCAAATTTCGAACGTTCCATAACAATAAAAAAGTTGCTTTCAGATAAGGAAAAAAAAAGACGTGCTTGATGGAACCGAGGATCCCTTCGAGTGAGTCCTTTGTCCCAATTCGAGTCAACAGAAGTTAGATTTAAGGTTTCCACTTTTAAACTTTGCCAAACTTATCGGGAACATAATCCTTGACACTATTAATACTTGGAATCATTAGTATTTTTAGATATTTTAGGGCACCAAGTGGGGATTAGCTAATTTCCTGCTGGATAGGCCGTAAAAAGTTCATTAGTTTTAATCTAATATAAGTTTGGAGTTCTTGATAAAAATTATTATCACATTTAGAGCCAATTTCCTTTATTACTTTTGACAGTTTTGCTCCTTTTATTTAGCCATTATTCAATTTTTAACAAAGTAACTTGTTGGTAAGTTTGCTTAGTTAGATTGATATATCACCTTCCATTTAAAACAAACGAACTTCAAACACTATATGTATAAAAATAGAACCTAGAAAACATTATTGTGTTGCCCTCAATAAAATTCGATCAGGCAAACATAAACAGTTTTTTAGCGAACACGGAAAAAACATTTCCTTGTACAAGAAAATCCATTTACTCCAACTGGAATTGGGAAAGTTCCCTTTAAGTTAAAAATAATACTTTCCTTCATTAATAACGAATTGATTGATTTTATGATTAAGCTCAGCAGGAGCTTTTAATATTTATCAATGGACATAGAATTAATTAATAATATTATATACATGCACTTGTAAGGGCGGAATAATTCTGTTACCCCTGTTTAAACACAGCTACACAACGTTATGTAAATGTGGAAACTGGGAAACACAAACAAGTGACAACACGTCGATAAATTCCGATCAGGTAAACATTAACAGTGTACAAAGTAAACACAAAAACCTGTTTAGTATGACAGTCATAGTCACATCATGCATCCGGACTCACTTTACACTTTTTTCTTCGCCAAATCGATTCTCCTTGAAGGGAGTTTTAAACGGATGCACGGTGTACGAGACGAATTGCTACCATTATTCGGATACGGATCACACCATGCATGAAACTGTAGCTGACGATTTAATATAGTCGAAAGATCCTCGTGTACATCTACATAATGCATCAAGTTGAATATTGATATCATCTGGGAAGATGCTAATGTGCTTGATCAAACAGAAAATCTGCATGTACAATTTTTAAATCTGAATAATCGAGTTACGACTCCTCTTATCTTTGGTCGGAAGCGCATTAATTCAAGTCATAAGATGGGTTCAGCTTGTTTCTTTTTTGTTTGAGATTCCTCAACTTCTCGTTCCGCTCGCACTTTGTTCACTGATCATCCACGAGGCAAAATTCGAATCATTTCAATAAACTTCTGACGCACTTCGGCTGGATGGAGGAATCCATTAAGAGTTGCCTATTTATCTCCGTTAAATTTTATTTATCCCATTAAGCATTCCATACACATTTAAATTCTTAATTTCAAGACCTGCAACTCGCACTCTTTCAATTATATAGCCAGAATTGGAAGCCAGGAAATTGATTAACACCTCATGAATTTTTATAGAATCAAAATTGTACACGGGAACTCTTTTGACTGGCTTAGTAACAGCAGACGAAAATTTAAATGTATTTGTGTTATTCATGAGGAGAAAAAATTAATTACGCCTTCTAGGTGTGTGGAATGAAAGGGATCGATTAAAAGTCCCTTTTCACCACCGTGTTTATACGTATAAAGGAAGCCGTCAGAATGCATCTCTAATATACACTGGAGCTCATTAGAAATGACATGACAGTGGATTCACACTGTTATTAATGAGGCAAGACGGTTTTGCTGGCTGTTATTCCATTTAAATGGCTTAGACTGTGGGGGGGACGCCGAAGCTATTGTGTGGGGAGTTATCGTTGAATGCGTGGAAGAATTATTTGCTGTGGTCCAAGGTAATTTTACCAAATTATCTGGAGCGGTTATTAATGAAGACCATATTCCATTACTGCATTTGGAACAAACTCACTTCTCAGGCAAGTTTCTCATCAAGCTAAGTAGTAATTTCCGACACACAAACCCGAATAGAAACGTATCTCATTATAAATTTCGAAGTGGCTTTAAAACATCGAGTTATCCGGGCATTTCAGAAATATTAAACCACGAGTACGCCGGTAGGGTACTTTTTGAATTTGTTTCGGTCCATGTTGCAAGTTCCAGAGCGAAATTAATTCATAAAACTGCCGAACTATAATTTTGGAAAAGCGGTAAAAACTCCTTAACTGTGCCGAGAAGTAAGTGGAAACTTTTATAAGCAAACTTTCTAATCCAACTTTTCTGGAATAATTTGTGTTCGAGATCGGACTTTTCTCGGGCCTTTTATTTTATCATAATATATTATACTTATGGTTGAATTTACATTTAAACTCCCCCGTCTGGTGATAAATGGATCGGCGACTACCGAAACTCCCCCGCTTTTAAATTTCAATAAGTTCCAACGTTTAAACGTAATTTCACATAGAGAATATGAAATGAGCGTCCAAGTGCGAAAATTAGTCCCTCAGCGAGATGGCTATTGGATTGGGTAAATAATTAATCAAGCATCGCTCATAACTACAATTACTGCAGACTTTCACGCTCTATTACAGGACAGGCTATTTTATTTGCCCCCCTAAATTACGACGCGCCTTACCCTAAATTGCTGCGACAACCGACATGTTTTTTCCATGATGTTTCGTAACACAGCAGCAAAATGGAATTGGTGATAATATTACGGAGGTCCACATTATTAATTGTTTGCCGACGTAACACAAACAACCGTTTTGATACCATGTTGACGTTTCAAGGAGTTTGTTTTCAGCAAAAGCTGGAAGTTTCTGGAATATTATATGCTAGTAGTTTCGTTTTATTGCTCCTTTCCAATATCTCGTTAGCGTCTCACCTTTAAAATGGGTCAACATTGGCTCAGATATAAAATTTCCTGAACATCAATAAGCACGTTCACAGTTTATTTAAACCTTAAATTGACTTCAATATTCACGGTATCTAATAGAGAATACACATTTACATAAATATTCTGTTTCGTAAACGTGCCTCAGTGTACACTACATCCTCGTTTTTAAAGAGCGTCGACGAATTATGTCCCTGACTAAAATAAATTCAAGTCTCTCAGCTAAGTGCTTCTAAATCTCGATGTATTGACGTAAGTTTTAAATTTATATACACTTCGGACGTTTAACAGAGTCTAATATAAAGGAAAATAGTCGTTTTTATATCTTGTAACTCACGTTCGTGTCTGATGAATGTCGGCACATATCAAAAAAAAATATTCACAATTCACGTTCCGCCGATTTCGACTGTGGAAGGAAAATTTATTTATGTCACGGTTTGAAAACGAAATTACATAGAGACTGGAAAATTTATTTCGGGTCATAAGCTTTCACAATTTTCTGGTCGGATTTCACTTTCGTTTTGTTGAATAATCACCGTTTGCAATCAGTTTATTGAATGGATTTCGTCGATGAGCGTTTTTCCGTTTCGTTCATTAATAAACCTTTGACGTCTTCGGGGGGTTATTTTTCAATTTTCCCGGATCAGTTGTCGGTGAGAAACGTTCAATTGCTTTTGTGCTTGATGCTACACGTGGAGTGATGAGCTCCTCCCTCACATTTGAAATGTTTGATGTAATTGCGGGAGTTGCCAGCATCTCAACTGGCAACGGTTTTGATTTCTTTGTGAAATATGTGAGTTGCCGTTTGAAGCGTTTAAACGTTGGAAACGGAATTACGGAGAATCTGGAATATTTATTTCGGGTCTTATGCCTTAATAATTTTCTGCTTGGATTTCACTTTCATTTTGTTGAATAATCTCCATTTGTGATTCAGATTTTGGGGCAATCACTTTATTGGATGGATTACATCAATAAGGATTTTTAGTCCCTCTATTAATAAACTTCCACTGTCCTCAAAACACCATTTTTAAATTTTCCAGGATCAGTATTTTTTTGTTATTTTGTTATATTGCTTATGTGCTTAATGTTACACGTGTCCCTTTATATTTGATAAATTTGTAATAATTCCAAACACACGTCTAAAATTATTAAAGAGTGATTTCTAATGAAAAACTTAACTGGGCTTGAATGGCCATCTCAGTCCCCCGATCTAAATCCTATTAAGCATCTTTGAGAAGTATTAGACCGTCGCATCCAAACAAAAAACTTCAAAAGCAAACAAGAACTCTTTCAAGTAGTGATAAAAGCCAAAAATTACGCCACAAAATATTGAAATATTTGAGTTATTGTTAATTTTTTACGAATATTAATATCCCATACTTTTTTTAAGACCTAACTGATATTTTATTATAAAAAAGTAAAAACCTGTTGGCATAATTTCCGTTCTGGTGCCACATTTTACTGGATGGAGTTTCTATTAATAAATATCTACTGCCATCAATAAAAACACCATTCTTTATTATTTTATTCTTAAAGTTACACGTGTACGTAAATGCATATAGGACAATTGCAGCTCCTCCTTCGCATTTGAAAAGGTTGAAGTAATTATGGGAATTCAGATTCTTTATTGGATGGATTTTATGAATAAATATTTCCAGTATCTTGTATCTCCTTCTGGGCATCACTTTTGTAAATATTGCTGAACAATATTAAATGTATTTCTGTTACACGTGCCCTTAAATACGTGTGGGCTGATTTTAGACACACCCTGACATTTGAAAAGTTTGAAGTAACTGTGGGAGTTCAGAGCGTCTCAACTGATAATGACATATATGACCTGTCATTTGAAGCATTTAAACTTATTAATAGTTAGCTAAAGTTCCAGTGCCAATTTTGTGTCACATACCCCCCAGACGATACAGATAGTTAAAAGACAATTAGAGCTTCAATTGACTTGCTATAATTAACGCCAATGTTCTGTGCATTTTCGTAATCGGGTTAGATTAGAAAATAAGCCACACCCCGTGAAGAAAATCCATCATGAAAAGACATTAATTTCACGCACAAACAAAAATATGTTTGTGAACCGGAAAAATAATTCCACCCCTTATGTTTGTGTAGCCGTTTATTTTGTCCCTGGTGTTTTGATTTATTAATTCCTTTTGCTTTACTTTCGAATATAGAACACGTCGATAAGGAGAGTCTTTCCCTCGGTTGTTTTTTGTTTGGACATCCTATTAAACCGTAGCGAGCTGCCTCTTAAAGGGGAAAGGACTTTGATATTATAAAGGTCATGGATCTTAAAGAAAATGTAATTCCTGTTTTCAACGAGATCAATTTGGATGTTTCTTTTTAAAGTGACCTGCTTAAAAGGATTAGTGTCTAATTCAATCAAAGTCTCTGCGTTTGTATCACTTAACAAATATATCTACTTGATAAAATTTGTTGTTGAAATGGGCCTCAGATTTTTGCTTCCCTGGAAACCACATCAGATGCTCCAGTAATCTTGTTATCCCATAATTTGATGCAAGAGGTAAACGTATTTGCCAGGATTTTCGTCTGTACCAGTGGCAGGAATTTATCAAAAGATTGTATTGAAATATCGTCGGGTTATTGACTTATTCGATTTATTCTGAAGTTATCATTATTTTTCCATCGTTCCCACAATTTATCTGTGTAAAATAAGATAAAGTCGTTGGTGTTTTCAATTTCCTTATAAACGCTTTTGTCTACTAAATGAATCTTAAAGAAAATGTAATTCCTGTTGTCAATGAGATCAATTTGGATGTTCCTTTTTAAAGTGGCCTGCTTAAAATGATTAATGTCTAATACAATCAATGTCTGTGTGTCACTTAACAAATATAACTACTTGATACAATTTGTTGATGAAATGTGGTTTTCCAGACTTTTGCTTCCTTAGAAACCACATTAAGACGCTCCAGTAATCCCATAATTTGATACAAGAGGTAAACATATTAGCCAGGATTTTCGTCTGTACCAGTAGCAGGAATATATCAAAAGATTGTATTGAAATATCGTCGGGTTGTTGACCTATTTGATTTATTCTGAAGTAATCATTATTTTTCCATCGTTCTCACAATTTCCTTATAACTTCTTTTGTCTACTAAATGAATCTTGAAGAAAATTTAATTCCTGTTGTCAACGAAATCAATTTGGATGTTTCTTTTTAAAGTGGCCTGCTTAAAAAGATTAGTGTCTAATACAATCAAAGTCTCTGTGTGTTTGTATCACTTAACAAATATAACTACTTGATACAATTTGTTGATGAAATGTGGCTTTCCAGACTTTTGCTTCCTTAGAAACCACATTAAGACGCTCCAGTAATCCCATAATTTGATACAAGAGGTAAACATATTAGCCAGGATTTTCGTCTGTACCAGTAGCAGGAATATATCAAAAGATTGTATTGAAATATCGTCGGGTTGTTGACCTATTTGATTTATTCTGAAGTAATCATTATTTTTCCATCGTTCTCACAATTTCCTTATAACTTCTTTTGTCTACTAAATGAATCTTGAAGAAAATTTAATTCCTGTTGTCAACGAAATCAATTTGGATGTTTCTTTTTAAAGTGGCCTGCTTAAAAAGATTAGTATTTAATACAATCAAAGTCTCTGTGTGTTTGTATCACTTAACAAATATAACTACTTGATACAATTTGTTGATGAAATGTGGCTTTCCAGACTTTTGCTTCCTTAGAAACCACATTAAGACGCTCCAGTAATCCCATAATTTGATACAAGAGGTAAACATATTAGCCAGGATTTTCATCTGTACCAGTAGCAGGAATATATCAAAAGATTGTATTGAAATATCGTCGGGTTGTTGACCTATTTGATTTATTCTGAAGTAATCATTATTTTTCCATCGTTCTCACAATTTCCTTATAACTTCTTTTGTCTACTAAATGAATCTTGAAGAAAATTTAATTCCTGTTGTCAACGAAATCAATTTGGATGTTTCTTTTTAAAGTGGCCTGCTTAAAAAGATTAGTATTTAATACAATCAAAGTCTCTGTGTGTTTGTATCACTTAACAAATATAACTACTTGATACAATTTGTTGATGAAATGTGGCTTTCCAGACTTTTGCTTCCTTAGAAACCACATTAAGACGCTCCAGTAATCCCATAATTTGATACAAGAGGTAAACATATTAGCCAGGATTTTCGTCTGTACCAGTGGCAGGAATATATCAAAAGATTGTATTGAAATATCGTCGGGTTGTTGACCTATTTGATTTATTCTGAAGTAATCATTATTTTTCCATCTTTCCCACAATTTATCTGTGTAAAATAAGAGTCGTTGGTGTTTTCAATTTCCTTATAACTTCTTTTGTCCACTAAATGAATCTTGAAGAAAATTTAATTCCTGTTGTCAACGAAATCAATTTGGATGTTTCTTTTTAAAGTGGCCTGCTTAAAAAGATTAGTATTTAATACAATCAAAGTCTCTGTGTGTTTGTATCACTTAACAAATATAACTACTTGATACAATTTGTTGATGAAATGTGGCTTTCCAGATTTTTGCTTCCTTAGAGACTACATTCAGACGTTCCAGTAATCCCATAATTTGATACAAGAGGTAAACATATTAGCCAGGATTTTCGTCTGTACCAGTGGCAGAAATTTATCAAAAGATTGTATTGAAATATCGTCGAGTTGTTGACCTATTTGATTTATTCCGAAGTAAAATTATTTTTCCATCTTTCCCACAATTTATCTGTGTAAAATAAGATAAAGTCGTTGACGTTTTCAATTTCCTTATAAATTCTTTTGTCTACTAAATGAATCTTAAAGAAAATTTAATTCCTGTTGTCAACGAGATCAATTTGGATGTTTCTTTTTAAAGTGTCCTGCTTAAAAAATTACTGTCTAATACAATCAAAGTCTCTGTGTGTTTTTGTATCACTTAACGAATATGACTACTTGATACAATTTGTTGATGAAATGTGGCTTTCCAGATTTTTGTATCCTTAGAAACCACATTCAGAGGCCCCAGTAATCTTGTTATCCTGTAATTTGATGCAAGAGGTAAACATATTTGCTGGAATTCTCGTCTGAATCAGTGACAGGAATTTTTGAAAAGGTTGTATTGAAATGTCGTAGGGTTGTTGACCCATTTGATTTATTCTGAAGTTATCATTATTTTCCCAACTTCCCCATAATTTATCTGAGTAAAATACGATAAAGTAGTTGGCGTTTTCAATTTCCTTATAAACACTTTTGTCTACTAAAGAAGATTTACGGCTTGAATCAATTCCCAGTCCGTTAAAACGAATTTTCGAGAGGATGCAGTTATTTTAACGAGTTAGCAAACATGTTAACTGAAATACATAAATTTCCAGACTATAATTGCAGTGAATTTACCGTCGAAAATCCCGTATCAACGAACAAAATTGCATTTACCCGATATTGATAACCACGTGCACGCCGGGCATTATTTGCTCTAATTTTCAGGAAGTCGAATTTGACATTTAAAATTATTAACGGTGAAATTGTGTTATGCGTAATAATGCAATACTCTGTAGTGTGTTCATTAAATCATGGAAAACCAAACCTGATTTTTACTCAATAATTTAATTTCCAGTCTGAACTTCACCGACTGAAATTTAACATTGACCCTGTTAGATTTATATAGGTTGATCGATATTTTTAATTAACGTCTACTCCGAATGAGAAACAATAATGCATAATGCATTATTTTAAACCATACATAATATTATCAAATATTGGCCACACTAAAACCGTTTTTATTACATTATTACAATTAGTTTAAAGTGACATTTTGATACGTTTCCAAACTAATAAACGTGGATCAAAATAAACTTTTATTATAATCTCAAACTTATTTCAAAGTGAATCGATTTACTGTCATGGGCTGAATTAAGAATATCTCGTCTATTATTAGGTACCGGAAAACTAATTTGCGTTTAACTTAAAAATAACCTTTATTCAACAATTTAATTCCCATTATAATCCACCATTTTTGGCCAATGTTCCACAGCAAATTCATCATTCATTCGTCAACCTCATCATTAGACAATGACAAGCATTAGTAACTTATTAAAATATATAAAAATTATGGGCCAGTACTTAAAATTATTGTTTTTTCTGGTACTATGTCTGTTATGCAACTGAATCTAATTTTATTCTTTCAAAAATTGCCCTCTTTTTTATTTTCAAGTGGACAAAATTACAGCAACTTTTTACTTTATGGTCTTTCATTGCTCCCTGTGAATTTACTAGTGACCTTTTGTTTATTATAATTATTTAAGTCCAATTTTAACTTGCTTAGGATCACATTCCCATAAAATCCCTTACAAATTTAAAGTTGCTATATTTATGTCCAGTTCAATTCAAAGAAATATATGTAACATTTTATAGAGAATATAATAGTTTTTATAATACTGTATAAAATAAAAATAGTAAATTAATATTATTTTAACTGTTTAGTTTTTATTTTTATTAAATATATAACCGTCTAGAGTTTCAAATAATTTTACTGGTGAAAATAAACATATTGAATTTTTTTTTTTTAAATCTCTTTAATCTAGAAAATTAAAATTAATCACTTCAAGTGTATAATATAAAAATTTAGATAAATAAATCATCAACCAAAAAAGGTAAATTACGTTTTATTTGTTTCGTTGGAAATTGGAGATGTCTGCTTATAATAACTGTATTTACAGCAACATCTGCCCGATTCTAAAAATGGTCATCCTATTTATTAAACCCATTTTCCTAGCTTGTCGTTATCAGTTTTATAATCAATACGTTCGGTCCTTCATTGTATTAGTTTTACCGTTTAGTTCGAACGTGATTAGTTCTCGAAACGCTCATACTATTTTTAGAACGAGAAATTTCATTATTCTCAATACGTCAAAAACCTTGATAGTAATACGGTAGTAAATTAAACATTTGGCTCAATTCCGTGCAAAATGACTACGTAATAATATCGATCGAAAATCGTAATGTTCCTCGTAATTTTTCTTGTGCAATTCGCATTAATCACTCGAAAACGCTATTTCCATTTTCCATTTTCGTGCCAATCTTATTACATGAATGAGAGAGCCCTGAATAACAAAAATATCTCGAGTCCTGGCGAAAGATAATTTCAATAAAATGAGTAGCAACATTTTCCTGCGAAAGCCGATTTATAAAGAAATCTTAAGCTCATTTAAGCTTTTTAAAATATATAAAGGGCTTTCGCGGAGCATAATAAATCCCAGACATTTTTCAAGCCATTTCTACACTATTTAAATATTTATAAGGTGTGTTTTTATTATACACAATAGACTTTTGATCGATTGGCTTAGGCAAGAACAAAATTTCGTTTCAACAAGTAACTTATAGTTATTTATAGTTACACGAACTTCCTGGTGGCTGAGGCAATAAAAAGTTCATGTTTGTGTAATCAAGGAATGTATAATTGATCTGTGGTACTTCCTTTAAAGTCCGTTATTTGGCCTCAACACAATTTAATACAAGCGAAGAAAATTGATGGTTACAAACCTGAATTGTGTACAATTCGTTATTCAATTAATAGCGTCCCATGGGATCAGTTATATTCAATAAATTGGAGTCGTCCATATCAGTAATTTCAATGATTTGTGTCGATTATAAATTAGGTCCGACAGCAAATGAATATCGCCCGATCTCATTAAGTCGCCAACTTCCCTCATACATATCAATTAACAATCCCCGAACTGGGTCAAGTTGAAAATTTCTTGATTTTCCGCACCAGGTCTGACGCCGATGGTTTCTGTTGCAGGAGATGGAACGGACGAACAACCATTCGTGTCCGACAAGTCGTCGGGCTACGAGACCAACTTGTACCTCTACAAGGATGAAATGGAAGACCGGCCCCGCATCTCGACCCTCATCAGCTCCCTCGCGAACTATTCCAACACCATACCGCCAGCGTCGGCCGATCCGGACGCCCGTCCGGCGGCCGGCGGCGCCCGCATGGGCACGTTGATCGGCGTCTACTTACCCTGCATCCAAAACATTTTCGGCGTCATTTTGTTTATCCGTTTGACCTGGGTTGTCGGTACCGCCGGTGCCGTCCAGGGTTTCCTTATCGTTTTAACTTGTTGCTGCGTGACCATGCTGACGGCCATCTCCATGTCTGCCATCGCCACTAATGGTGTGGTGCCTGGTGGCGGGAGCTACTTCATGATATCCAGGTCTATCGGTCCGGAATTCGGCGGTGCGGTTGGTATGCTGTTTTATACTGGTACCACCCTGGCGGGCGCCATGTACATCGTCGGAGCGGTTGAAATTGTTTTGGTGAGTACCACGCTGGCACTTTTGATTAAATTCAGTAAATCTAAAGCTAATACGAAAGAGCCATCTTTGGAACTTATCCTGGTAAATCTTTATGAAATGGCCTAAATACTGTCGTCGAACTTCGATAACTTGAACTATGATTTGCCACAAAAAAAAAAGTTATTAAATAAAATACATATACTATCCATCATATGTAGATCAACTTTAGAAATTTTTATTTGTCTTAATAAAAGTGTACGTTTAAATATCCATATTGTTGTCAGTTGTACAGTATGTTTGATGACAACAATACAATAATTGTTTATTAGTGAGTTTAGTTAGGTATTTACTCTTTTAAAAAAATCAAGGGTTAAAAGTATAAAATAAAACAACCTTACGTATATTTAGCTGTCCTTTATTTAGTATCTAATAGCATATCCATTAATTTTGATAACTTCTAAATACCTTTTTTTCATTAACTCCAGTAGCCTTTCTATATAATCGTTAGATATTTCTTTCCACTTCTTCGTAGAGATAATTCAAATCTGACAGTCTTCTTATATGGATTTTCCTAACAATTTCAAAGGTTTTCAATTAGATTGAGGTCTGGGCTTTGTGCTGGCCAAGGCACAATAGGTACTCCTTGAGAAGTGAACCATTCTTTAACTAACTTAGACGTGTGTTTCGGATTGTTGTTGCAAGCATATGATTCTCTAGAATGTCACGATAAACGAAACGATCTATTATCCCATCTATCTTAACCATCGGGCCCATGCCAAACCCAAAACAACATCCCCAAACCACAACGCCTCCTCCACCATGCTTCACAGTAGGTCTAGTGTACTTGAGGTTATACCTTTCATTAATTGATCTTCTCACCCATGAAATGCCATCAGATTTTAATAATTGAAGCCGACTTTCATCAGAAAAAGATCATCAAAAGAAAGACCATTGCCCATTAGTCCAGTTCACATGTTCACTTCCAAGAAGTTGTCTTGCTGATTTATTTATTGCAGAAATGAAGGGCTTCTTTGCTGATTTAATACCATAAAGACCAGCTTCTTTTAGTCTTCGTTTTATGATACTCACCCACTCACTGACCGTTTATTTCTTGACCCTACTCGAAATATAAAAACTAAATAAAGATATCCGTATATAAAGGGAGGTACGAAATGTTTAGACACTTAATAATTATAAAATTAAATTAATTGTCTTTTTAATTTGTTGCTCTACATATACATAGAAAGCCATAAATGTATTCATCTGACTATGATTTAAGCTACATGATACTACAATAAATAAAAAGTCACTTATTTGTGTTCGACAAAAGTATTTTTCTTTTTATTTTCAAAAAAAGCTACAATTAAATCATTCCAGAAAAGCTTTGTTGACATTTTTATACATAGGTTTTCTCAGACGAATTCTATAAGCCCAATATAAGCATTACCATTGTAGGGGTTGTCTTTAAGACATTTAATTCGAAAAACCCTTAGTAAACTGTACTTCCATTTAGAATCTAGGATGTTGAAATAATACACCATAAAGTAAATTGTGGGAGTTTCCGAAGTTATTCTGATTCATCGATAATTGGTCTTAGAATTGTTTTGCCGACAGGGAATGCCGTTGGGGCATATCCCAGGTATCATTGGAAAGAAAAAACCTCGAGGACTTTACCTGAGCCAGGAGAAATTGGACTTATCGAAAGTTGTACCAAATATTCAGTTCGAGTTATCAAGATATTTGAGTAATGGAAGTTCAGTTATCAAGTAAAAATTACACATAATTTTCACCATGGACGCTATTGTCTGCTAATTTGCTTTGACTTATCAAAAATAACATTTTGAAACCTATAAAATATGTAATAATACATCAGTACTATCAAAATTGTTATTATGTAAGATTTTTATTTTTATTTTCAAAAAAAGCTACGATTAAACCAGTCCAAAATACCTTTGTCGACCTTTTCATACATAGGTTTCCTTACAAGAAGCCTAGAAGCTAAATATAAGTATTACCATTGTAGGGGTTGTCTTTGAAACATTTAATTGGAAAAACCCTTAGTAAAATGTACTTCCATTTAGAATTTAAGATGTAAATAAAATAAATTGTAGGAGTTTCTAGCATTATTCTATCCAATAATAATAGGAAAAAACCTCGGAAAGTTTACCTGAGACAGGAAAGATTCGACTTATCGAAGGTTTAGTTCGAGTTATCGAAGGATTAGACGCCATTGCCAACCAATTGGCTTCCAGTTATAAAAAATCGAGTTATCGAAGTTTGACTGTAATTGTACTTCCCTTATGCCGCAGGGATAACCATAAACCGTTCCATTAACTAAAAGATAAAATTTAACGTCGTCGTAACTTTGATATTAAATTAGCAGTACAAATTTCCTGCTATATCACCTTCAAAGGCTAATATACTTCAGAGAAATATATATAAACAATGGAGGTATTGGAGAGGTGCTTTAAAGAACCTTTTATGAAACATTACCGATTTCTACAGCCCACTTGGAAACTATGTATGGCTTGACCGTAAAACTTTTACGTCCTTTGAAATATAAAAGTAACCAATGTTTACACAATACATAAAGTTGAACCGGCTTTTCTGAGGGGAAAATGATTTGAAAGCCTCTTTGATCAGTCCCACCTTAACTTCATTACCGAGTCATTGATATATGATAAGTCGACTTCATAATAATAATAATTTGGTGCCTCATTTTCCTGCAGCATCAAATCCCCATCAGCATAATGAGAGAACCTCCATCGCCCCGGCTTTGGTCCCGGGTAATTTCGTGCACAAAACTAAATGTAAAACAAGTATCATTAAAGTCGACTGAATAATGTATATCCACATAAAGCGTATAGTGTTTTTCGACGTTCGCATTTTGATAGCGAAGCCGGCGAGTATATTGTGATGTGGGCAACAAAAACCAAATACACTGGGTATACGCAAAAACAAAATCGGATAAACGGTCCCGGTCCCTTCGGACTGAACGAGACGATAAAAATCATCAATCAAGTAGAACAAACGGTTTTTCGGGTTTTTAAGCTGATCGAATGACACACCGGATGGGAAAAACTCTTTCACGGACAAAGGAATCCGGCTTTAATAACGGAACTGGTGCACTCCAATAATTTTACACGCAAAGTAACGACTCGAATATTGAAGTTACGAACAAATTAATTAGGCCGCGTTGGTTTCAGGGTTTTTTTTTTAGTACATGTGCATGAGTAGTTGAACTAACAATTCTCATATCCGCTGGAAAAAAGCCGCTCCGGTTTTTGTTCAGTGAACAAGGATTTGGGTTTCAATTAATAGGATTATTTTTTCGACATTTCCGAGGAACTTCTTTTATGATAGTCCAGGAAATGAATGCGGCAAATCAATAAGAAGTTATTTATAGACTGTCATTTGGCTAACTTATTATTATTGATTATAACCCCTAAATATGATCGCAAGTTGATTGATTATTAAAAACAAATTATCTGGCTTTGTAGGTGTATATGGCACCTAACTTGTCTCTATTCGGGAATATTGAAGAAGACGAGGAAGCAAAATTCAACAATTTCCGGGTCTATGGAACAATGTTGCTCGTGGTGATGGGAATAATTGTTTATATAGGCGTCACATTCGTCAACAAATTTGCAACTGTCGCACTTGCATGCGTCATCTTCTCCATAGTTGCAGTTTATGTCGGAATTTTCGTCAATATTAATGGCAATGACAACTTACAGTTAGTATTAACCAAGTGATCACTTAACATTTGCTGTGCATGTCCGAAACCAACCCTTACTTCCCCTTTTCCGTCTACCTCTAGCACGAGTAGATATTTAAATGCTATTTATAGATAGGACGCTTCAATGTTACCCATTTCATGTTGAATACACTGCCTGAACTTATCAAAAACATCATCGCAGCGGTTTTATGAAATGAAATTAAGCAGTCACGTAATAAATGCGTAGGGGCGTGTGTTGCATCTTCCTGCTTAAGATTGATGGGAATAATTTTGGTCAAAAAATCGGTTTCATGTTAACAGTTCCATTTATCTTCCTTGAAATGCCTCTTCCTTCAAATCTGCCTCGGAATAAACTTCATTGTTCAAGTAATCCCAAGATGGCAGGTCACATCATTAGTCTTTAAATCACAGTAACACTAATGCTCTTTCCTACCCTAAACTATTAATTTTTAATTTGTAACTCCACACCACCACGTCCTCACCTGTAGATTTAATTCCCCCCTTTACATTATAAATCCACCAAACTTCCCCCGTTCTCAAATTATATAAAGAACCACGTGCTAACTGCTCTGAACTCCGCCTCAACGCTGAGATTTGAATAATCAAATAAATTGGTTAGAAATTCATCGGTTGAACTTGAGCAGATATTAAAGATAATATGAAATTGTGATTTCTTGAATATTCCAGCGTATCTTTGGACCCTCTTCGCCTCACTTGACAGGTGCGCCTCAATATTCAATTTGCCGAATTACTTTGCTCTTAAGGCATTATGCAAATACGCCCTACGTTTCCACGAAAATTTAGTGCGATGCTGTTTTAGATCGTTCCCTCCATTCCATCCGTACATGCATCATTTCTGTCATAATGTTTTTGGACTTGTTTGCAGTATATGCGTGCTAGGGAATCGAATTCTAAAAATGGACAACATATCTGATTGTAACAAAGATATCGGTGGTCCGCTAATGAACAGCTTTTGTCCGAATAAAACCCATTGCGACCCTTACTTCAACACCCACGATCTGGTTGTTGAACGTGGCATCAAGGGTCTCTCATCCGGTATTCTTATAGGTAACACCCCTATAAAAAACACATCAGTATCGAAAACTAATGCAACAAATTTTAGACAACATTTACGACAGCTTTTTGGAGGAAAGACAGTTCTTAGCCCGAGGTAACAAGCAAAATGACATTGAACGCGATGAAAGAACCTACAACCAAATTGTCGCTGATATAACGACCTCCTTTACCATCCTCATTGGTATATTTTTCCCGTCGGTAACCGGAATCATGGCTGGCTCAAACAGATCTGGTGACTTAGCTGATGCTCAGAAATCTATACCAATCGGCACCATATGCGCTATCCTCACTACCTCAACCGTGTATCTCTCTTCTGTGATTCTATTTGCTGGAACTGTCGACAACTTACTGCTGAGAGACAAGTAAGTACCACCAACAATGTGAACTCATAAAACAGTTAATTGTTTCAGGTTTGGAGCATCAATTGGTGGTAAACTAGTGGTGGCCAACATTGCCTGGCCAAATCAATGGGTGATCTTAATTGGTTCTTTCTTGTCGACTCTTGGTGCCGGCCTCCAGTCGTTGACTGGCGCCCCGCGTCTATTGCAAGCCATCGCCAAAGACGGCATCATTCCCTTCTTAGGCCCATTCTCGGTGTCCTCTAGCAGAGGCGAACCCACCAGAGCATTGATCTTGACCCTTTTGATCTGCCAATGCGGCATCCTCCTTGGAAACGTTGATATCTTAGCTCCGTTGCTTTCTATGTTCTTCTTGATGTGCTACGGATTCGTAAATCTTGCGTGTGCTTTACAAACTCTTCTGAGAACACCAAACTGGAGACCAAGATTTAGATATTACCATTGGTCGTTGTCTTTCATCGGATTATCTTTGTGCGTAGCTGTCATGTTCATGACCTCTTGGTACTTAGCCCTTCTGGCTATGTGCATGGCCGGTGTTATTTATAAATACATCGAATATAGAGGGTAAGTAACCGAATTTATTGTCAGAACCAATGACAAATAAGTTGAATTGTAGTGCTGAGAAGGAATGGGGTGACGGAATTCGAGGTTTGGCCCTATCCGCTGCGAGATTCTCTCTGCTTCGTCTGGAAGAAGGTCCTCCACACACAAAGAACTGGCGCCCACAAATTTTAATTCTTGTCAAACTTACCAACGACTACCTTCCCAAATACAAAAAGCTATTCTCTTTCGCCGCCCAGCTAAAAGCCGGCAAAGGTTTGACCGTCTGCGCCTCAGTAGTAAACGGAGACTTCACCCGAGCCTACGGCGAAGCCATGGCGGCCAAACAAAGCCTAAGAAAAACCATGGACGAAGAGAAAGTTAAGGGCTTTGCTGACATTTTGGTAACCAGAAACGTGCGTGAAGGCTTGTCCAATCTCATTCAAACCGCCGGCTTGGGAGGTCTGAAACCCAACACGGTAATTTTAGGCTGGCCCTACGGTTGGAGGCAATCCGAGGACGATCACAACTGGCAAGATTTCTTACAAACTCTACGCAGCGTTATGGCAGCTCACATGGCCCTCCTGATTCCCAAAGGTATAAACTTCTTCCCGGACACCACGGATAAAGTTTCCGGAAACATTGACATCTGGTGGATCGTGCACGATGGCGGTTTGCTGATGCTGTTGCCGTTCCTGTTGAAGCAACACAGGACCTGGAAGAACTGCAAGATGCGCATCTTCACCGTTGCCCAAATGGAAGACAATTCGATTCAGATGAAGAAGGATCTTAAAACTTTCTTGTACCACTTGCGTATCGAAGCTGAGGTTGAAGTTGTGGAAATGGTAAGCATTTATTTGTTGACACTTGTTGATGTTTACTAAGATTTTTTTGTAGATGAATAGCGACATCTCTGCGTACACCTACGAAAGAACCTTGATGATGGAACAGCGTAACCAGATGTTGAGAGAACTCAGATTAAATAAGAAGGAAACCTTGGGAGTGGTAAGTTATGTGCTGTTTTACTGTTGGATAGTTGTGTTGTTGACTCAGTAATTAATTGTTAATCTTGTTTGCCTTGGGAAGGTACCAGCAATGATGGATTTCAATTCAACTGAAGACAAGATGCCTCTGGTAAAAATCGTGTATCAGACTAGCATCATCTTTTATTACTTTGTGCACGCTTATGATTAGTTACCATTGTATATTATATGAATTTATTACATCATTTCCAACAATTGTTCTAACTCTAGTCATCCTTACGTGTTCTCTTAAAACCTTAAATTTGGTGGTAATTTAACTGGTGTTATAGGTACAATCGATTGTTGATCAACATCACCCCAACGTGGATGCTAAGACGGCCACCAAAGTCCGTTTCCAGGAACCTGGTGCCGGCGCTGAAGGCGATAACAAAGTTGATGCTGAACCAACTAATGAAGTAAGTCCCATTTTTCATAACTAGGAGGTGGTTACACTTGTTTTTTAGTTACAGCCTAACGCAGAGACAACGGAAGATTGCGAGAACTCAACTGAGAAGGAAGATGCACCGGAGAAGGAATGCGCTGAAAACCATAAAACCAACTCAATATCCGAGGAGAAGTCATCCACGATAACCCCGTGAGTAAACGAAAGAATCTATCGGGCACAGTGATTAAACTTGTTATGTTGTTGCAGTGACGAAGGCAACGTGCGCAGAATGCATACGGCCGTGAAATTGAACGAAGTCATAGTTAGTCGATCACATGATGCTCAACTAGTCGTACTGAATTTACCGGGGCCGCCAAAGGATACCAAGGCTGAGAGGGAGTCCAATTGTAAGTTGAACCAGTTTTATCCTTACAACTGTTAGTACTTGATAAAGAAATTTTGATGTTAAAGCCTTTATCTAAGTACCATTTATAGAAATAAAAACTGATGTGACTTTAACGTTGTACAGATATGGAGTTCCTGGAGGTATTAACTGAAGGCTTAGAGAAAGTACTGATGGTACGCGGCGGTGGACAAGAAGTAATAACCATCTATTCATAAATTGTCATTCAACAACACTTGGTCCTGGGTTTTTTTATCCAGATAAGCCGATTTTGGCTAACTCGAAACAGCCAAATAATTTATTCAAATCAAAGGACATTTGCTATTCGAAAGGCAATGGCCGTACAGTATTTTAAGTATAGAATGTTAAAAAAAATGATAGTGATTATACCAAAGAGATACTTATTTATTCTTCTTAATGTTATAGATTGTAACGCGAGGGCATGTTGTCGTACTAAGTATAACAACAGAACTTGCTCGTACGCAAACGTGATTATTAATCCTACGTAATACTGTATCAAATCAAAATTGAATTGTAATGGTTGGAAATATTAATTTACTTTAAACAGTGCTCATTTTTTGTACGAGAACGACTGACCATGAGGATATAAATGGAGAACAAAAGAGAACATAAAGAGAAGAAAAATGCAGTGTTATGATAGGGTGTAGCATAAAAAAGTAGAATAGTCAAGTACTGCTAACACTATCGATTGTACTTTCATGTAGTTCGGTTATATATCATATAACATATTAAACATTATATTGTCCAGCGACTTCTTGTTTTACATTAACAGACTTCACAATATTTGAACTCATCATTTTTTATTCAATAAACATGAAGTATGATTAGTACTCGATCGTAACATTTAACGCGTAACGTTTTCGATTGGTTGTCAAATACGTATAGTTAAGTAAATTAAGAACATACTTGAGCAATATTAATAATAATAAATACTGTATTCAATGTCAAATTATGAGTGATAGAATATATTCATGGGTTATTCCATACGCAATCATTCACTTTTGGTTGCATTACCATTGCCAAGTGGACTGTTCACCAAAAGATGGCGGCCACGCCAGCAAGTCGTGATTGCGCATGATCAACACTGCGCATAACTGGATAATCTTAGAACATATCTTTGCAACAAACGTTTGTTTAGCAAAATTACACAAGTTGTGTATTGTTAAAATTTTAATAAGCATACCGCCTTCCCTTCGGTATGGTTTTAATACGTAATTTGTGACTTTTGGAAATGGTGATCTAACCAACGATTTTTTGGATGATTTGTATTGAAATGACTTTTACAAAAAAATAAATAAATAAAAAAAGTATGTACAATCTTTTTACCGACCGTTGAAAATAAATAATGGCGGTGACGGCTCTATGTGCTGTGACAGGTGAATGCGACGTGCTCACTTTGATCGGTCAGTTTTCTTGCATGCTGTGGCACTAAAGCGCAGATGATGATTTTTTCATAGCTATATTTTTGCTCTAAACGGCGGGCTCAACTAATGTCTTTTTTGATGATGCGCATATAGTGCCAACACACTACTGTCTCAAGCGGCCATGCGGTGTAGAGATGATAGTGCACTAGTGATCTCAACTAGCCTTAAAGGTACCTTGAAATATTAAATTCTATTTATTTATATCTATGTGTCACTAAACTAGCTAGTGCCAGATTACGCCATTGTACATCAACCACTTATGACAGTTGGTGCCCTGCAATTGAAACATGTATTTGGCGGCGTTTGAGCTTTATTCACACATCCGTTTGCGCAGTCTTTCCGCGCACCACTTACTTAGGTTGTAACGGTACTGTGAGACTTCATTGGTGATATGTGTGTGTAACTTATGAAACGAGCCGATTAAACCTATCGAAACGATACTGTAAAAAGAGCTGGGAAACGATGTCGTTTTATAAACAATAAATTAATAATAGCTTAGGGATCAAGCGGCAATAAGCTATCTTCGTGTTAGATACTAGAAAACTGGGCCTTTGTAAATTCTGATAATAATTGAATCAACATTACCTCTCTTTTAATGTATTAAATGTGAAATGTTCCGGTTGTTGTCACCCTTCCCTTTATAAAATATATATTGTAGTAGTATTGTTTCAAGAGCTAGAGGCTTTACTTGAACGAAAATGGACGTGTGAATAGAGCTGTAGACATTTAGCAGGTGTTTGCACTTAGAGCGTCGCTCTAAATCTAAAAACATTCCAAAGCCCTCCCCCCATGTTTTCCTCCACGATATGCTAAATCGAAAGGAATCAATAAAAAACAAATCACCAATATCGACAAATAACTTTCAAACAAGGTACAAATGGTTAACTGTTAACAATATTATATAAGGCAGAAACAATAGTACTGGTGATGGTCAGATGGCCGGGCCCGTTAACAGGGTCACGGTCAATTAATAGAGCCTTATAACATGGTGTGAAAGTGGGTAATTTAGGCGACGTGTCCGGACATCTGAGATCACCCTATGGTGTCACCCCTTCTTTCGGTTTAAAATTATTGTGGGCGCTTTTAAAATTTTTATATTATCGTTGAGAATGATAGAATTTAACTAAATAAAAGGTTTGTTGATTTTTATAAATTTTAATTAGAATAAAATGTATCTACTTTAAAAAAATTTATTTTTTATGTATGTTGCAAAATGTTTTCCCTAAATTGTTAGGTTTGACGGTTAAGTATTGTAGGAAATAGTCCCTGGGTTAAGATTAAAATCTATTTTCTAACGTCTCATACCTGTCTCTATACCTATTGTTATTCGACGGGCAATGACCAGATTATGTGGACAAGATTATGCGGGCATTTTCTTTCCGACCTAATCAACTTTCATTCAAAAGCATCGCTCAAACTCGATCCCGTACAAACAAAGTGAACAAATTCGTTTAAAACATATCCAAAATTACAAACAACAGCTTTGTATTTATATTATTCGTTTCGTGGCCTTAGAACATTACCATAACTGACGTTTTGGTCTGGTGCCATCGGTACCATCCTGGAACAAATGATTCAGAAGGATTAATACTAGTCAAGAACGGGACAGTTTGACATGCAACTGATCTTTAGTCTATCTTTTCGACGTGCCTTTAAGTCATAGCACAAAACATTCGACCAAAAATTTCTACAACTCCAAAGGTAGCCTCCAAAAAATGCACTTTTCTGCATGCGTTAATGTTTTATTCATCCAACTGTGTTAGATATTTGGTAAATGGTTGCCTATTTGTTTTTGCTTTTGAATGAAAATTCGAATATATTCTACGTGCTTGTTATGCCACTGGTAAATTTTATTGTAATTTATATATTCCGTCATTGCCGTCGAAATTATAAGTTTTAAGTCTGTTTCTGAAAATAACTATTTATATGTCGTGTAACGTAAAATAAATTGTAAATGGCGCAATCTGTTTGTATTATTATTGACAATGTGTTCATTGGATAAAACATGAAATAAAATTATACATAGGACTAAAATCAATGTTTTCTTTCACCCCGTGTTATTTATTGGTTACCTTGACTTTAACCCTCCCCGATTTATGGTGTCCCTAACCTCAGACAGGTCATATGAACCCTAAAAATCAATATATTTCCACTGTCAAGTGTACAGACAATATATCTGTCTAAATTGACTGATAGCAGGGCAAATATTTAGATTGGAATTTCTCGTCCAACTAACCATGTTTGGGACAGTTATGTGCTTTGTTAAGGATAAAATACAGAGGCCAAGCCAAACGTGCAAAGTTTTAAAAGGTAAGTAGCTCCGGATTTATACGTTCGCCGAAACGGAGGGAATCCTGGTTAAAATAAAAGTTTTATGCCAAACCAAGGTCTGGCAAAAAAATTTATATCATTATTGTTATGTTTCTGGGAGTATTTTACCTTTCGAAATCAATATGAACTTACTGGAAACATCCAACAACAGCAGGTTACTGTAATATTAAACTTCGTGAGGGCAGGATCCTTCTTTTACTTGTGTTTTTCGACTCGGAAGTTTCGAGGGCACAGGTAACTTTTGAATTTAATTGGATGGAAGTTATAAAAGGTAAGTACAGTCGCGTTTCAATAAAAAAGTATGAATTTAAATGTGACGAACGTTAAACGGTAATACAAATCAATTAAAATATTTGACCTTTTCACAGTTTTATTTGTGTTCAACGGAAAAGTTTAAAATTGAATTCAACTCGAGAATAAAATCATTATCGCATAACTTCATGAATTCTGATAAAAAGTAGTTTAAATAGAAATTTATGGATCAAGATTGGCTCCAACTTTATTTGTAACTTTAAACTCTGTCGCCCCTTTTCTTGTTTCTGTTCATGGTGATTTATTGCTGTTAATTTCGATATAAAATTGAGAAATCCTTTTGCGAATAAAAAATAATTAGAAGTCGTGTACTTATTTCGTTATTAAATTATATCAATAAATAACAGTGTATTTAATTCGAAACTTTTTTAAATTGATACAAAAACTGAGTTATGAAAACATGAATGTGTAAATAAATAATCTTTAAAAGTATTTGTATATGTTGAATACGTTCCAACAGTTCTTTTTTGATGTGTAAAATGTTGACATTAATTTTATTTTCATATGGTTTATTTATTCTAGTCAACTTACTAAATGAGATACAGAAGTCATATAAGACGTTTTAAATTTATACTATTATTATTAAGGAAATTAGTTCGAAAATCGATAACTGGATAATTCAAATGTAAAAAAATAATCCAATCTTATCGTCAACTGAAATTAAAGCCAACCTGGAAATGACCCACAAGAAAAACCCTGTATCTATTAAAAATGTGTGTCCAATTTTGACTTATTTAGGATTACATTCAATGGACTACAAAACAGTGAAAACAAAATCCCTTTCAAAATTAAAGTTGCTATATTTATGTCCAGCTCAATGCAGAAAATTATACGTAACATTTTATAGAGAAAGAATATTGTAGTTTTTATAATAGTGTATAAAACAACAATAATAAATTAATATTATTTCACAGGTTCACATTAAATAAAAGAACATTTTAAAAATGTTCACATTATTATACGAAATACTTGAGCACAATAGCTCTAATTAATATAATTTGATTATAGTGTACCTAACACATAAAATACATAAGTTTAAAAACTACTTTCTTGTTTTGAGACCATATTTTAATACATATTTACGAAAACCCTCATTAAAAATGAACTATCAAAACCTATTGAGACTATTTAATAAATATTTAATTGTATATTTCAGTAAGAATCGAATACTCTGATAGTTCATTCGAAAGTTGAATTTTTATTGGCAGTCATTTAATAGAAAATTAAATTACGAAAACTTGAATATGCAAATATGCAAAACTGTTTTAGTAGCTGTCTATCATTTAGACGTAGATTTACACGACGAAGAAAATTAAAATGTACCCTTTTGCATAATTTCTTCATCGTCACTAAAGGTATTTGTTGAATACGTTGTAATATACGTTATAATATACCATTTAAATTCTGATAATTATATTTTTGATAGTTATTTTGTGTGGTGAAAGGTAAAATTTCAATAAACATGTAAGTTAATCAGAATTCAAATTTTAAAACATATAGACAATTATTTTTAATATATTAATTATTACATCATTAAAAGAAAGAATCTATACATAAAAAAATGTCCACACTAACATATTCCTAAAAATACTGGAGTGCTAAAGGTATGTAAATGATGGTAAAATGAAGAACAAATTCGTAGATAAATAATGAAATGTTTACATTGTTAATTAAACATGTAATAATACTAAATAATTAATTATACATTCATAACTAATTATAAATCATTACATTACATGAGTTATAAATTTAAATACAGTATTCAATTAAATACATAATACTAAATAAATAAAATAATTGGTTTCCTTTATGGTGTACCGTACCTTTCTGTTACTAAAATTAGAAACGGTTTTAAATATTTGTTATACAGTGAGGTCGTAAAAAGTACTGAATGGAACAAGATATCGACTTAGATTAAGAGCAACAAATACATACATATTACATACAGTGGTGGTCAGAGAATAGCACAAAATTTAAAATTAAAAATTATATATATTCTATACATATTTTACAAATTTTGTCAGTGCATTCAAATAGATTTATGGTTTGTGGTATGATTTAACAATACTCTTGATAATAAGAATTTATTTTTGTAGAATTTATATTATTTTATTGAATAACTTTCAGTAAGATTAAAGAAACTTTGTACTCTAGAGAAAATTAATATGAAGTATTTTTGATATCTGAAAACTTAAGATGCTTCCGAAAAATGGTTTACAATGTTATTAAAAAATATGAAACAACACACTCAATTAAAAATACAATAAGAAAACGTCCTAATAAAATGGCAACTCTTTTTATAGACAGACAAATTGGAAGAATCAATAAACGAAGCCTTTTCTTGTTTTCTAAGCAAATAAATGAATTAATATTGTCATTCAATATCAGTGAATCTCGTAGAACAATCAGACGTCGACTGAATGAACAAAACTTGCAAAGATTTTTAGGAAAGAAACCATTGGTATCAAAAAAGAATATTTGAACAAGACTAAAGTTTGCACAAAAATATATTAATTATATTAATTATCCTCCAGAGTTTTGGTGAAGAGTACCTTTCAGTGACAAATCCAAGTTCAATAAAATAGGATCAGATGTTAAACAACACATTTGTCGTCCTCCAAATAAAAGTTTGGACCCTAGATAGACTAGAAAATCGTTAAAACCCGGTGGAGGAAACGTCATGGTTTGAAGTTCCTTTTCTGGGCATAGTATAGTACCATTACAGAAAATTATTGATAAAATAAACGGTCTCATGTGTAGAGATATCATGAGAGATGTAATTTTAGTGGTTGAACATCCGTTCACAGTTGTTCAAAATTATTTAAAAGATAATCATGTTAAGATTCTAGAATTGCCAGCGCAAAGTCCGCATTTAAATCCAATTGATAACTTACGGAACGACATGAAGTCTCGATTAAAATACCAAAAACAATAAAATTTAAATGCATTGTGCTTATTAATTGAAGAGTCGTTGAATTTAATTTCAAACGACCTTTACCGATATTTTGTTGGATCTGCGCCTTGCGGTTTGCAGCCGGTTTATAACCGATACCCGACAAAGTATTAACAATAGTTTTAAGTTACGTATAAATTATTTAATAAATATATTTATTAAATGTGTACTATTTCTGTGAGGAGCCACATTGCGCATTTATTTTGTTTAAGATTTAATTTAAGTAAAAATTGTTTTGATTTAGTATAAATAGAGGAATGCTTTCCTAATTAACAATAAATAATTGTGTTCTATTTATGTGTTATAACGTATAAAAATTTGTAAAACACTGAAAAAGTATAATATTCAAAAAAAGTAATAAAAAATTTAAACTTACGAATATTACATAATGTATACCTAGAGGTGCCCTCTCTGAGACGAATCCTTGAACAAGTCCGCCCCACAGCAGAACACACCATTACCTCAAAAGAGAGCTGCACGCGCAGCCGTTGCCAAACAACAGATGTCTCAGTCCCGAGATACATCCATTATCTAAAGTGTATCTGTTTTTTGTTTAATCATGAAAAAGTGGTCGCGTCCTTTCTTGTGCATATTAAGGGAGAAGACTGGCAGTGCGCTTTCGCAATACAATCACACGGCCGACACAACCCCTTAGCGCTGGTGGCAGTTTCCATTGTTGGGCGACGCTACCGTTCACCGCAAAACCACCGTACGCACAGGTTATTTTATTTTTTCAGCTACCGACAGAGGGAACCTAACACCTGACCACTTGCCTGCGCAGGTGAACTTAAAAACGTGAAAGTGCATTGAAAAGTGAAAACAACGCGGCAGATTGCAACCCGGCAAACATTTGCTATGGCTGCAACTAGCGTTGTGGTGCTGGACAGGGGGAACAACACGACGTGTACGATCAATTTGCACGGTAAGCGGACGCTTCTTCGGCCCCGTGGTTTTTACTTTAGTGGCCATTGGTGCATTGTTTATTAAAAAATCGACATAACCTCAATGCAATGTTTTTTTTGCGTGTTCCAGGGGCCACCGTCGTTTCGTGGCGGGTAAACAATCAGGAACAATTATTTGTGAGGTAATCGGGAGTTATATAATTTATTATCTGTGTGATATTTACATGCGTTGTTTCAGTAAACAAGCTGTTTTCGATGGTAAAAAAGCGATAAGGGGTGGTATTCCGTTTGTGTTTCGTAAGTAATTATTGCGATAAGATAGACGAATTTATTTAATAAATTCAAATTGATTTAATTAGCACAATTTGGACCATGGACTTTTGGACCACAACATGGATTTGCAAGGATTGTTAGGTGGAATTTAGAGAAGCCACCAGAGAAACTGGCCAGTGGAGATGTTGAAGCAATATTTTCAATCATGGACACAGACTTTACAAGATCAATGTGGAACTATCAGTAAGAAAAATCTACAGTTATATTAATTAATCAAACTATTATTAATATTTTAATCACAGTTAAAAATTTCATAATTAAAATCTAATTTGATTCAGATAAACACTTTCTATATAAAATAATCAGTGACTATTAATTAATTCATTCAATCAATAATTAGATTTTATTTTAATCTCTTATACAAAAAATATTTTTTTTTTATTTTATTTGGGGATTAAAAAATGGTCTGAGAAAAGAATAAGAAATTATTGAATTATTATTATTATGAGAGATCCAAATTTAATCCCTTTTATTGAAACACTTCGAAATAATTTAGAAAATAAATTTTATTTATTAAAAAATATTCATTTATGATTTTTTAAACTTTATTTGAAATTTAACAAAAAAAAAAAAAAAATTCAAAGAAAAATAGTTTATAATAAAAAGATGATTATTTTTAACTAATTTTATAATTTTTGATAATTAATAAATTTTTATTATTTTTGAAGGATTTTATTTCTTTTATTAAAACACTTAAAAATAATTTGGAATTAAAATTTTATTGATTTTTAAAAAATGGTCTGATAAAAAAATAATATATACGAAGAAAAATAGTTTATAATAAAAAGATGATTATTTTTGAAGGATTTTATTTCTTTTATTAAAACACTTAAAAATAATTTGGAAATAAAATTTTATTGATTTTTAAAAAATAGTCTGATAAAAAAATAATATATACGAAGAAAAATAGTTTATAATAAAAAAATTGATGATTTTTAAATAATTTTATAATATAATATAATTAATAAATTTTTATTATTTTTGAAGGATTTTATGAATTTATTTTTATTTTATTTGTAATTTAAAAAATAGTCTGACAAAAAAAATTCATTTTAATTAATTTTCTAAACTGTATAATTAAATAGTCTCTTCTATTAAAACAAAAATTTTCATATTTTTGTATTAATTTCTTTATATTTTAATCGAAATCGGTCAAAAAAATTGATAAATAAAAAGAAAAATGGTTTCTACTAAAACTGATAATTTTTGAATAATTTTATAAATTATATAAGTAATAAACATTCTTTTTGAAGAATGTTATTTTGATCTCTTTTATCAAAGCATTAAAAATATTTTGGAAATTAAATTTTATTGCTTTTTAAAAATTGTCATTTTCTTAGTATTAATTTGTTTTTATTTTATTTGGAACTTAAAAAATTATAGATAAAATAAAAAATAGAAAGAAACTGATGTTTTTTGATTAATTTTAAAAATTTAATGTAATTCATCTTTAATTCTCTTTGAAAAATGTTATTTTAATCTCTTATCAAAGCATTTAAAAATAATTTAGAAATAAAATTTTATTGATTTTTAAAAATTACCATTTCATAGTATTTTTTTTAATTTTATTTGGAATTTGATCTGATAAAAAAATAATTATATAATAAATAATTTTTTATTCTTTTTAAAGAATTTTATTGATTTATAAAAATTTCATTAATTATTTTTTTTTTAATTTATTTGGAATTTAAAAATAGTAAGCACAATGAAAAATGGTTTATAATAAAAAAAAATTGATTTTTAACCAACCTTATAAATAATATAATTTATAAATTTTCATTAATTTTTTAAGGATTTTATTTCAAACCCTTATAATAAATTGGAAAAAAAATTAAAAATTACCATTTTTCGGTATTCATTTCTTTTTGACATAAATTTGAATAAAATAATGGTTTGACAAAAAAATAATGAATACAAAAGAAATATAGTTTATAATAAAAAAATCGATTTTTAACTAATTTTATTTAATATATAATTAACAAGTCTTTATTATTTAAAAAATATATATTTTTAATCCTCTCTATATAAAAAATAAACGTAATTTGAAAATTGTTTCATTGGTTTTTATAAATTACCATTTTCTTTCTATTAAAATTTTCATTTTGTTTGTGTCAAAAAAAATCAATTATACTTTAATTTTTGTTTCATTAAAATCGTTTTTCGATAAGGTTACTTTTGGGTATTAACAATTGCTGAAAATAATTTGGTTATTAGATATAAATGAATGAATTTTTAATCAATTTTATAGTGATTAAAGGATTTTTATTCTCTTGTTCAGATATTATTTTAATCTCTATATATAAAAAAGATAAATAATTTGTTATTGAATATTTCCTCCATTCATAAAATTAGCCATTTTTTTAGTATAAGTAAGTATTAAGCAAATTATTTTCTCATTATTCTGTTATTTAAAAAATAGTCTAATAAAAAAAGTAAATAATTTTATACTAACTAATGTTAATGGTTGCTAATTTAGAAAAATAATTTTCAGTTTACTCTAAAAAAGATGTTTAATATCTTTTTTCTTTATTAATAAATCAGTTCCCAATTAGCTGACCTATGTACAGTAACAACAAAACGCAATTATTGTAATTAGTCTGAGAATATAGTAGTCAAGTTCGAAGTCGGTAATAAAACGAACAAAGAGCCTTATACTCGTTGACAATGTAAGTTTTTGTACAAATAGAGGCGTGGATATAATCTCTTCTCTTTGTTCTTTTTTGTTTGTTGGACGCCATCCAAAATTGTCCCTAGTGTATATACAGTATTAGTTCAGTAATAACTCAAAGTGTTACGTGACACATTTATCCATTATATTATACATCTAGTTGTAAATTTTAGATTTTATAATGGTAGTGTTTGATGTCTAAAATAAATTCGTTTATTTACAGGTTCCGCTTAACTTATAGGTTAATATTAAGGGAAAAGGAATTACATTTTAACATAGCCGTTTTTAACCCAAACAAAGAACTGACATTCAGCTTTAACATGTTACTGCATACATATTTCAAAGTTCCTGACGTTCGTCGTTGTCAAATAACGGGGCTGCAGGGCTGCACGTTCATAGACAAAACGAGGGAGGGCGCCGTCTATCAGGAGGCCCGCGACGTGGTGACCATCGGAGAATGGACCGACAGAGTGTACCAGAACACGCCGCAGGAGCACATCATCACGAACGTGGTATCAGGCAGGAAGATGCGCATACAGAAGTACAACTTCCCGGACACCGTGCTCTGGAACCCGTGGGTCGATCAGGCCAAGGACATGGGTGACTTTGGCGACGACGAATATCCAAATATGATTTGTGTCGAGTCCGGACATGTGTCTAGCCCTGTGATACTCATACCAGGTACTGCATTTGAAGCAAGTCAAATTCTTCAAGTCATGTGAATAACAAGTACTGCAATTCCGGCCGTCCCAATGGCAATTATTCTTGTATTTTAATAGTATGGCTCAAGTAAGCTAGGAAAATACAAGAACTAAGTGTGTATGTTGAAATGAAAAGCAATAGCAATATAGTAATATGAGTGGTAGAACCACTGTTTTGCATTCCTCAGAAAAAAAATAAAACTAGCCTTATGTAGTATACGATTTGTAGTCCTCTAAATAGTTGTTCTTGTGCAATAGCAGTTATGTGGAAATATTTTTTTTGATAGCTAACTTATTCTTAGAAACCGCTTTTATCTTTAAATAAATTATTACACAGAAATCCGTGTTTTATTTTACTCTCAAATTTACAGAAGTAACAGTATGTATTACGGAATTAGACGCCTTTATATACGCCTCAAAAAGTCTGTACTGAATTCTATTCTATAAATTCTCGAGATAAAAATAGGTCGATTTGTCTTATCTTACTTTCGTAGAAAAAACTTGACGAATGCGGAGATACAGGGTGTCCGAAGAAGACAAAAAAATTATAGTAGGAGCCATTATTATAGCAACTTTTTAAAATGTTAAATATTTTAACCATAACTCTTTTATTTAATGTGAACTGTTAAAATAATATTCATTTACTATTTTTGTTTTATACAGTATTATAAAAACTACTATATTCCTATTCCATAAAATGTTACATATATTTTTCTGAATTGATCTGGACATAAATAAAGAAACTTTAATTTTGAAAGGGATTTTTCTTGAATTGCTGTAAAATTTTTATGTGAAATTTTGTTCTAAACGTGATCCTTCATGTTTCCTATAAGGTTGGATTTGTGTTTGGTATCGTTTTCATGTTGAAACACATTTATTAAGAGAATCATTTATTCCATATATGGAAGCAAATTCTTGTTTAATATATCCCTGTATATAAATTAGTCTAAGGGGACCTATGCCAGAAGAATTGAAGCATCCTCATAGCGTAATTGAAAAACCACCATGTTTTACTGTGGGTATAATAAACTTTTTATGTAGTTTTTTCCCTGTGTTATGTTGGACTTTCACATTTTTAATAGAAATCGAGGTTCTTTTTGTAGCTCTGGGGACCAACAAACCCCCATCCACCATCTTCTCATAGTCCTTGCACTAATTTCATTTTGTCTAGGTTGGACTGGTACAAAATAATGGATTTAAATTCACAGAGAAGAATGGAAGACCTTAAAGTAAAAAGTTGCTATAATGTTGTCAAATGAAAAAAAAAATACACATTTTTTTAAAAAATAAAATTAGATTGACTAGTTGCATAATAGACTCATGAAATGTACCACTTTCAATTCAAAGTAGTACATTTCGTATTTTAATATATTTTAATAAATTGCTACAATTATGGCCACCACTATATTAAATATTTTATGGAATAAGGAAATGTAGTTGTAATATTTAATAAATTAGTTATATAATAATGAGATATTTTTGATTAGTTTGCGAAGATAACTAAAATCATTTAATAAATTGATAATTATAGATACAATAATTTTAGAAATATTGTTGATTGTATTATCACAAAATAAATAAGTAAATTAATAATACTATGTGATATAAGTAAAAGTGCGATAAATTTGTTATGTTATAATAAAATCTAAAATTAAAAGACGCAAAATGAAGTATATTAACAAAAATATTTTATCAGGTGTTAAATGGGTTGCCTACATTCAGGGGTAACAAATTATATTAATTATTTCCTTCTTGGTATACTCAAGGATGTCAATAGCAAGATGATACCTTGATATCTATTATTTTCAATACTTAAAGCAAATAAGTAGTTAATGCCACATATACTTAAGTAAATGTAGTCTATCAATCAATGTTTCAACATTTAATTTTAAAATTTTAAACAACCTTTATTAAAACTGCAATTAGCAACTACGCACTGTTTTTTTTTACATTTATATAACGAATTTCTGAAGTAATTATAATTTTATTATGGTTATGAGTGGGCAGAAAATCTAACTGGTCTGTATCCTTGGCAATATAATTTATTAATAAAGGAATAGAATTTTATTTACGAATAAACAACCGTAGATATTTTCCAGCATCTATAAGAGAACTGTTAAAAAGTTTATTATATGCCACGGAATATTGTTTAGGACCTTACCTACGCGTGGTAAGTAAATATTACCCTAACGGCTTCTTTTACAACAGTGGCAGAACGAGACTTATTTTTCTTAATTGTTTACACAACAAAGCGCAAACAATAAAAATAACCAAACATATTGTTTGAAAAGTCGAAGAATTTTCGACGGCAAACAGCAACAGTTCACAAATCGTACAACAAAATAGTGCTCCGACCGCAGACCGCCAGACGCCACTGGAGCTGTTATTAAGTACCATCTAATTACAAAAATAAATAAAAATTTTAAACTAGACCACCCAAGGCTCATAAACCACTGTTTTATGTGTGCACCATGAGCACAAATAAGAAGAACAAACAAGACCCCCATAAACCCGGCGACGATTTGACACGACGGTGTTTCCCTGAAATATCTAAAACCGGCGTCCTCTGTAGATAGACAGCTTAAGACAATGTGCAACTTTTAATTGCCCACAACTAGCCTATCGCGTTATTATAGGTAATTACTGTGTTAAATTCATGCGCATTTTTTAAAAATATCTAATACCTCAATAAGCAGTCTCCTTCGAACTGCCTCTGACAAGTGTTCGATGTGCATTGAATATTAACAGTTAATAATGTTTCACTGATATGGGTAAGTCGTTGGTGTTTGCCACTTAATAATTAATTAAAAACGTATTCATTTCAATTGCGATATTATCGCATGACACTTTTATATAATGGATTATCTAAGATTGTATACACTGTAATGCTCGATAAAAAAACGAGACATTATTGATACATTATGACAATATCTATCTATATGTAATATAAAATAAGCTATGTATACTATATTTCATTTTATACAAGTAAATATCTCTTTCTAAGACTTCAAATTAACAAATTATATTTTAGGACAAGGCCAAGATCAACTGGGTAGTAAAATGCCACACAATGTTAAGGTTTATACAATTTTGGTGGTCAATGATCACCTAAAGATATTCAACATTTCATTTCGTTGAACAACTAATTATTATAGTTCCCTTGAAAGTATTTAGTTTCAGAGCTACTCCTAAGTCTCAGATTCAAGATTAATTTATTAGAAAATTCTCATAAATAATCCTCATTGTTCACTCAAGATATTGGTTTCTTAAAAAAATATTCGTCTGATATTTCTTCGAAATTTTATTTCAGCACTACTATCAAGTTTCAGTTTCAGTTTTATTAATTAAAAAAATTCTCATAAATGATACTCATTGTTTACCTAAAGATTTGTAGCATATTAGTTTTTTGACAAAATATTTGTGTGTTATTCCATCGAAACTTTTATTTCAGCACTACTCACAAGTTTCAGTTTCCGGATTAATCAATTAAAAAATTCTCATAAAGATTTCTAGGGTATTAGTTCTTTGAAAAGGTATTAGTATATTATTCCAGTGAAACTTTTATTTTAGCACTATTCTCAAGTTTCAGTTTCAGTATTAATCAATCAAAACATTCTCATAAATTATACTAATTGTTTTCTCAAATATTTCAAGCATATTAGTTCTTTGAAAAGGTATTGTGTATTATTCCATTGAAACTTTTATTTTACCACTATTCTCAAGTTTCAGTATTAAGATTAATCAATTAAAACATTCACATAAATGATACTAATTGTTTTCCTAAATATTTCTATCATATTAAGGTATTTATGTATTATTCCACTGACAAGTTTCAGTTTCAGGATTAATCTATTAAAACATTCTCATAATTAATACTAATTGTTCCCTCAAATATTTCAAGCATATTAGTTCTTTCAAAAGGTATTGTGTATTATTCTATTGAAACTTTTATTTTACCACTACTCTCAAGTTTCAGTTTTAAGATTAATCAATTAAAACATCATAAATCATATTAATTGTGCTCTTAAATCTGTCTAACATATTAGTTCTTTGAAAAGGCATTTTGTATTATTCCATTGAAATTTTTATTCTAGTAGTACTCTCAAGTTTCAGTTTCAGGTTTAATCAATTAAAACAGTCTCATGATACTAATTGCTCTCCTAAAGATTTCTAGCATAGAAAATATATTTGTGTATTATTCCATCAAAACTATTATAGCACTGCTTTTAAGTTTCAGTTTCAGGATCAATCAATTAAAGAATTCTCACAAATGATACTAGTTGTTCACCTAAAGATTTCTAGCATAATAGTTCTTTGAAATGATTCCATTCCATAGAAACTTTTATTTCAGCACTACTCTCAAGTTTCACTTTCAATATTAATCAAATAAAAAAAAATATTAATTATTCACTTAAAGATTTCTAAGCATATTGGTTCTTTGAAAGGGTATTTGAGAATTATTCTCAAGTTTCAGTTTAACGATTAATTAATTTAAAAAATCTCCAATGAAACTAATTCTTAACTTTACATAGTCCGATATTAAAACAAAATATCTATTAAATACTTATAATTATTATGACAAATTTATGCAATATAAATCATGTAAATAAAGTAGTCTTTGATAAGCTTGACGTAAATTATGTACTTATCCTTTCGTTAACATTAATTATAACATAAAAATTTAAATAATTTAAATTTTACCCATAGGCAATGAAAATTAAACTGCTAAATTGTATACACAGTTACAACTTCTTGTCACTGAAATTAACTGTTAAGTCCCAATTAGTTTCATATTTGACTAGAAGGATGTTACTTCCGCTAAAGTGATTGATTTTAATTAACACAGCATAATTTATTACTTGATATACAAGTGTAATAATATCAGCTCATTGTTTCCTATAAATTTTTTCTCACGCTGATAATAATTACCGTTCAGTTTGATATGAATATAACCATAAATAATTTCCGAATCTAATAACCAGCCCTTAAATTTTTTTAGGACTGGGTAACACTAATTGTGGGTTTTGAAAATATTATAAACCTTCGATAATTGGATCCGGGCACGTAAGGCACCATCTGTGGAACCCTCGTCGGTGGGGTGCATTGTTTTCATTTGTTACTTGGCATTGCAGTGCAATTATACAACTGTAAGTGTTTGCAATGTTGCATTGCATGTTCTATTAGTACACACGTCTCAGATAATATTATTTAAGTGACAAATTAGCGTGTGATTATGGCTAATTTGAATATCAACGAAAAAGTGCATTGTTATAATCATTTTTTTAATTATCTAATCACGGTAATTAGGCGTAATGATTTTGAGATGATTAAGATGGTCTATTTATAAAATCATTGTACGGTCTCTTTATTATCAATTTCGATAATATCATGGAATGCACGTGTGCTGTGACACTCAATAAACACGCGACTGTTGTTGATAAAAGTTACAATTTTATCTACTACTTAAGATGCTGATGAACACTTGTTGGATTTCGTTCTTTCCCAGTATGAAATACTGACGTTTTCCGATTCAGATAAGATTAAAGTTTTTCTAGAACTACTTAATATGCAGATCGTGATAAACTCATCCAAATTCACAAGCCTAGACTTTAAACAAACTGGGAACAGAATTACATGACGACAAAACACTCAATTGTTTTTGATGAACAATAGGCCATGTCGTCGATATGTGCTTAACGATTTGATATCTTCTAAGAATTTGTGGAGCTCTCGATAATATTTGTTTTAATTAACATTATGTTTATATTGTCATCACAGTCACATCATCTATTAGAGATACTTATATGGCCATAAATCAGATAGAAACGTGCTTCCTGTTTTTTATTAAGAATGGCTAATAAAGATAAAGGTTTAATAAAGATTACTTTACCTATTTACAAAATTGCAGGGAAAGTAATTTGAGAAATAATTCTTCTCTTAAGATTACTCGCCAGCATCCACTTATGGACCAGAAAAAGTAATTTATAAATAACTTATTCAACAAATTACCATCGCCAGTGTAATCATCGAATTTTTGAAAATGTTCTATAAACAAATTCATGCCAAGAGAAACAAATTCTGGTTTATTGGAATAAACAAATATCTGAAATAAAACAATATAAAATAATTGTAAAATTAAAAATTGTTCATAATTAAACCATTTATTAAGTAAAGAAAATTAGTCAATGACAAAAATAAATAATAAAGATACAAGGAGAAATATCTGGACTCTACGATGAATGAAGTTGAACGATCCATTTAACACTTTGGAGCTTCCTTTGAGTCACTAATATGACATGTGGTCTTGCGTTATCATGAAGAAGCAAACACCTATTTTATTGACTAAAGGAGCAGGTTTTTGAGTAAGTTTTGCCTTAACTTGGTCATTTTTTTATCATTAGACAGCTGCATTCAACGTTTGGTCTCTTGATAGGTAAAGTTAGGACTCTTTCTAATGTTTAATTGCTCACAGTTTAATAATTGGTCTATTTCATCTTCAATGTATTCATTATCTCTTTTGAACCGACAAACCCAAAATCGTGCTATTTTACCACTGACAGCATCTTCTTGAATGTGGCTTCTATCTTCTATTGCCTTAAGTAAGTTTGTAATGATTATGCACTTCAAAAAATATCTATCACAGTTAGAAGGTGCATAAAAAGCTTTCAAATAATATATACAGTACCAGTATCCAACATCATTAATTAGCAATTACTTAGGTCCAAAAGTATTTTGTGTTAACTGTTTATAATCATCAAATTTTTGAAAATATTCTTTACACAAATTCATGCCAAGAAAAACAAATTCTGGCTTACTGGAATAAATAAATATCTGAAATTCAACAATATAAAATAATTATAAAATTAAAAAGTGTTCAGATTTAAACCATGTATTACCTAAAAAATTGGTTAATGACAAAAATAAATAATAAAGATACATGTAGAAATATCTGGACTATACGATGGATGAGGTTGAATGATCCATTTAACACTTTGAAGCTTCCTTTGAGTCACTAATATGGCATGTGGCCTTGCGTTATCATGAAGAAGCACACGCCTAATTTATTGACTAAAGGAGCAGATCTTTGAGCAAGTTTTTCGTTAACTTGGTCAATTTTTGATCATTAGACAGCTGCATTCAACGTTTGGCCTCTTGGCAGGTAAAGTTAGGACTCTTTCTAATGTTTAATTGCTCACAGTTTAATAATTGGTCTATTTCATCTTCAATGTATTCATTATCTCTTTTGAACCGACAAACCCAAAATCGTGCTACTTTACCACTGACAGCATCTTCTTGAATGTGGCTTCTATCTTCTATTGCCTTAAGTAAGTTTGTAATGATTATAGCACTTCAAAAAATATCTATCACAGTTAGAAGGAGCATAAAAAGCTTTCAAATAATATATACAGTACCAGTACCCAACATCATTAATTAGCAATTACTTAGGTCCAAAAGTATTTTATGTTAACTGTTTATAATCATCAAATTTTTGAAAATATTCTTTACACAAATTCATGCCAAGAAAAACAAATTCTGGCTTACTGGAATAAATAAATATCTGAAATTCAACAATATAAAATAATTATAAAATTATAAAATTAAAAAGTGTTCAGATTTAAACCATGTATTACCTAAAAAATTGGTTAATGACAAAAATAAATAATAAAGATACATGGAGAAATATCTGGACTATACTATGGATCAGGTTGAACGATCCATTTAACACTTTGAAGCTTCCTTTGAGTCACTAATATGGCATGTGGTCTTGCGTTATCATGGAGAAGTAAACGCCTATTTTATTGACTAAAGGAACAGGTCTTTGAGTAAGTTTTTTGTTAACTTTGTCAATTTTTGATCATTAGACAGCTGCATTCAACGTTTGGCCTCTTGGTAGGTAGAAAGTTAGGACTCTTTCTAATGTTTAATTGCTCACAGTTTAATAATTGGTCTATTTCATCTTCAATGTATTCATTATCTCTTTTGAACCGACAAACCCAAAATCGTGCTGCTTTACCACTGACAGCATCTTCTTGAATGTGGCTTCTATCTTCTATTGCCTTAAGTAAGTTTGTAATGATTATAGCACTTCAAAAAATATCTATCACAGTTAGAAGGAGCATAAAAAGCTTTCAAATAATATATACAGTACCAGTACCCAACATCATTAATTAGCAATTACTTAGGTCCAAAAGTATTTTATGTTAACTGTTTATAATCATCAAATTTTTGAAAATATTCTTTACACAAATTCATGCCAAGAAAATCAAATTCTGGCTTACTGGAATAAATAAATATCTGAAATTCAACAATATAAAATAATTATAAAATTAAAAAGTGTTCAGATTTAAACCATGTATTACCTAAAAAATTAGTCAATGATAAAAATAAATAATAAAGATACATGTAGAAATATCTGGATTATACGATGGATGAGGTTGAACGATCCATTTAACACTTTGAAGCTTCCTTTGAGTCACTAACGTGGCATGTGGTCTTGCGTTATCATGAAGAAGCAAACGTCTATTTTATTGACTAAAGGAGCGGATCTCTGAATAAGTTTTTCGTTAACTTGGTCAATTTTTTATCATTAGACAGCTGCATTCAACGTTCGGCCTCTTAGTAGGTAAAGTTAGGACTCTTTCTAATGATTAATTGCTCACAGTTTAATGATTGGTCTATTTCAACTTCAATCGTGCTATTTTACCACTGACAGCATCTTCTTGAATGTGTCTTCCACCTTCTATTGCCTTAAGTAAATTTGTAAAGATTATAGTACTTCAAAAAATATCTATCACAGTTAAAAAGAGCATAAAAAGCTTTTAAATAATATATACAGTACCAGTACCCAACACATTAATTAGCAATTATCTAGGTCCAAAAATATTTGGTGCTAGCTGGTTAATAAAACATCATCTCTTATCGTCCACGAATTGTTATCAACGTGTGAAAAAATCCACTTACAACAATGTATGAGATTTAGCACCAGTAACTAACAATGAACCGTTACTGGCTGCAATAAATTCTCCAAAGTTTATCGAAATGATTCGTTTTATTGGAATTGCAGCAGTCCAGTGCCCAACAGATGTGTCTGGGTTATCGAAAAATGCTGTGAGTACAGTAGTAAGAATCCTTGTATCTTTAATTGATAGGTCAAATGTCAAACAAACTGGTCAGTACTTAATGCAGGTAGATTGAATCCCTTGTGATACAAACCCACACTCTTTTCAGCTTTGACCAGGGACGATCTCAGACAGTTTATGAATGGGAATGTGGGATTGGTGTTATTAAAAAATTAAATATTGGTAACAATGTGTATGGTTTGTTGACGATAATAGGTCAATGGCAATAAACTAATGGGTGAAATTTAGATAATTCGGATGATGACAATTCTGCTGCCATAATTAATAGCCGCACGTTTTTTTTTAACGATTTGTCTTAAACGCGATAAAATTGTAATGGTACAATAACAACGGCATAATTGGTTTTATTCCCAGCGCCAAAACTGGTATTAACGTATCTACGATTCCATAACGAAAAAGTTCCTGCAACATATAAAGTTTTATTGCTTTGTTTTTATGCGAACAAACTCTTCATAACGTAAACAGTAGTAACAAAAATAGGATGCATTTATCTGGCGACTGGATTATTTGCACACGGTAATCAGCAATTTAAAAATCACAAACTTACATTAATATAATAATGGCATGCTCATTTATAATTCCCATGATAACCATTATTATTCAGGGCAGTTCATGAATAATCAAGCTTCTTGCGTCTGTGAACGATCCGTGACGTTAATTGCCTCGATCACCAGTGTGTAATGTTACCTATGCGCCACATAATATAAAGATTAACCCCTGTATTGTTTGCTGGAAATTGGCGAAGTGGGCCCAATGTTGGTGGACTAGAGCGCAAGCGATTTTCGATTGGAAATCTCACGTGAGTTCCGTCCTCAGTCGGGAATTCGTATTATGACACAGTGGCTCTACCTCTACCTTTTGAGGTAGGTGTGCTTCGGTGATATATATATTCAATTTTTTTTTTTTGACGAGAAGAGTGAATGAAGGCAGAGGCACTCGTAGGTTCGGCCGATTGAGTTTTGTTGTTGGTTTGTTAGTGTGAACTGTAGTGCGGTTTAGTACGAGGTATTGTTTAGTTGTTAACGTTTTGATTGGATGATGATGTGAGAATAGGGGTTTCTTAGGTGGGCTCTTTGAAATTTGAATTAAAATTAAATGTTTAAATAAAATTATACCCAAATGTTCTCACATCAGAATCCTGACTTTAACAAATATATATTTTTTTGTTCATAATAAAATGAATCTATATTTCAGATTAATTTACTTGATTTGTACAATTCAGAAACAAATAAATACACGTTTTTAACGATTATATGACTAATATGACCAGAGGTAAAGTGACTGAACCTTGTTGACATTTTAAACAATTATTTAAATAATTATTATCAATGACTTTACTTCTGAGTAAACACATTTCTGATTAATTCACTTCATTTACTCAATGTAAGATAAGATACACATTTTTTGAGGTTTTCATGGTCATTGTGATCAAAAGTAAAATGATTGAACCTCGTTGATAATTTATACTATTGTTTAAACAATTATCAAGGAACCCCAAAATGACTTTACCTAAATAAAGACATTTCTGATTAATTTGTTTGATTTACTTAATTCAAGACTACAGAATGCACGTTTTTTGAGGTTTTCCTGGTCATTGTGATCAGAAGTAAAATGAACCTCGTTGATAGCTTAAACTATTATTTAAACAATTATCAACGAGGTTTAAAACCTGAAAATGATTTTATCTTTAAATAAACACATTTCTGATTAATTTATTTCATTTACTTAATTCAAGATTACAGAATACATGTTTTTTGAGGTTTTCCTGGTCATTGTGATCAGAAGTAAAGTGGCTGAACCTCGTTGATAACTATTGTTTAAACAATTATCAACGAGGTTTAAAACCTGAAAATGACTTTACCTTTAAATAAACACATTTCTGATTAATTTACTTCATTTACTTAATTCAAGATTACAGAATACACGTTTTTTGAGGTTTTACTGGTCATTGTGATCAGAAGTAAAATGGCTAAACCACGTTGATAATTTAAACTATTGTTTAAACAATTATCAACGAGGTTCAAAACCTGAAAATGGCTTTATCTCTATATAAACACATTTCTGATTAATTTACTCGATTGACTCAATTTAAGACTACACAATACACGTTTTAGAGGTTTTCTTCGACATTATGATCAAAGGTAAAGTGGCTGACCTCGTTGATAATTTAAACTATTGATTAAACAATATTCAACGAGGTTTAACACCTGAAAATGACTTTACCTCTAAATAAACACGTTTCTGATTAATTTACTTGATTTACTTAATTCAAGGCCACAGAATACACGTTTTTTGAGGTTTTCCTGGTCATTGTGATCAGAAGTAAAGTGGCTGAACCTTTTTGATAATTTAAACTATTGTTTAAACAATTATCAACGAGGTTTAAAGCCTGAAAATGACCTTACCTCTAAATAAACACATTTCTGATTAATTTACTTGATTTAATTCATTCAAGACTACAGAATACACGTTTTTTGAGGATATTCTGGCCATTGTGATCAGAGGTAAAGTGGCTGAACATCGTTGATAATTTAAAATGTTGTTTAAACAATGATCAATCAGGTCCAAGACCAGAAAATGACTTTACCTCCAAAAAACACAATTCCCATTAATTTATTTGAGTTACTCAACTCAAGACTACAGACACACGTTTTTTACGTCCATTACGAAGTAATGGTAAAGTGATTAAACTCCCCCGATAATATAAACAATTGTTTTTTTTTTATCAACGAGGTTCAAAACCTGGGAATGACTTTACCTCCAAATAAACACGGTTGTTAATGTTAATGTACAGTATATTGATGCAATAAATATGCAAATTCAGGGTTGACTCTGACTATTAAACATAAAAAAACCTTGAACTTATAATATTTTAAGATGCAAAAATTCGGACGTCATTACATTTTTTTTTCGTAATAATTATTCACCATTTTTATAACGGACACATTCAAAACAATAATAAAAAAAACATGAAAAACTAGATTTATTTCAGCCAATCAACACAACATCAATTTTTTATATTTGTTTGAATTTGTGTTAAATTTTTTATTGTCAAAATTTAGTAGTAGTTATTATTTTTATTATTATTTATGTACTTTAAGCGCCATTAAATCTTAATTGAATCTAATAAAATTGGAAATTTAATTATGATTATGAAATAATCATTGAATATATCAAGAACTTTTGTTTTAGCCATTAGATGTGACATATGTAACTTAATTCACTTAATGACAAACCTAATTAGCCGTAAATAAAATAACTCTCTATGTAATTTTAGTTAATTGTTTCCGTTTAATTGATTCTTTATTGTTGGAATTATATGAATTAAAAAAACATTTCCTATAAAAAATTAATGAAATGGAAAGCCATCATAAAACGACAAAACGTTTTATAGAAGCCTTAATAATAAAATAAGTAAGGAAAGTAAATAATCAATATCAAAACTGGACTTATAAGTTATTTATATTTTTTTACAAGAGATTCTTTAATTTATTTAAGTAAGTTTATATTAAAAATTGTAAAAACTTTTTAATAAATCATTCATTAATGAAAGCAAAATTTGAATAACAATAAATTATTACTTAAATATTACAGTCACATAATATTTTCTAAATTTATTCGGTAAGCATTACGTATTACAATGACAACTGCATAATTTTCCACAATGTATCTTATTATCAGATAAGAGACAAAATTGTGCTAACATCACGAGATCGTTGGGTTTTAATGATATATGTCAAAACTTATTTAAACTCACTTTTTATTAAACTTTCCCAATAGTAATTTCACATATTTTTATTTTTTGTACGAAAAACGCATAATTTTAACGCAACAGGTTCAACAACAGATTATAAATTCCGATAAAAATCAAAATGTAAGTAAAAATTTCACGTTTGTAAGAAAGAGTGCACTAAAACCGTACGTACCATCTCCACACAAGGAGATAATTATGGGTCTGATATGCATACCAAAATATAAATTTGTAATATATAAAAAGGGAAAGTCGATATATATGTTGCATATTACGGAACGACTGTTAATTAACGAATTTATTGGTTAACAATTCAGTTTAGTTTTTGTGGTTTGTGATGGTTGTTGTGCTTGTTCGGATTATCGATTGAACAGGTGAATATTTATAAAATTAATTGACGTGTTTTTGTTGGAAGCGTTACAAAATTGGGACGGTCGGGGTTCTTAACCCTTAAAACAGGGTCAAATGAGAACGTGACGAGTCCGCTCCTGAATTTCTGGTTCGCGAAGGAAACACCGATACAGTTACCAAATAATTATTGCCGCATAACCCGCAATTAACATTTTTAATTTGGGATCAAACAATTGATCATGGAAATGGGACTAATTGTAAGGTACGCTTAAATATACATGTGAATCACCCGTTCACAATTTACCGGCTTAATGTATGTGGAATATTTTTGTGAGCAACTTTTTATTAAACAGAAAGAAACTGTAATTTATTCATCTTTTCTAAAGGATATAATTTATCATTGAATATTATATGCAGAGTGAGAACAGGGTTATCAACTGCGAAATTTTAGTGGCAACGGTTTTTTTTTATAAAAATATTTGCAATGCATTGTTACTTTTGACTCAACCGGAAGAAAATAATATTACATTATTTAATTCTACGTAAAATTCAAAATTTATTACGTTTTCGTAGCTTCATTTGTGTTTGAGATACATGAATTATTCAAGAAACATTTTTCTGAATAATTCATCTGATTTACTTAGATACACATATTTTTAGGCTTCAAAATAATAATGAATGAATTGATTGTAATCAAATGGTTGCATTGTAATCAAAATTATTGATTCAAAATCTGAAAATGACTTTACCTCTAAATAAACATTTTCTTGATTAAGTTACTCATTTCAAGACTACAGAATACAAGTTTTTCTGGTCATTGTGATCAGAGGTAAAATGGCTGAACCTCGTTGATAATTTAAATTATTGTTTAAACATTTATCAACGAGGTTCAAAACCTGAAAATTACTTTACCTCTAAATAAACACATATCTGATTAATTTACTTTAATACATGTTTTTTGAGATTTTTCTGGTCATTGTGATCAGAAGTAAAGTGGCTGAAGCTCGTTGCTAATTTAAAATATTATTTCAACAATTATCAAGGAGATTTAAAACTTGAAAATGTCTTTACCTCTAAATAAACACATTTTCTGATTAATTTACTTAATTTACTCAACTCAAGACTACAGAATATACGTTTTTTGAGGTTTTCCTGGTCATTGTGATCATAGGTTAAATGGCTGAAACTCTTTGATAATTTAAACTATTGTTTCAACAATTATCAACGAGGTTTGAAACCTGAAAATTATTTTAATTCTAAATAAACACATTTCTAATTAATTTACTTGATTTACTCAATTAAAAATTACAGACTGCACATTTTTCGAGATTTTTCTTGTCATTGTGATTAGAGGTGAAGTGGCTCAAACTTGTTAGTAATTTAAACTATTGTTTAAACAATTATCAACGAGGTTTAAAACCTGAAAATGACTTTACCTCTAAATAAACACATTTCTGATTAATTTACTTAATTTACACAATTCAAGACTATAGAATATATGTTTTTTGAGGTTTTTCTGGTCTTTGTAATCTGTGGAAAGTGGCTGAACCTCGTTAGTAACTTAAACTATTGTTTAAACAATTATTAACGAGGTTTAAAACCTGAAAATTATTTTAATTCTAAATAATGATATATCTCATTAAGTTACTTGATTTACTCAATTCAAGGCTAAACATTACACGTTTTTTGAGGTTTTCTTGAACATTATGACCAGAGGTAAAGTGGCTGACTATTGTTTAAACAATTATCAACGAGGTTCAAAATCTGAACATGACTCTACCTCTAAATAAATACATTTCTGATTAATTTACTCAATTTAAGACTACAGAATACACGTTTTTTGAGGGTTTCCTGATAATTGTGATCAGAGTTAAAGTGACTGAGCCTCGTGAATAATTTTAACAATTGTAAACCAGCTTTAAAATCTGCAAATGACTCTAAATAAAATCGAATTGTAATGTTGAACAATCAAAATCTCAGATATCATTTTCATTTCTTTAGAAACCTATCAAGAATTAGATAAATCATTTTATATATGTAGGTATAATCTGTAAGTAATGATGATTTATATCAGTTCTAAATAAGTACTTAGATTATCAATCGATTTTAAAATGAAATAAAAATAAATAATTTTATATAATCAATAATCTAAAATTTATGGCGTGTCAATTGAAATAAATAGAAATTACAAGGAAATCCAATATAATAAACTCTTGGTAAGTCTGACGTTATCACCAACTGCATAACTATAAAAATATATTTTAATCACCATTTAAGATTAACCAATAATAAACGACAAACAAGCAACATATTGTGTGAGCAAACTTTAATTAATTTTGTCTTTAAATCTTAAGTTCCTCATTAAATTACAGACGACTAATTTCGGTTGCTGCTAATCGATTCGCCTTTGAAATATTATTGAAGAACAATTGCATAAAAGAAACGCAGCGTTCCGTTGGTGATTGTTAATAATAGCTCCAATTTTGCCACTATTTAGAAATCTAATTGTGAACAAGACAAATATACACAAAGGTCAGTCAATTGACATCCCAATAGTCTGAAAGGAGCCTTGAACCTGGCTAGGTCTCTTTCAGTTTTGCTCAATCGAAAAGTTAAAAATACAAACGGAAATTCAACTTACAGCTACGCTTTTTTTTGCAAATTATGTGTAATGAGTAATTTTACAATTGTGATTTGTGAAGGTCAACGTCAGCAATGAATGACGATAAAAAATAATAATATTTAAATTGTGGCTGGGTCCGGAGAAATCGCAACGTGTGAATCGTACTGTGCTGGAACATTATTGTGTATTTTAATATTCCGTGTCATGACGATTCCAATCAAAAGTACTACTATTAATAGTTGCCATAAAAACAATTGATACTACTGCACGCAAATATTTTATCATCAACAATATCGGGTGGTATCAGTGCCGACAAAAGTTTGGTGTCACTCGAATGTGGTGTTTAAATCAAATAAGGTGAACGTCGGTGAGTCACACACATATTACTATTTTCGTTGTTTAGAATGTCCAAGATACGTAACTGCAGAAGAATTCCATCCGAACATTAAGGATTTCAGTGACATAAGATTCGACTTAAAATTATTCTGGTGAAACTACACACACACACACACACGAAACGAAGCGAAAAACGGCCAATATTTAAATAAATAATTGAGATCACCACGTAACGTTTAACTGTTCTACTGGTTTCGGTCAATTTGTTAGACGTGGAAAATAAAAACGATGCAATTAAGAATAATTGCGTGTTTTATGCCAGGCTTAGACACAAAACTAATTAAGAAATGCAAAAATGCTTCTTCATTACCCAGTTTTCCTTTATCAACAATAATTAGTTTTGATGGGAGCTTTCTTTAATGGTTAAGCAATTTCCATTATTTTAATCATTTGTTTTATGTCATTAAAAAAGTAATTGTTGTTTATGTAAATTAAATTAAAGATTAGATTAGGAGTGAAGAATTTACCTAAAAATATAAATATGGCCAGACTAAGTGTATTGATATTATTAACTTAAACTCTAAATATAACAATATCTTTTGATGTTAGATTTTTTAATCATTATTAATTAAAATTTAATTCCTAATACTTACATTTTTATATGATTCAACCTTATTAATAACAACTAGATAAGTTTTAATAATTATATGTTATCAATGTCTCATTTGTCAATTTAAATTTCAATTGATGAAAATATCTTTTATTAAACCTATGTACATTTTATACTAAAATTTGATGTCTTAGTAATATATTGATAGTTTTTTACCCAGGCTTTAAATTAAAATTTCATGTTTAATTTATTAATATAATATATTAACAGAGTACTAGAAAATAGTTTTTTATTAATTGTCACAATCAGAATTCGACGTTTTATATTAGAATTTCAAGAATTCAAGAGAATTGCATTATTTATTATATATTTTTTAGATTATTCTTCAAATTAATTGCTTGTAAATACATTCAAAATAAAGAAATGTTCTTTAATTTAAGAAAATAGTATTGCTTAAATTAAAATTTTGTGTTTTAATTATAATTATGTTAACAAAATGATAAAAAAAGATTTTATTTAATTTTTATTATCAGTATTCAACATTTCCAATTAGAATTTTAAATTAATTTTAACCATTATTACTCATAATAATTATTTGTAAAAATGTGGTCTCATAATTTAAATTTTAATCAACAATTTGACGTATTAATTGTAAAATTAATTAAATGGAAATGTAAATAAATAATTTCCTTTTTGTTAATTGGATATTTTCCTTTTTAATTAAAATTTTCAATTTTCAATTGTTCTTATTTATTAACTATATTAAAATCTGATGTTTTAATTATGTTTATTAGAATATATAGCATTTTTTATTAATTGTTAATTAATTAAATAAATCACAATTTTTGATGTCGAACTTTCTAATTAAATTTCAGTCAAAAATTTTCTACATTACTAGTAAAATTAATTAATATTGTTGAAAAGTAAAATTAGTTAATTAAATATTTTCATTATATCTTTCTTTTAATTAATATTTCTAATTTTGTACAATAATTATTTATTAATTGTTCCTAAATAAACTGAAACTGAAAAATTGGTTATTAAATTTTCTATATAAAAGAATTTTATTTATAATTTTTATTAAAATTTAATGTTATTGATTATGGAAAATAAACAAAATAATTCCCTATTTTTAATTAAATATTTTCATTATTTATTTGTTTAAATTAAAAAATACTATAAAAAATTAAAATTTCCATTTTTTATAGTATTTATTCATTAACAGTTTCTAAATAAATTGAACATGAAAAATTGGTTTGTATGTGTAAAAGTATTTTGTTTATAATTTATATTAAAATTTGATGTTTTCATTATGTTTAGGTTAATCAAATTAAAGAAAAATATACTTTTTGTATTCGTTGTTAATTATCGGTATTCGATATTTTTCACACGATGAAAATAAAAATTTAACCTTATAATTTTTGTTGTGGAACTTTTTACTTAAATTAAAAACTTAGTTTTTATATTTTCATTACGTTTATTTTAGTAAAATAATAAAAAAATAAAACACTTTTTTATTAATTGTTAATTATCGACATTCGATAATTTTTTCCACACATTGAATATAATTAAAATTTACTTTTAATTTTTTTTTTATCGAACTTTTTAATTAAATGTGAATAAATTATTCCTTATTTGTGAATTCAATATTTTCATTATTTCATTTTTTAATTAAAATTTTAAATAGTATTAATTCTTAATTTTTCCTAAATACATTGAAAATAAAAACTTATTTTTTAAATTTTCTGTTACCAAATTTTTTATTTATAATTTTTATTGAAATTTTAGGTTTTAATTACGTTTAATAAAATCACAAAAAAAAATTAATTATTAATTATCTCTATATGATTTTCTTCAAACAATAAAAATAAAAATTTGGTTTTATAATTACTTAATATTTTAATTTAGCTAAAAATTTTCTCTTTTAATTGTAAAAATTACTAAAATTGCTGAAAAAAGTAAATAATAATTCCCTTTTTATTAATTACATATTTCTATTATTCAATTAATTGATTGATTTAAGTAGAATTTTTTAACAATAAATACATTGAAAATAGAAAAATTGGTTTATATTTTAATTATTATCCAAAAAATGAACATATATTATTAATTGTTAATTATTTATAATTTTTGTCGTTGAACATTTTAATTACATTTTAGATAAAAATTTGATCTTTTAATTATAAACATAACTAAAATTGCTGAAAATTGTAAATAAATAATTCCCTCTTTATTAATTACATATTTTCATTATTCAATAATTATTATTGATTTAAGCAAAATTTCAATTTTTCAACATAATTATTTACTAATTGCTCCTAAATACATTGAAAATAAAAAATAGGTTTTTTAATTTCTTTATCGAAATTTTTTATTTATTGTTTATATTAAAACCTAATATTTTAATTATTGTCCAAAAAATTATTAATTAATTGTTATTCTATTTTCCCAATATATTGAACAAAAATTGGTCTTATAATTTTTATTGTTGAAATTTTTAAATAAATTAGATAAAAAATTGCCCCATTAATTGTAAAAATAACTAAAATTGTAAAAATTATAATAAAATAAATATAATAATTCCATTTTTATTAATTTCATGGTTCCTACCGAAGATTTTTATTTACTTTTTATATTAAAATTTGATGTTTTTATTATTGTTATCTCAGTAAAAAAAGTTGAATTTTTTATTGTTAACATACTGCAAATAAAATTTGAACTCATAATTTTTATTGTCGAGATTTTTATTTATTCGATTATTTATAAAATTATTTAAAATTGCCTAAAAATGTAAATTAATAATTCCTTTTTTTATTAACTATATATATTCAATATAATTTTTTAATAATAATTTCCATTTTTCAATAATTATTATTTATTAATTGGTTCCCAATTTTTTTGTGAAGTTTTTTATTAAATTTGTTAAACTATTGTATAATAATAAAAAATATATATTGTTAGAACATTTTATTGTTTGTGTGTTACATTCAACTTTCCCAATTAGAATTTCAAAGGGGGACAAGAGAACATTTTCATAGATATTGTAAGGAATTCTTTTACAAGCAATAAAAGAGTTGGGTACGCGCTGGGTGCAATACTCGTAAATTCAATCAGAATTTGATCGTTTTGCATATAATAAAGTCAATTCAAACCATAGTCAAACCTTGATTGGAAATAATCGACCAGTAAATCAATGTTTGCATTTATGGCACGTCACTTTGTAAACATGCAAATGCCTTACTTTTAATGTCGCAATAAAATTATCTGCATTTTAAACAATCCAGCATGAGAGTGAACCCGTCTAATAAAATGCGTGTGATTCGACACAAAACATAATAGGCAATAAAGCCGGTAGGGAATAAAATTGGATGAATAATAGATTTCTGATGCCGGCCACTACTGGTGGGTACCCGACACGGTCGTACCCGATGGAAAATGACCGTTCAAATTTTTCATTAAGTTTCTTCACGGTTACGACACGGCATTTCACTTATCAGGTCGCGACAAGTCGATCCATTCAAAATCGAATCGCAATCGAACATTTTAACGCCATTACCGTTTCTCATAGCTGAATCACATCACAATCATCATCATCAAGGCGAAACTGGAATCGTGGAAATTCCAATAAGGTTCGTACAACGTAAAGGTACAGTTTAAAAATGCTTAATGACTAAGAGAAACAATCGAGTCCTCTAGAAAGCCATTATGTTAAGCAACTATGCCATATGACAAATGTAAACTGTGAATCCACAACTCAGCTTTTACCATCGTTATATTAGAATATTAGCGGTGAATGTGTTTGAAAATAAATACCTACAAGTGTCTTTTATTTACTATTTTCATTACGCGTAAAACAAATCACAATACGTCGGTTCATGGTCACACCAAGATCAAGAAGGTACTCAGGAAGTTCCCACATGTTTGGATCTTTCTTTGATTTTGCGAACAAAACGTTGTTATCAGTTAATTCAGGCTGAATCTGTTACGTTCGTGTTGTCACGCAAACTGGCCAATGTTCGTCCATTTTTATTAATTAAATTCGCCGACAGAACGCCGGCAATAAAACAGAAATTGAAAAAATAAAAAGCTACATAATCATACCACGATATAGACGATTATTGTAGTTCTTAAGACTTGGAATTATAACGTGGATTGGGCATTCGATAGGTTGTTACAAGCAATTAAATTGAGGATAGGTTGCAGTTTAATGTGGCTTTTGCTACACGGTTTTGGCAAGTCCTAAAGATTTTGCATAACAAGTTCCAGTTGGTCAGTTTTATTGACTGTATTTCGAATTGGACACATCAGTTTTTTGCTTATCGTTCTGCGTTTGTCTTCAATTTTTATCGAATTATTGTCAACAACACATAAATATTTATGGGAACTGAAGAGACGGTTGAACGTGTGTTTGTCCATCTGCAATTCAAATGTTTTGCGGTTGAAGCTACATTAATAAATGCGGTTACAGAATCAGTTATTTCCACAATGCGTTACTTAATTGTACTGCCATTGACATTGTTTTTTTTTTCTATCTCTGGAATTTATTCTACGGCTATATACCAGGTGTTTCTAAAATTTAGGAGCAGTTAAAGCAAAGTAAAATCAATTTTTTTCTAAGGTTTCTCAAATTTATATTTCAATTTGTTTTTTAGTCATATTTCCTTAACCTTTGATCCAATCCTGTTTGAATTTGGTGTGTATTATCCTAAAATATTTTCTGCTCCACTAAGGAAAAAATTACTCTTTATTAATGTTAATTATTACAGTCGTTTTTGAGGTATTTCAGTTTTAATGTTTGAAGAAAATTAAAGTGAATATTCAATCTGAAATATCTCAAAAATGACTGTGATAATCAAAATAAATCAAGAGTGCATTTTTTCTTCCAAATTGTGTAAAGAATATGAAAAGCTTAATAGTTTTAAAAAATATTCAGTGACGTAGAAAATAGGGCGATAAAATGAGGAGAACCCCCTCAGAATCTACGCCACTGTAACAATATGGAAAAACTTTATTGTAACGGAAATATGAGAAAAAACAATTTTTGAAATTTAAATTGAGGAGCTGTATTTTCTTCAGGATAAACTGTAGACAAAATTTTATTTAGATTTTCTTCATGATTTGACGTAAGTTATTTATAATTAATTATTATGTAATAGCAAAATTGAATTGTAATTTTAATTACCTTTTTAATAATTTTTAACAAGACTAATTCAGAATGTGAGACAAAATAGGTTAATGAAAATAATCTATAAAGTGTTTCTAAGATTCTCAAAATTTGAGACCAATAATGAAGAAAATATAAATAACTTTTTTCCAAAATTTTTTTTCTGAAGAAAATACAAATTTAAACTTCAAAAATTGTTTTTTACGCATATTTAAGTAACCTTTAGTCCAATCGTGTTTAAATTTAACATGTATTATCCCAAAATATGTACCTACAATTTAATATAATAAACTTTTTCCATAATGATACAGTGGCGTAGATTCTGGGAGGTTCCTCTTTTTTTTCGCCCTATTTTCTACGCCACTTAATATTTTTTAAAACTGTTAAACTTTTCATATTCTCTGAACAATTTAGAAGAAAAAAGATGCTCTTGATTAATTTTGATAAACACAGCCGTTTTTTAAATATTTCAGTTTTAATGTATGAAGACAATTAAAGTGAACATTCCATCTGAAATATCTCAAAAACAACTGTGATAATCAAAATAATCAAGAGCATCTTTTTTCTTCTAAATTGTGCAAAGAATTTGAAAAGCTTAATAGTTTCAAAAAATATTGAGTGGTGTAGGAAACAGGGCAAAAAAAAGAGAAGAACCCCCCATAATCTACGTCACTGTAACAGTATGGAAAAAGCTGATTACATTGAATTGTAGGCATGTTTAAATTTGGTATGTATTACCCCAAAATATGTACCTACAATTTAATATAATAAACTTTTTCCAAAATGACACAGTGGCGTAGATTTTGGGTGGTTCCTCTTTTTTTTTTTCGCCACTTAAAATTTTTTAAAACTGTTAAACTTTTCATATTCTCTGCACAATTTAGAAGAAAAAAGGTGCCCTTGATTAATTTTGATAAACACAACCGTTTTTTAAATATTTCAGTTTTAATGTTTGAAGAAAAGTAAAATGAACATTCCATTTGGAATAACTCAAAAACGACTGTGATAATCAAAATAAACAAAAGTATCGTTTTTCTTCTAAATTATGCAAAGAATTTGAAAAGCTTAATAGTTTCAAACAATATTGAGTGGTGTAGAAAACAGGACAAAAAAAGAGGAGACCCCCCATAATCTACGCCACTGTAACAATATGGAGAAAGTTTATTATATTGAATTATAGACATGTATTTTAGGATGATACGTGCCAAATTTAAACATGATTGAACCAAAGCTTATGGAAATATGAGAAAAAATTTTTGAAATTTAAATTTGAGGGGTTTTATTTTATTCAGGATAAACAATATATTACTGGACTGCTCCGAAATTTAGAAACACCTTGTATATCTAATTTTTTCCATGCAGTTGTAAAGAGAAAGCGGTACATAAATAAATAATTTGAAACATTAAGTTGAAATGGTAACAAATCCTGTGATTGAGACTCGTTAATACGATTACATAAAACCCACAACAATAACTCAGTTAGGTTACATTTGAAATCTGTTAATTTCCACTGCTGAATTTTAAAACGGCGTCGTGCAATATTTCTGAATATCGGCAAGACAGACTTTCAATTGGTTATATAATCTTATGTATCTGAAATGTAGGACATTAAACATTAAAGAAAGAAATTATATAGTTGTTGATTATTCTCACATGCAAGTTATCATCAAGAGACACGCTATATTTAGGTAACTGTTTCGTCCATTCAAATTTTGATTTATTTCGGCCGTTTTAATAAGCACGACTGTTTTGTTTTAGCCTTCGAGGAATCCGACACCGCCAAGCCAATATAGACAATGCTAGGTCCATCATGGAAGAATAAACTGTCATTAAAAGTTTTCTCACTTAGGCACGACAACCCCACAATTTTCATATCATCACAAGTAAGTGACCCCAATTAATTGTTCCCGTGCATAACTGATTTAATATGTGTATCTTGAACTTTGTATTCACATGCCATAAACATTTTAATGTTTGGAATTTATGACGAAGAATAACCCCCATGGGAACCGGCAGCCAATTGTTTTACATCGTGTGAACCTTTTGTTTTAGTGGCAACGAGACAAAACAAAACCAAGTATCATATATCTGATATACAAAACGGCAATAACTTTATATTTATGTATAACATGGGCGCTGAGTGTATCGGATTTCAAGAAATCGAATCTGACGGCCGCATTTAGAGCGAAATATTTAGTTTATTTGACGAACTGGGGCTACACCATGTGCACAATACAAGCCCTCACCTGTCTGCTAATGTTGTCCGTGTCGATGATATCCACGAAGCTCAAAACCCACCCCAGTCTTCAGGACAAAATACTTAAGCTGTACAAATTCTACAGGCTCATTAACGTCATTGCCACTCCCGTTGCTTTTGGGATAACCATTATGTACTGGTCTGTGATATACGATGGTAAGGTCCAGAAACAAATCGTAAAAAACGTGTACTAGCATTAAGTTTGTAGCTGCAAAAATGCCATTCGATGAAATGAACTTCTTCGTCCACGGCACCAACACGATTTGTATGTTCATTGATCTGATGGTTGTTGCCCATCCAATAGAAATCATGCATTTTATTTATCCGTCAGTATTTGGTATCATCTACGCCACCTTCAGCTTGATTTACTATTTTGCTGGGGGTACGAGCCGGTAAGACATCAACCTCAACGCCAGAACTTAGTGTTGAAGCCTCGTTAATTGCAGGGAGGGTACGACCTACATCTACACAATCTTGGACTGGGATCGACCGGGCAGGACCTTGTTAATTTGCTTGGGAGTGTTGGTGTTTCTGATTTTCCTTCATATCATCACTTGGGGCTTGCATCTGTTGAGGAGGATCAAGGAGAAGCCCGAGACCATTGTTGTTAAAACCAATGACACTGGGAAAGGGTACGTGAACGAGGGCATGGCCAATGATGTTGTGTGACCGAAATAACGAAAGAACTGCTCTACCATTAGTTCCTGATATTTTTACTCTATTTACTTTTACTTTACCTTATCAGTTTTATGATTTTAATATTTTGTATATATTTTATAAATAGGACGAATAAAACAAAATTGCAAATCGATTTGTGTTTTATTTTTTGAATAAAATTAATATAGTAAAATTTATAAAAAAAAAAATATATTATTCAATAAATATAAATAAATACTGTTGAATGTATTTTATAGAAAAGAAAAAAATCAAATTAAAATTTGATATAAACCTAATTATTAATAAAAAAAGTGATAAAAAATGGTTATTTATGTTAAATTAAAAAAAAAATGATTCATTTAAAATTATTGTTCCTCCATTTACTATTACTTTTTACAATTTTCAAATAAATGTTTAAATAACTCATGCGATCATAAAATTGTAAGAATCGTATTCAATAAATAATAAAAAATACAAAATGGTCAGTTAAGATTTTCATTTCACAAGAAGAATTAAAATAACCCACTTTAGGTAAAGTTAATGTTCATTTATGTAATAATCCTCATAATATTAACATTGCATACATATATGAACAGTAAAATATTGTTTTACATTAGCATAAACATTTATAACTATATTAAAATGTGTTTTAATTTACTAATAAAAGAGCAAGACCTTTTTAAAACGTTTTTATACGAGGTTACCAATTTTTTTATTACTTACAGAAGTTGAAGTGGGTTAATTTTCTAATAATTATTGTATAAAATTGTTATTTTTTAATTATTTACGTCAAATAAATTTATATTACTAAAAATAACAATGTAAATAAAAATAATAAAGTTATAAATAGTATTTCAATTATGCAAAATGTGAATTTAAATTTCATGTAATTAATAATCTTTATAAAAGCAAATATTAATGTTTTGGATTAACATAAACATGTGAAATAATATGAATGTAAATTGTGTATGGTGAAATAAACAATACTGAAATAAGGAATCATATGTTAAATTGGAAAATTTTAATAAAAAATCCAATTTGATACATAAATGCTTCATTTTAAATTATTTTCCTCTTTTATTTTTATTGTTTTGATGTGAATTAAGAAAATGTCTGTTATAAACAAAAATTTTATAAAAAAAGTTCAAGGTTAAAATTATTTTTCTTTTATTTACTTTTAAATTACTTTATTAATTTTGTTTTTAATATTTTGTATATATTTTATAAATAGAATAAATATAAAAAACAAAATTTTAACTACTCAAGGATCATTTAAAATAATTATTCACTTTTTTATTACATTATTATTATTATTTTAATAGTTTGAATTTATTTTATAAACATATACAAATAAAGCAAAATTAAAAATTAAAATTTTTTGAAAAAAAAAAAGAAAAATTAGGATAGAAAAAAACGTTTGTTATAAAAAAAAGATTAGTTTTATAAACTAAAAATGCCTATGAAATACAAATTTTTAATAAAAAATCAGACTCAACATCTCAATGTTCATTTAAAATAATTATTTACTTTTACTTTACTTTATTAATTTTATGTTTTTAATATTTTAAATATATTTTATGAATAAGATAAATAAAGCAAAATTTATAATTAAAATTACTTTTATTTTCCAAAAAAAAAACTGAGATACAAAAAAATATGTTATGTGTTTATTATAAAAAATAGATGAACTAATTAAAAAATATTTATGAAATACAAAATCTTAATAAAAAATCAGTCTTTTACTTATTAATCTTATTATCTTATCCTATCTTATTAATTGTACGTTTTTAAGATTTTGAATATATTTTGTAAATAAGACAAATATATCAAAATTTAATATTAAAATTACTTTTATTTTTCGAAAAAAGAGAAAAAAACCAGATAGAAAAAATATTTTATATATGTTTATTATAAAAAAAAAAACAGTTAGTTTAATAAACTAATTAAAAAATGTATGTGAAATATAAAATTTTAATAAAAAAAATCAGTCTTCACACTTCAAGGAACATTTAAAATAATTATTTACTTTTACTTCAATTTATTAATGTATGTTTTAAATGTTTTTAGTATATTTTATAAGACAAATAAAGCAAAATTTAAAATTAAAATTACTTTTATTTTTCAAAAAAAGAAGAGAAAAAACAAGATTAATAAATATGTTATATGAATTTATTAAAAAAGAAAAACGGTTAGTTTAAGGAAACTAATTAAAAAATTTGTATAAAATACAATATCTTAATAATCTTCACATCTGAAGGTTCATTTAAAATGATTATGTACTTTTACTTTACTTTATTAATTTATACCTATAATATTTTGACTATATTTTATAAATAACACAAATTAATCAAAATTTAGACTTAAAACTTCATTTTTCAAAAATAAAGAAAACATCAATACAGTAAAAAATAAAAATATGCAGGTTTATTATAAAAAATGGTGATTTTGAAGAAATAATTAAAAAATGCCTGTTAATAATGAAATATTAATAAAAAATGTCGAAGTACAAAAAAAAAACTATAAATCACTCAATAATAAAATTATGTGGAGAAAATTTATTATAAAAATACTGATTTTGATGACTTAATATTATATAAATAAGTTTAAATTGATTTTACTTCAATTATGTTAAACTTGTTAAATAAAAGATTCAAAATAAAAAAGACTAACTTAATACATAAATATTTGTTTAAAATGAAACAGCTTTCACATAAATTTACACGATCATAAAATTGTAATTGAGTCATAATCAATAAATGCAATAATAAAAAATACAAAATGGTCACTTAAGATTTATTTTTACTGGGTTAACATTTTAACAAAGACAATTATTATCGTTGTAATTAACTAATATTTTAATTATGTAAAATGTGAATTTAAAGTTCAAGCACTTAATAATCCTTATAAATACAATACATTAATGTTTTGCATTAACATAAACATATGTAACAATATTAATGCAAACTGTGTTTGTTGCAATAAACCGTATTGAAATAAGGAATTAAATTCGCGTTCCACTTAGAATTTATTAATAATTAATGTTAAAAATGTCACGGCAACAAATAATCGATTATAATTTATGGGTGGACAAATAAATAAATAACACAGTTAAAATAAAATGCCGGTGATACTGTTTCGTTTTGCTTTTATTTTTAAAACGATTCCGTCACCGGCGAGTGAATCAGCCTTGCATGAACAAAAATTCCAATATAATTTATTCATTTGGTTTTTATGAACCATAATTTCGCCGGTCCCCGTACATTTGCCCCGTCAACATTGTAACATTTAGTGGATGCATAAAATTAAGTATAATGTAGCATATTAAATTGATTAAAATAAAATAAAATAAAATAAAATAAAAAGAAACGGCAACGGCAGCCGAAAGAGAGACCTCCTCGAGCCCGAGAGGTACGTTGCAAACGATATGGTCGAATAAAAGGGACACTATTTAAAATTTTTGCATGTAAATTCGCGGATTAAAATATAAATTGAACATATGACGTGGGTGAACTAGATCGTACAATTACACGGTCGTCTTGATCGAGTAACGGTACATTAAGAGGGAATACCTGTTTTAATTAAAAAAAAGACGACAAATGTTTAAGATGCAAAAATCATGTGACCGTGCGATGGCAGGCCCCAACACACAGACGAACGGCGGAACAGAAGAGAAGACGATGATGCCGCTGCCGACGACGACGACTCGTTGTCAGTTGTTGGGCGTGCTTGCGGGTCCGTTGCAACTTGCAACTCGAAGGGAACTCTGGGAACGGACACGCAAATTCAACTGAATTCAACCGACTGGACGAAACTGGGATGTGGGATGTGGGATAAGACGGGATCGGCTCGTTTTGTGGGAATTGTTTCAGACCATTCGTACTATATTAAATGCTATATGTAAATCTGAGGAGTGCCTTTAATCCCTCGTTAACTTGTGTTATTCAATGTTGGTTTCGTATTATTCAATGTTTTATGTTATTACTGAGTAAATGCTGCTTTCGTCTCGCCGATACGTTTATTGGTTTAATTAAGTTTAATCCACAGTTCATGATCCATTTAATTGCTCAAATGATTTAATATTTAATAAGATTTAATATATTAATACTTCAAATAGTTGTTTTTGTCTACAAAATATTTGAAAAAAAAAAAAACTAATAATATTTAATAGAAAAATGGTTTTATTAATTTACATCAAATTTACATTAACTGCATTTAATTGTCATAATAAATTATTAATATTTCTAGAAATGAATAGTATTATTGATTTATTTGAAAAAAAAAAGAAAATTAAAATAAATGATTATTGTTGATACTTTAAAATAAAACCACACAAAATGTAATTATAAATGTTAAAGTGTTTTCTTCGTGTTCATGGATAGATTTAATAGAAATATTAAAAATACTACTTAAATATTATTACAAAATATATTTCACATAAATGCATGTAATTAAAAAAAATATTTTGAATTTTTTATCCATTGCAGCAGTAATTTGATTTGTTAACTGTTTTATAAACTAAATTATAAATAATTACAAAATTGTTACATGTAACAGTTAATTCAGCCATTTTCTATCTTTAAAATAAAATTAAGAATTGGCATAAATAATTATTTTAACCATCCTTCTACTAATAATTTAATTTGGTAACTTTTTATAAATCATATGATGGAAACCCTTTAAATTAAATTTTTGTTTAATCAAAAAAAAAAAAAAAGAAAAAAAAAAATAAAGTACTTTTATGGCTTTTGATCTATGGATGAAAATTAACAAAAAATAATTATAAAAAACAATGAATTACTATATTTTTAAAAATAATAAATTAAATATATTTTTTTATAATTTTTATACAAATTAAAACAATATTACAGAAATATAAAACAATTTTATATTTCTATAAAAATTCAGAAAATTATTTTCTTAATTTTTGTTCAATAAAAAACAAAATAAAAATTTTTGTATTTAGAAGAGAACTGAAAAAAAATAAAAGAACAACAATACATTTTTTATTTACAAAATATAATATTAATTCAAATTATTAAACATTTTGAATTTATTTATCAATTCTATTTAAATTATAAATAATTATAAAAATGTTATTAAGAAAAATTTAACCTCTTTAAATCTTATAATAATGTTTTAATGAATTTTATAAATTAAATAAAATAATAAATTTCCAAAAGTATGGACGAAAAAACTGTAAAACTAGTTTATAAAATAAAAATAAATTTTATTTTTTTATATAATTAATGTATGTATATTTTTAAAATTACGAGAATAATAAAATAATACAAATAAAAAACTATCCACACCAAAAGTAATTTGATTTAATAAATGTTTTAAAAAGCTTTCTAGTTTGAAAATAAAATAAAAATTAGTAAGATGGATTTAATAATCTTTTAATTAATTTTAGAAAAATGTATTTTGTCAATTATTTTATTAACCTTTCTAAAAAACTTGAACGAATAAATTACAGTACTATTTAAAAATGATTTTTGTAATACCCTCTAATTTTTTTAACAGACAAATCAAATATTTACATAATTTTTAGTACAGTATAGATGAAAGTTACCACAAAAGAAAAAAATACACTAAATTTAAATATTAAATAAAAACAAAATATGTAGTAACAATAATATTTGTGAAACAATTGTAAAAGTTTTCATTAAATATATAAATTAATTCTATATTTAATATTCATTAAATGTTTTTTTTAATTCTTGTTATAATTTAATTTTTTATATATGGAAATATAAATCTACAAAATTCTACATGGTTATTTATTTTATCAATGATTTTTATTATTGTTTCCAAAAAATATGAACGAATAAATTAAAATACAGCTTAAATAATAATTTTTGTAATAAAAACGATTAAAATTATTATTTAATATATAAAAAATTCCAAAAGTACATAAATAATAATTATTTTGAATTTTTTTATCCATTCTAGTTTCGGAATAAAATAAAAAATTAATAAAATAATCTATTTTACAAAATTCTATATTGTTAATTATATTTAAATATTTTTTATTATTCCCATAAAAAAATATGAACGAATAAATTACAATTCAGTTTAAACAATTTTAGTAATAAAAACCCTCAATTAATTATTCATTTAACAGAAATATATATATTTCATTAAATATGTAAAATAATTTTATATATATTTATTAACTAAATGTTTTTTTATAATATATATATATATATATATATATATATATATATATATATATATATATATATATATATATATATATATATATATATATATTTATTATATTTGGAAGAATGGGCCAAAATTAATCAAGATGAATAAAATGATATAATAATATAATATTTTTTAACAGCCATAAATTATCAAAATTTTAATTTTTAAAAAGAGAGAAAAAGTTATTAAAATAAAATGAATTTAAGCATAATAAATATAATTATGTTAAAATAAAAATAAAATATTTTTGATGCATTTATAATATATGGTTTATTATATGTATTTTTATCGTTAAAAAATTTAATTAATAAGTTTTCAGCTTATCATTTTGTAAGTTATTACGAAATATTAAATATATTATTATTATTATATTATATTACTAACTTTTTCTCTCTTTTTAACAATTGAAATTTTGATAACACTAATATAATACATATTAAATATAATTTATTCATTTTAAAAATCAAGTTATTAATTATCAATAGTTTTTTGTTTATTTTATAAACTTTTAATATAGAATATATGTAAAACAGTATTGTATTTAAAAAGAACTAAGATTTATGCAATAATTATAGTATGAATTATTTAAACTTTCTATTATTTCTTTAAGAATAAAAGTGTTATTAATTTAATTTAATTATTTTAATTGAATATACAATCAGTGTTTATTTAATGAATTTCAGAAAACAATTAAATACAATATGCAAATGAATGTTTAATTAATAATAATAGTAAAAGAAAAGTTATATGGTTATTATAATATGGTTTATATAACAAATTATATTATGGTACAAACATTAATTGTAATAAATAAGTTTTGGTTGCGGGATGGAGCGGGATAAAGTGCGAACTGGAACTCGAACCCGAACCCGAACCCGACGTTGAGTGCAGAGTGAGAGTACGATTATTGCGGAGCAGATAAGAGAGCAAGCAGAGCAAAGTGGCGAGCAGACAGCGAAGTAGCAGGCAGAAAGGCAAGAAGGCAAGCAGGCAAGCAGGCAAGCAGGCGGGCAGGCAGGCAGGCACGGCAGCGATACGAGAGCGAACCACGAAGTAAGAAGAAGTACTAGAGAGTGGTAGAGTAGTGTGTAGTCGAGTACTCGTTCGGCTGTCGTTTTCAAGGATTTCCAATTTGCAGTTACGCAGCCGATTGTCGGTCTCCGTTTGTTGCTGGTGTATAGCCGTCGCCCTCTCGACTTGGAGGTCTCACTCTATGACAAAGGAGCGGCTACAGCTGTGGCTGTGGCTGTGGCTGTGCTGTGCCAAGTACCCAGCACCGACAGAACAGAACAGACCTCAGCCGGTGTTCGTCGCGTTAATCTAAGCGGATGTTGGTACCGGTATTTGGTGGTCAGCTCACTACGGCCACACTCGTACTTCGTCTGCTAGTCTGCTAGGTCTGGTTGATGGGTATTTGGGCGCTCGGTGAATGAATTTTTGTGTGTGAATTGATAAGAGTGAGGAAGTGTATCCGGAGGCCAGCATAGCAACAGAGGCAAGTTCCAGAAGCTACCGGGTCGGCCCCGGTACGGGATGATTTCAATGTGCGCGCGCCCACTTTACCCACTGTATAGTCAAGTACCGCGGCCCTGCAGTAGTGCTCATTGATGCGAAGTGCATGTGCTAGCCGCGATATCGTTTCGCGGCGCATACTTGACTCCAACGGCCCGTCCGATGCCTCTGGCCCTGGAACCCTTGGAGCCGCTTCACCCTCCACTCCGCCCTCCGCCACTGACATGATGGTCTATCCCGACCCCCAGTGGACTCCCATGCTCCAGCTTTACGATGATGTCGGGTACCGTGGTACGTACACCCAACTCTGTCCATATTTATCCTTACAAAATTAGACACTTCCACAACCATACAATTATTACATCCAGGTTTGCTATTTTTTTACAACAGTACTACTATTTACTTACTGTTCTCTCATACATCTAATTTTCTCATCCCTTTTTCCAGTACTACTATTAGCTTCAGTAATTTAAATAATATTTACTAACAACAATCTTTTGATGTAATTTTTTCCACACATTTTTCATTTAAAAATAAGATTTGGTACTAAAGTTTTTTTTTCTTAATTATAACTTTTTCCAATGGTACTAATAATTATAATAAAAATAAGTGCTCATCATTATAATTTATAATGATGAATATAGTACGTTTAATTAGAGTACTTAAGTACTAAATATTAGTAAAAGTACTACTTTTATTTGGAATTATTAAAAAAATATATTATTATACTGACGTTAATTTACTCAGTTTTCAGTTTAAAGTAACATTTGGTACTGTACATGTTTTTATCTACTTATCCTTTTCATTAAGAGTACAAAAAATTATAATAATTAGTACTTAAGTACTAAATATTGGTAAAGATATTACTTTCTTTTGGAATTATTAAATTATGTATTATTATAGTAACGACAATTAGTTTATTTTTCATTTTAAAATAATATTTAGTACTTTATTTACTTTATTTTATCAATAGTACAAAATTTTATAATAAATATTTTATTTAAATTTTTATAATAACAATTTTTCATTTTAAAGTAACATTTGGTACTATATTTACTTATATATATTTTTTTTCATTACACATTTTAATAAAAATTACCACTCATCATTATTAATTATTATAGTAATTCTAATTAAGTTATTTTAAAATAATATTTGGTACTGTAAAAGATTTTTTATCAACTTATACCTTTTATCAATAAGACTACAAATTATAATAAAAATAAGTACTCAACATTATAACTTACAATGATGAGTACTTATTATAGTAATTATTTTCTATTAATTTAATTTTTATTTTAAAATAATATTTGGTACTGTAGAAGTTTTTTATCTACTTTTACCTTTTTCCAGTAGTACTAAAAATTATAATAAAAATAAGTACTCAACAAACTTATAATGATGATTACTTATTATAGTAATTTATTTTTTATTTTAAAACAATATTTGGTACTATAAAAAATACTCATCATTATAGTTTATAATGACGAATATAAACGAATATAAGTACTTATGTTCTAAATATTAGTAAAGTTTACCACTTTCTTAAATTTACATTAATATAGTACTACTTTCTTCTGTAATTATTAAAACCGAAATTATTACATTGAAGCCACTTTTATTTACTAATATTTTTCTCCATAATACTACAAGTTATTAAAAAAATTATTCATTAAATTATAATGAATATAGTACACTCAATAAGTACTGGTAAGTAAAAATAAATTAATATAGTACTATTTTCTATTGTAATTAATAAAACAAGGAGTTATAGTAAAGCCAGTCAATTTATTTTTCGTTTTAAACTAACATTTGACACTGAAGAATTGCTTTTACCTACTTTGTTTTATATCTTTTTCCAATGGTACTACAAGTTATAATAAAGTACTATAATTTATGATGACTATAGTAAACACAGTACTTAAGTACTATATGTTAGTAAAGTTTAGTACTTTCTTCTGTAGTTATTAAAAATATATTAATATAGTACTACTTTTTCCATAATTATTAAAAAAGAAGTTTTTATAGTAAAGCTACTTAACTTACCTTTCATTTTGGCACTGTAGAAATGTTATTTTTATCTACTTATCATATATCTTTTTTCATTAGTACTACATGATATAATAAAAATAAGTACTCATCATTATAATTTATGATGAATTTAGTATACTTAATAAGGTACTTAAGTACTATTATATGTTAGTAAAGTTTACTACTTCCTTTTGTAATAATTAAAAATATATTAATATAGTACTACTTTCTTCTGTAATTGTTAAAAAAGAAACTATTATAGTAAAGGTATTTAAGTTATTTTTCATTTTGACACTGTAGAAATGTTTTTGTCTACTTACATCTTTTTCCAATAGTACTACAAGTTATAATAAAAGTAAGTACTCATCATTACAACTTATGACAAAGTATATACTTATTAAGTACTTCAGTGCTAAATTTTAGTAAAGTTTGCTATTTTTTTGTAGTTAAAAAAAATTAATATAGTACTACATTCTTCTGTGATTGTGAAAAAAGAAATAAATCTATTTTTTATTTTAAAATAAAATTTAGCACTGTAGAAACGTTTTATTTACATCCAATACTACTAAAAATTATAATAAAAATAAGTAATTATCATTATTTAGTATTTAAGTACAAAGTATTAGTAAAGTTAGTTTCTTTTGCAGTTAAATCAATTCAGACAATTATCTTTAAATGAAAGAAAATTATACCACTTGCATAATTAAAAATGTAATTAATTTAAATATTGCATATGCCTTTAATAATAAAATAATTATATACTAAAAATTAATATAATTTATAAGACGAAGGCTGAATAATTTAAATTATATAAGTGTATATTCATCAATAAAACTAAAAGGAAATATTTAAATTTGTTGTCACGTAATTAAACGTATTTAAATAGTTTAATTATTAACTAAGTTATTCTAGAAATGTCGACTTAACTATAGTTGGAAATTAATTATTACTTCGGTAATAATTTAAATAAATATTTCTACAACATTTAAATAATTTATTTTATGCGTGGGCAAGTCAACTTATTTTAAAACACACACGTATATGAATTATTAAAAAGCAAACATGCAATTATGTACTTTATAATATAGTATTCGGAAAAAAAATTAATTAAAAAAAATCTATACTCATATGAAAAAGTAATTGCATTGTCATCTATTCAATATTTATGTGTTATATTTTTAATTTATTCATTCCAAGCCTCACATAATATTTTTGCCTTTATTCCGCCCTTTTTTGTGCAATAAATTAGGATTTTTTTTTTTTTTGCCGTTTTTGCGTGATGATGATGTTCATTATGTCCGTGGCAACAAATGACTAATTAAAAAAAATACTAATGAAGACAATGAAAGGTAATAAAAAGGAGAATGTTTAACATAAATTAATTAATTGTAACTATGTGCATATAACACATTGACTGCAAGTAATTACAAAAAATGTTTAGAAAAAAAAACTACCGGATTTTACCGTTCATATTTAATTTATTTTCTGTAATAATAATAATTTATATTTACATCCATAACAAAGTATGCAGTAAATAATAATTGTTTATGATATGCTTAGGTCTTTAAGTGTTTTGTATAAATTACAAATGAAATAACTCACATGTTGGAAATAAATGAGGAATTTTATTATAGTTATTTTCATGTAATTTTATATTGATTGAAATCAAACTGTGAACGAAAACCTCGTTTCCGTTACGAAGACATAAAATCACTCACATCAACAGCAACAATGTTACAACAACGCAAAAAATAACCACCATAATTAAACGTGTAAACCGAACAAATATTGATGTCAAATAGATAAAACCATCATTATTTATGTATTAATGTTCCCAATAATAAGAAATCCACGTTTTCCGGAATGTAAAATGTTATTCTAATGTGGCAAGTAAGTAAGTAAACTTGTCTTAGAGAATTATGAGATCATCTCGAGGTAATAAGATTACAGTATAGTGATCTACATCGCCGATAATTACAGTTTATTGGTCTAGATTGGTGATCAAAATTATAAACAGTACACGCCACCTCAAGCTTCCTTAAAATGTCTTAATTTGCAACGTCTGTTTTCTTTATTGCACACGTTTTCATGTTTGTCAAAATGTTAATTACAAAAGCACAGGCACCAGCTTTTAGCCATCTCTTATGACTTATTCATTCGTAAATAAAACTTGCTAGTTAACCGACTGGTTTAAGTCTCCCAATCAGTTATTGTCGATAATATCATTTTCATTCATCAATTTTTTTCGATACCTTTACCTGAGAATCAGTCCAGCGTCCACACAAAACACTTACACACGGTCGTAAATGTTACTATTACGGCTTAATAAGGTTCTAGGAAATTAATCGGACCAAAAACAGGAAGACATCAATTTCATGGGTTCTGTATAAGATCAAAACACGTTTCCTGAATCGAGCTAAAATCATTTTTCGGAAGGACTGGCCACGTTTTTTGCTCAAAAACTTGTTATGGTTATTTCAGCAGGACAATGACCTCCAATACTTCAGGAGGATGTGTCTAGGATGGTGACTTTATTCGGGACCCAGTCGATTAAATTTAGAATTACGATTATCCTTTAGCAATTCGAAATTGTGTCGGATTAATTTATGGGCGAATTTGAAGGTGGCCGTTCGCATGTGGTCATTTTAGTAGGACAATGATCCCATTTATCACAACTTCATAAAGAACTGCTTTCAAGGTGAAGTTTGCTTTAACATTCGATGCGATTCGGATCAAATTAATAAAGATTTATGTAATTATTTCTCTTATTTGATCTAGAATGCTCACAGCATCTGACTAATATTTAGCTTCTCCAATGGATTTTTGGTGTCTAACTTTTTGAACGGAGCTTTGGAGGACCCCTTTGCCGACATCGTGAAGATGACGTTGGAGGTTTTACATAATGTGTTAATCGACTGAGTTTTTTTGTCCCAGCTTCAACGTCATTAAACGAGGATACCATCTTTTTGCCTTGGCAAAAAAAGCTCGTAAACCCAAATAGCAACAGTATTTATATAATGAAATTTAATCAACTGACCTTACAAAAGCATTTAATAATGGCCGTATCGGAAAAAGCGGTGCCCGTGTTTTTGCCTGGACGCAAAAAAATCGACCGTTTTAATCGTCCGTTGTCTCGACCGGCCATTTAATTTGAACCAGTACGTGTACGAATGTGCCACCATTTAATGCGTTACGATCGACGACAGGCAAAATAAGCCGTGGTATTGCACCAATTAAATTCATTAGCCGGCGTATTTTTCGGCAATTCCGTACGTCATGCGTAATTGACGTGTCGGCGGCAAAAATCGCGGGAGCCGGTCCTGTTTTGTCGGGTACTGCTCTTGACTTGTTGGTCCGTTCTTTTGGTTCGGCAACGGCATTTTAGACGACATAGCCAGACGGCAAAAAACTCCCAATGTGGCATAAATTTTGTTTCAGCCGTAACTTGTACTATTAAATGTTTAAAAACTGGCTTCGTTCAGACATAAATGTTACCGCCGACCCGCCATGTTTCCGATTAGCCCACTAAATCGCCACACTCTCCTCTTCTTCTTCTGGCCGGGTCTTTTTTTTCCACTTGGCGAATCTTCCCATCAACTGTGCACCATCATGTCCTCTTGCCCATGCCATATCCCGTTAATCTTATTTATTTTCAATTAATGTGGTACTTGTACAAACCGTCGCGGGCGTCACGTTGAAACGTTGCAATTACAAGCTGCTCTTGTCCCATTAACGTTTGTAAATAAATTTTTTCAGTTAACGTCGTGGAGGCTCTCCAAGAGTTCTGGCAGATGAAGCTGGCGAGAGGTGCCGATTTGAGGAATGGAGCTTTGGTGATCTACGAGTCGGTACCATCCAACGCCCAACCGTACGTGTGCTATGTCACACTTCCCGGCGGATCATGTTTTGGCAGTTTTCAGGTAATTATACCCTTCGTTGGCTCACAATTGGGAAACAGTCAATTTTAGCAGATATTCAGTCACATCATTGCCTGCTAAAGATTGTAAAGCAATGTTTTAAGCAATTGCCTACATGCCAAGCTTTATTTATAACAATAATAAAGAATTTTTAATTGTTAACTCCAACTTTGATTACTTGAATATCTTGATAACTCGAAGCTTCAATTAGTCGAATTTCTCCTGCCTCAGGTTTACTCCCCGAGGTTTTTCCTTTCAAGTGACATCTATCTTATGCCCGAAGGGCATTCCCTGTCGGCAACAATTCTTAGGCCAATTATTGATGAATTAGAATAACGTCGGAAACTCCTTCAATTTACTTTATGGAGTTTACATTATTACAATCATCCTAAATTCTAAATGGAAGAAGTAGTTTTTACTAAGAGTGTTTCCAATTAAATGTCTTAAAGACGCCCCTAACATGGTGATTCTTATATTTTGCTTGTAGCCTTCGTGTGAGAAAACCTATAAAAATAAATATGTCGACAAAGCATTCTGGAATGGTTTAATTGTAGCTTTTTTGAAAATGAAAATAAAAAACCTTTCGTCAAACACAAATAACTAACTTTTATGCCTTAAAATAAAAACTTTACATAATAATTTTGATAGTACTGATGTATTACATATTTTATAGGTTTCAAAATGTTATTTTTGATAAGTACTGTACTTTAGCAGTATTTTTGATAAGTCGATGCAAATTGGCTGGCAATGGCGTCCAGGATAAAAATTATGTGTAATTTTTACTTGATAACTGAACTTCCATTACTCGAATATATTAATAACTCGAACTGAATATTTGGTACAACCTTCCATAAGTCCAATTTCTCCTGACTCAGGTAAACTCCTCAAGGTTTTTTCTTTTCGATGATACCTGGGATATGCCCCAACGGCATTCCCTGTCGGCAATAATTCTAAGACCAATTATCGATGAGTTAGAATAATGGCGGAAACTCCCACAATTTACTTTATGGTGTTTACATTATTACTACATCCTAAATTCTAAATGGAAGTATATTTTACTAAGGGGTTTTCCAATTAAATGTCTTAAAGACAACCCTTACAATGGTAATGCTTATATTGGGCTTCTAAACTTCGTGTGAGAAAACCTATGTATAAAAATGTCGACAAAGCTTTTCTGGAATGGTTTAATCGTAGCTTTTTTTGAGAATAAAAAGAAAAATCTTTTTGTCAAACACAAATAACCGAATTTTTTGTATTAAAATAAAAACTTTACAAAATATAATACATAACTGTGATGCTTATATTGGTTTTTTAGACTTCGTGTGAGAAAACCTATGTATAAAAATGTCGACAAAGCTTTTCTGGAAAGGTTTAATCGAAGCTTTTTTGAAAATAAAAAGAAAAATCCAATTAAAAGTTTTAAAGACAACCCCTACAATGGTAATGCTTATATTGGACTTCTAGACTTCGTGTGAGAAAACCTATATATAAAAATGTCGACAAAGCTTTTCTGGAATGATTTAATCGTAGCTTTTTTTGAGAATAAAAAGGAAAATCCTTTTGTCAAACCCAAATAACTGACTTTTTGCATTAAAATAAAAACTTTACAAAATATAATACATAATTGTGATGCTTATATTGGTTTTTTAGACTTCGTGTGAGAAAACCTATGTATAAAAATGTCGACAAAGCTTTTCTGGAAAGGTTTAATCGTAGCTTTTTTGAAAATAAAAAGAAAAATCCAATTAAAAGTTTTAAAGATAACCCCTACAATGGTAATGCTTATATTGGACTTCTAGACTTCGTGTGAGAAAACCTATATATAAAAATGTCGACAAAGCTTTTCTGGAATGATTTAATCGTAGCTTTTTTTGAGAATAAAAAGAAAAATCCTTTTGTCAAACCCAAATAACTGACTTTTTGCATTAAAATAAAAACTTTACAAAATATAATACATAACTGTGATGCTTATATTGGTTTTTTAGACTTCGTTTGAGAAAACCTATGTATAAAAATGTCGACAAAGCTTTTCTGGAAAGGTTTAATCGAAGCTTTTTTGAAAATAAAAAGAAAAATCCAATTAAAAGTTTTAAAGACAACCCCTACAATGGTAATGCTTATATTGGACTTCTAGACTTCGTGTGAGAAAACCTATATATAAAAATGTCGACAAAGCTTTTCTGGAATGATTTAATCGTAGCTTTTTTTGAGAATAAAAAGAAAAATCCTTTTGTCAAACCCAAATAATTGACTTTTTGCATTAAAATAAAAACTTTACAAAATATAATACATAATTGTGATGCTTATATTGGTTTTTTAGACTTCGTGTGAGAAAACCTATGTATAAAAATGTCGACAAAGCTTTTCTGGAAAGGTTTAATCGTAGCTTTTTTGAAAATAAAAAGAAAAATCCAATTAAAAGTTTTAAAGACAACCCCTACAATGGTAATGCTTATATTGGACTTCTAGACTTCGTGTGAGAAAACCTATATATAAAAATGTCGACAAAGCTTTTCTGGAATGGTTTAATCGAAGCTTTTTTTGAGAATAAAAAGAAAAATCTTTTTGTCAAACACATATAACCGAATTTTTTGTATTAAAATAAAAACTTTACAAAATATAATACATAACTGTGATGCTTATATTGGTTTTTTAGACTTCGTGTGAGAAAACCTATGTATAAAAATGTCGACAAAGCTTTTCTGGAAAGGTTTAATCGAAGCTTTTTTGAAAATAAAAAGAAAAATCCAATTAAAAGTTTTAAAGACAACCCCTACAATGGTAATGCTTATATTGGACTTCTAGACTTCGTGTGAGAAAACCTATATATAAAAATGTCGACAAAGCTTTTCTGGAATGATTTAATCGTAGCTTTTTTTGAGAATAAAAAGAAAAATCCTTTTGTCAAACCCAAATAACTGACTTTTTGAATTAAAATAAAAACTTTACAAAATATAATACATAATGGTAATGCTTATATTGGGTTTCTAGACTTCGTGTGAAGAAACCTATTTATAAAAATGTAGACAAAGCTTTTCTGGAATGATTTAATCGTAGCTTTTTTGAAAATAAAAAGAAAAATCCAATTAAATGTCTTAAAGACAACCCCTACAATGGTAATACTTATATTGGGCTTCTAGACTTCGTGTGAGAAAACCTATGTATAAAAATGTCGACAAAGCTTTTCTGGAATGATTTAATCATAGCTTTTTTGAAAATAAAAAAAAAATCCAATTAAATGTCTTAAAGACAACCCATACAATGGTAATGCTTATATTGGGCTTCTAGACTTCGTGTGAGAAAACCTATGTATAAAAATGTCGACAAAGCTTTTCTGGAATGGTTTAATCGTTGCTTTTTTGAAAATAAAAAGAAACATCCAATTAAATGTCTTAAAGACAACCCCTACAATGGTAATGCTTATATTGGGCTTCTAGACTTCATGTGAGAAAACCTATGTATAAAAATGTCGACAAAACTTTTCTGGAATGGTTTAATCAAATAAAAAGAAAAATTCTTTTGTCAAACACAAATAACCGACTTTTTGCATTAAAATAAAAACTTTACAAAATATAATACATAATGCTTATATTTGGCTTCTAGATTTCGTGTGAGAAAACCTATGTATAAAAATATCGACAAAGCTTTTCTGGAATGGTTTAATCGCAGCTTTTTTTGAAAATAAAAAGAAAAATCCTTTTGTCAAACACAAATAACTGACTTTTTGCATTAAAATAAAAACTTTACAAAATATAATAACAAGTATTATATATATTTTAATAGGTCTCAAAATGTTATTTTTAATAAGTACTGTACTTTAGCAGTATCTTTTGTAATATCTAACTTAAATCATTTATAACTTTCTGTGTATATATTTTATTTAATAACTCAAATTCTTGATATGGTTGGAGTTATCTTGGAAGAGGTATTTAAATTTCCAAACATCTGTGTTGATTAAATTTTTTAAGCAATTGGTCTAATCAACTAGAACGGCATCACTTCATGGCCTTTAGATTTCGACAGAAACACTTACTCGGCAAATTAATCGACCACAAAGAAAACGGATCAATTAATTAATTCAAACAGTAAAAATAACATAATGGGCCGGTGTCCGGGAATAAATCGAATTAAACTTAATTTGCCGTGAACTATTTACTCGCCAGATTCGAGCCTAATTGATAAATTAAATAGTTGTTAAAATTGGATTTCGAAGCCAATAAAATTGGTTTCTTGCCGCATTTTATGGCCGTTGTTACCAACATCTTGCAGACTCTTACATAAGCCTTTGTGAGTAACGAGTGCATCGAGATATTTAGTTTTTATTAACGCCGGTGTCAGGTGCAAGATGAAAGTGTTATTACCTAAGAAAGAAGGCATTAATAAAAGATGTTAAATAATAGTGAGAAATCGTTATTTGTCCAGATGATATAAAATAAACTACGAACAATGAACCCGCTTATTGGCCGGACTCTTTTGCCAAAGCCGATATTAATCATCGTCCGGACTCGATTCAACAGGTATAAAAACGTTTGTTTATTGCAGAACTGCCCGACGAAAGCCGAAGCGAGGAGGAGCGCCGCGAAAATAGCTTTAATGAATTCGGTGTTCAACGAGCACCCGTCCAGACGCATATCCGACGACTTCATCGAGAAAGCTGTGGCCGAAGCTAGAACATCGTTCAAGGGCGAATCGGAGGAGGCGGACAACCCGAACACCGGAATCGGGGCGTTCCGGTTCATGTTGGAGTCCAACAAGGGCCGCACCATGCTCGAGTTCCAGGAGCTGATGACGGTGTTCCAGCTGCTCCACTGGAACGGCAGCCTGAAGGCGATGAGGGAGCGGCAGTGCAGCAGACAGGAGGTGGTGGCCCACTACTCGAACCGTGCCCTCGACGACGACATGAGATCGCAAATGGCGCTGGACTGGATCGCCAGGGAGCAGGAGTGCGCCGGATCGTTGAGGAAGGAGCTGAACCAGGCGGAGAGGGAGCTGGAATCGGCACGGCTGGCCGGACGGGAGTTGAGGTTTCCCAAAGAAAAGAAGGATATTCTTATTTTGGCCCATAGTCAGGTCAATGTCAGTTAACGATCTGATCTCTGAGAGTCTTGTGTAGTCGTTTTTATATGCAACAGTTGGTCTGGATCGGGCTACAGAAGACGGTACATCTTTTCAAAGTGCTGCTTCTTCCCTTATTTACTAACTTTTACACGCTGAAGAAGGCGCACTTTGGAAACGGTGATGATGTGAATTTACGTGATATATAAGTATAAGTGTTTTTTAAAAACTAATTTTTAAAGTTACGGTTACGGATAATGAAATTGTACTTGCTTTTTTTGAAAAACAATAAAGTATAATAACTATAATAACTACATATGATGTATGCCGCATTTGATACAGTAAAAATAGAAACAATATATATTTAAGGCGTTTAAAAATTATGAAACAGTAACCCAGTTCCTAAATTATCTTCTAATTTGTGCATCCCGAAACGGTTTTCGAAAAAACGTATTTAGCCATTGATTTGTTCACGTTTTTTGAACGCCTTGTTGCATAAAAAATTTCGCTATACGTTTCGTTAGTAATTATGAGACTGTTTTGTTATTTTAAGTAAATTATTTAATATTTGAAACGTTTGGCAGTGAAAGGTCTTAATCAAAATGTGCAATCATCTAGTAAGAGAAAAATTGGTGTTATCTGAAGAAATTTTAAAACATTTTTCTGTCGAATGTTTCATTTTATGTTGATATTGTAAAATAGGACTGTCAAAGCCTTGATTATTGTTTTAAAGATCTCTTGCTTTAATATATTGTTAATATGTTATCTTACAAAAACCTGCTTCCGAATAAGGCTGAGCATTGGTTCAGAACCAATACTTGCGGCAGCTACGTCAACATTAACAATGACTTGACTTGGTTCATCTTTTCGAAAATTTGTTACTTTGTAAATAAGTGGAATTTGGTTTTTGTGTGAGTGCAGATTAACAGAGTTTAAGAATTTGGAGCCTTAGACTTTGTTAATGTGTGTCGTGAAACATATTGCTCGTTAAGTTGTTGACTGATTTACTAAGATGCTGTTGCTAATTTCTTCGCTAACTGAACATTTTTATTATATTAATAAACTTTTCCATTTAACCGTTTCTTATTTGCGTTGTGTACGAGAAAATGCTTAATTACCATAAACAATGTCAATGGGATTCAATCCAGCATTTTACAAGCTATAAAAACAAATGTGTTGTACAAGTTGCAATAAAACTTGTTTCAAGACTTTCAAAGTCATAAAACAAATTCAAATTGGACAATTAAACCAACTAATTTAACTATACAAAGTAAGAGACAGTGTTAGAATGTACAAATTTCCACTATATGAAGAAAAATTACGTCTCTGATTAATTAATGTTCAAAAGGTATGCAAGAGTTCAAATAAACGGCACTTCCACAATATTAATTTACAGTTAATTGCAAATAAGCCTTAAAATTAAATTTTCATTATTATTAAATATTCTAATGTAGAATTCACAGTTACGTGTTACTTTTTTGCTCATTATATTGACTATAATTTTAGACTATTCTTCGTGTTTTTAGATTCTTCTGTCTAAAAAATTGATCGCAAGAAAATTGCATGACCATAATATTTAACAGTTATTTCCAATTTAATTTAATTTTTATAAAAACTTGTCTGTATAAATACATCCCTAAGTTAACCGTCAAGTTCCAGCAATACCCGTATATAATTTATACAATATAAATTGTATTATGTTAATAGTAAATCAACTTGTTTGGTTTAATTGCCATCTTTGCAGTTCTAACATTTTAATAAGTCAACATTTTGTAGCATTATGCATAAAATAAACGTACATGACAGAGACAACTCCCTACATGATACCACTCATGATTTATAATTATCTGTCGTCCGAAACAACTGTAAAATGTATGACACATAGTGTGTATAAAATACATTTTTTATTTATTTTACATTCAGAGATAACACAGGAGGAATCGCAAGTAGTCTCCTTGTTCTCAAGTCCCGCTACCGGCTCATAGATGGCGCCACATCACTGTAGGAATCTCCCACACAAAAGTATATTTAAATAACACCTAAGAGCTGCGAGACATCTAGACCAACAATCTGGAAACACAACTCGTCAATACATTCTTAGGGTGCCAATCCCGGATTGTTATGGTAATCGTGGGATTTTCAAGCTTATTAAGTTTAATCCTAGGATCTTAAAATAAATCCTGTAAACATGATAAGATCCAATATCACTAAACTTGCTAATTCCTCGTTAACTTTAACGTAAAATCATAATTCAAATTTAAATTTAGGCCTCGTAGTCCCAAGTATGCGACTAATAAATATTAATTTTAACTTTAAGCATTGCCTTGTTGTGTGTATATATATTTTAAATAAATTGCTATTCAAATATTTTAATGACTTACACATACTTATTTCAGCACTTTTCAGTACTTAAGGCAATTAAACCAATGTTATTACACATACTTTTCCATAAAGCTCCTAAGGAAATATATGTTAATTTATTTAGAAAACATTAGGCACGCCCATTTCGTCCCATTTTGCGGAAATAAAACCAACCAAGTACAATTATTGTATTTATTTTTTTCTAAAAAAATTTACACTTATAAATATTAAATATTCGTTTAGTAAATAAATAATCCTTCTTTAACAACAAATCTCGTCATAAATAAACAAAAGTTAAGCGTTTCAATATAAATAAAAAGTCTCTTGTACGTAACAAAGTCTTTGAGCAACACATCACTAACTGCTTATTTAATGTCCATTAGTAATAACTTCCTTTTCTTCCGTTGACTTGTTCTCCCCAGCGTTGCCTTCGCCTTCCGTCTGCTTCTTGTACCTGTCGTCGTTGCTGTAGTACAACGCGATGTCGTTATCGTCCAATATACTTAAGCCGTCATCTTTCACCTCTTCGTTCTGACTCTCGGAGACCTCGGCGTCTTCTTTGTTCTCGGCGGTCTGGACCACCGGTTCGGAGGAGGCGGCTGCGGGTTCGGCGTCCGCGAACCCACCCGCGTGTCTTACGTCCAAAGACTGGTTGGCCGGTAAGAATTGCTGAGGTGGTAACTGTATGACTGATTGGCCAGCAACTCCTCCAGCTGCTCCGTTTTGCTGGGGTTGTTCAATTGCGGCCAAAATCGACTGGAGTAGACCTTCGTTCAGTACCTGAGCGTGGGAGACTTGTTGGGGGCCTGGTGTTCCGTCGGATGATTGAATTTGAAGGGTGTAAGTTCCTAGGTTGCCTTGCAGGGGGATGTTGTTGAGGTCGATGCTTTGGGATTTGATTAGTTCACTGTTTGGGCCGAAGCTTTCGGCTACTGATTTGCCGTATTCGTTGACTTCTTTGTCGTCAGTTTCAATGGTGTTGGCTCTGGTTTCAGTTTTCTGGCTGTGGGCGGCGTTCAAATCTGGTACTCCGTAAGTTGAGTGTGGGACTACTACGGAATTAGCCTGCTGGTTGTAGGAGCCGCCAATGTTCGTTGTCAATGAGGACAAAGCTGCTGTGTAACTATTGGCTGATGGTACTCCGTATGATAATGATGGTAGAGGTTGGGAACTGTGCAAGCTACAATCGTGAGGTATTGAGGTTTGTAGGTTTTGAACGGCATAGCTGCTGGATTGATAGTTATTGCCTTGAAGTAGTCCACCAGTCAAGTCAATATTCAAAGTTGGATGGGAGTGATCCAATCCCACCACAACTCCACCTTGGCTGCCGGAAGTTGCGGAGTACGATCCATCAACAGTTCCTAATGGAGCATTATAGCTAGTTAAAGCCTGAGCTTGTGCGTCTTCAATATGTAATCCAGTATTAAAACTGCTAAGCCCAGATGTTGATGAGCCATGAGCTACATTTTGGAAGGAAATTGATGAATGTTCTGCTGGCAAACTGTATAAAGTCGATGGTTCTGGTGGTTTGGCTATATTAGCAGGTGGTAAATAAGTCGACCCTGAACTGTGACTAATGTCTAGTCCACCTTGAGAGCCAATACTTTGGAACAAACTTCCTTGAGCGGAGCTTCCAAACGAAATTGGTTGTTTGGGTGCCGAGTAGAGAGGAGTACCGTACTGACCATTGGGTGCCCCATAAACACCACTTGGAGGAATCAGTCCAATTCCTGAGGAAGACAGTGACAACCCTTTGTAACCTCTGTGGGAACCGTGGTGTCCATGGGAGCCATGTCCGTGTCCATGTGATCCGTGGTAGCTGTGTGATCCGTGAGAGTTGTGCGATCCATGAGAATGAGAATGGGATACGTGGGAACTGTGGAAGCTCTGGGATGATCCGAACGACGATCCCTGGTTGGTGTATGAATGAGCTGCGGCGTAAGGGCCACTTGGGGCATAGGAATTTAGTGGTGGGGCTCCATAGCTGTCAGAAATCGAATAACCGCTGCCCGAAACTCCTGAAGCTACTCCGGCGCCTGAGGCACCAATACTGTTTCCGTTGGGGAAGATTTCATATCCAATGCTCTTGATGGTGTTAATTTGTGTGTCCTGTCCAAGGTTTAATCCAGACAACCCTAGGGCTAGGGCACCGGATGTGTCGTGCTGCTGGTGGTGGATTTCTTGGGCGTTGGAGCCGCCATTAATTTCCTCACCGGATGAACTTACAATTCCGCCTGAGCCAGTTACGGTGTTTAATGGAGCCCCATAGGAATCACTGATGGCTTGACCCTTGTTGTAACTGCTACTTAAAGCTAAAGAGGCGATGTCGTGTCCCGCAGATGAGTCGTGACCTCCGGAAGTTATGGAAATGTCTTGGGCAATGCTGGCTCCGGCTCCTGAAATGGCGTGGCCGGACACACCGTGTCCTGAAACGTCGTGTCCGAGTGGTGGTGGGCTCAGGTCGTTGTTGTAGCTCAGGTCACCGGCCACGTGGTTGTCGGACGGCGGCACCCCGTAGGAGTCGGTAGGTCTTCTAGAAACTAATCCGGGGATTGGTTGCCAGCCGTCGTACTTGATTTCTGGAGGTGTTGGTGGAGCCGGTGCGCCCGGGTGCGGTGGTTTAGGGTTGGGCGACGGCTGCGGTGGTCCGTAATGGGCGCTCGTGTGGATGGGTCCCTGCAAGCTGACGTCTGGTGGTGCGCCGTATTGGGTGGAAACGCCGTGGCCTGCGTCAGGTACTCCGTATTGGGTGGAGATGGAGTGGCCCGAGCCGAAGGAGCCGAACTGGCTGGAAATGGCGAGATTCGATGAGCCGAAGCCGTGGCTGGAGGTGGCGAATTGGGAGGAGAGTCCGTGGCCGGAGCCGGAGGCGCCGAATTGGGAGGAAAGACCGTGGCCGGAGCCGGAGGTGCCGAACTGGGAGGAAAGACCATGGCCGGAACCGGAGGCGCCGAACTGAGAGGAAAGGCCGTGTCCGGCGCCGGAGGAGCCGAAGCCTAGGGAGCCGAAGCCTACGTTTAAGAGGGATGTGTCAAGTGGGGCGCCGTATTGGGCTGAGATTGAGTGGCCGTGGCCACCGTGACTGCCGTGGCTGCCGTGACTGCTGTGACTGGAGTGGCCGAAAGATGCGTGGGCGAAGCCGCCGGACAAGAAGTTGCCGTTGTTGATTTTGAGCTTGGATGGGAAGCTGACGGTTGATGGTGGGCCGTAGAACGGCTTGGGCCTGTAGTTGCCTTTCGGGAAGTGTTTCTTGGGGTGGAACAAAGGTTTGGAAGGTGCCCCATAGACGGGTTTAGGAGGGCCGTAGGCGTGAGAGGGTTTGTGACCCCTGGGGTTGAAAAGCTTCGGTGGGGTGGCGTGGGGTAATCCGTAAGTCAGAGAGGGTGGGCCGTAGGAGTTGAGGAGACCTGTAGCAGGTGGTGTTATGAAATTAGACGCCGGTGGTGGTTCATAATTGTTGCCGATGGGGATGTTCAAAACTGGCTTTGGCACTCCATAAGTTTGCAAAGGTAAAGCCACCGGTGGAGGTATATCTGGTGGTGGAGCAGGGTAAACGATATTATTGGAGGGTGCATTGGGTACACCGTAGACAGGAACTGGCAAGTTAACGTTGCTTGGGCCTGTGGGTAAATAGGTGTCACTGGGAAGTGGTGCCCCATAACTGTCGGTCAAACCTAGCGAAGCTTCCCTTCTGTTTGCCTTTTCTTCGGTGCCTGCCGCTGCTGAATCCGAGACGCCATTTGAACTTGCTGAATCGTTGGCCGATTCAGAACTTTCTACACTATTGACCTTCGCCTTGTCCTCTGGTTTCGATGATCCGCTGTTCACAACAGCAGTAACTTGTTGCAATGCCAGCAGGCATAGTGTCGCAACAATTATCTGAAATTAATTGAGAGAATTAATTTGGATTGTGGTAAATCGTGCTGTCGGCTTAAGGGGATGAAAAATTGAATTTTGATGATGGTTTTATAATTTGCGTTGGTGTAGGGAGGGGACAGTTTGACAGTTTTGAAACGATCGATACGAATGGCTTGTGGGCGTTTGGACTGTGTGCGACTTGCTTAAATATTACAGAGACGCGTATAATTCTGTACTTTCTATAATGAAATCAAAATGTACACAAAACTACACTAATTGAGTTCCACAATAAAGTATAATATAATTATGAGTCCCGTTCTGGTTTTATAATTTTAAATTTGAACGGTTCATGTGGAATAATTAAATGTGTAAGATAAAGTATCACAATACCGCCAATTAGCTTAAATAGTATCGAGATTCAAGATACGGAACAGGTCTAACTAAAAACTAGCCCGTTCCACATTTTGATAGCATCAAGGAAAGTTGACGTGAAAGTAAATTTTATTAATTGTGCGATAAATAATTCATGTAATGACAATACATTACAATTTACGAAATATTAAGAAAAAATTGCCTTTTGTATTTGAGGCAGGCATCATCAGTTTTGTACGTGAAAGTTTAATCTTTGCCGACAGGCAAATAATCGACCATGAAATATTAATACAACAAAAAAAAAAACAAACGAATTTATCTCACGATTCTCCCACTTTGTAGTAAATCAGATAAAATCGTTCCGGTGACTAAAACCCACAACGAAATATTTAATGCCCATCATTGATCAGCAAAATCTGTTATTATTAAAGACAACAATCAATTAATTAATGTCTAATTATAGCAATATATGAAGAGGTAGTTATTACAATCACTGAGCACGCCAATGTATTGAATCTAGTTGAGAAAAGAGTTCAATAGGTTTCTGTGTGTGTTTTATACTTTCAGATTCAGTTCATTATCTCCGTTTCTGTGTCATATCGTCTGGTCATTCATAAGCGACGAAATCACTCAAAAATCATGTTAAAAACCGACCCAATCGATTAATTAAAATAGAATGAAACCATGTAATTTAAATAAAATTGAATAGTTTATTAAATTTGATGCGAATCATCGCACTGTTAATACCTCTAATTAAAACCCTTTACAGGCAAAAGCTCTTTTGATCAAAATATGGCCGCAGGGCTTTTAACACAATCCCGTCTGCGCAAAAATCATCACGGTCTACAGTTATCTCAATTAAATCGCTCCGACACGATTTCGGGGTGTGATGTTCACAATTTTTAATTTGGTACTTTCATTTATTTAGCAGGTTTTACAACAATTTATAAATAAAGTTAACGGCAGCACACAACAATGGGAATCCAATATGTTCGCCTGTTTGGTTTACCTACATATTTTAATAAAAATTGAATGACTTTCGCTCCGTTCGAGGCGTCTTGGAGAAATTTTATAGTTCTTTATGAATTATTAAGAAAATCGCGTCGTTAAAATGAAACAATCTTTTAGTTGTTGAATAGAACTGGTTTTTTATGTTTATATTTATTCAAGGTTTATTTATGTTTTATTTTAAGATTTCATGTGACATTGAACTTCGAGCTGGTGTGTTTGTTTTGGTGTGATTCGTCTTCAGATGGCAAATAATGACTTTAATAGTTATTCAGCTAATTTATGGTTAATTTTTTACGCCAAGAATGGTTTATTATATAAATTTTGGCAGAAAGTTTAATCCTACCTAAAAAATTCTATTAAAAAATCTGATAAATAATTTCTAGTACCATAAAATTAGTTAAATAAAAATATATTTTAAATAAAGTACATAAATATAGTTAATAAATTGTTATAGATTATTTTTATTTTAAAAATAAGAAATTGGTATTAATATAAAATTAGAATATGTAAAAAAATGGAAATAGAATATATTATATTTTTTATCTTTAAAATAAAAATATAAGAAATTGTAATTAAAACAGATGATAACATTTTTATTTAATAATTAGGAATACCAAATGTTAATATAAAAATTGGATATTTAAGCTATTTTATGATAAAAAATATATTATTTTATTTTAATAAGAAAAATTAAAATCTTAATTAATATAATTATTTTATATTTTTATTTTAACATTAAAACTATAAGAAATTTTAATTAAAGAGGATAATAAAATTTTTATTTAAAAATTAGGAAGAGAAAATATTAATAAAAAATTGGATATGATAGAAAAAAATTAGAATTAGCTATTTTGTAGTGAAAATATATTTTTTTAATAATTAAAACAAAAATTTTAATTATTATAATTATTTTATATATTTATTTTAAAATTAAAAATATAAGAAATTTTAATTAAAAAGGATGATAAGATTTTTATTTAAAAATTAAAAAGAGAAAATATTAAAAAATTGGATATTGTAAAAAATAGAATTAGATTTTTAAACTATTTTATTGTAAAAGTATATTTTTCTTAATAAGGAAAATAAAAATTTTAATTAATATAATTATTTTATATTTTTAACATTAAAAATATAAGAAATTTTAATTAAAACTGACAATAACATTTTTATTTAAAAATTGGAAATAGAAAATATTAAAATTGTATATTGTAGAAAAAAATTAGAATTAGACATTTAAGCTATTTTGTGGTAAAAATATATATAATTTTTTTAATACGAAAAGTACAAATATTAATTGATATAATTTTTTTAAATTAAAAATATATGAAATATTAAGTATTTTAACATTCTTTTTACTTAATATTTCATATATTTTTAAAAATTGGGAATTGAAAATATTAATAAAAAAGTAGATAATATAGTAATTTTCTTTCTAAAAGTATTTAAGCAATTTTGTAAAAAATAATTTTTTAAAATTTGTGTTTTTTTCTTTAAAATAAACATTTTAATTAATACAATTAATTAAGATTGAAGAGAAAATCAGTCAATTTATTGGAAAATAATTAAAAAATATAATATGTAATTAATGCATATTTTTTAATTACATTTAATTAATAACTTTTATAAAAAAATAAATAAAATAATTTCTCTCAGTTTATTTATATACTCAATAAAGGTTTAATTATTTTATTTTAAATTAACTTTAAATTGACTAAAATGTTAAAATTACAATTTATATAATAAACTGAATTTAATTTAAAAGAAATAAAAAAATCTGACTCCAGAAATGAAAATTTTAATAGGAACTAAAAAAGAACTAAACTAAAATTTAATTTCTAATAAGAATATGTAAAATAAATAAATAAATTTTAATATACAAATACATATTTTTAAAGTAAAGATTTAAATGATTTTAATTTTTTTTTAATGTGAATAAATTGCTAAAAAATATTTTTATTTTAGAATTGTATTGAAAATGTAAGAAATTTTAATTTGTATTAAATTATAAAAATATATTTTATATAAAATGTATTTTTCTGTCAAAATAAAATAAAATAAACAATTTTATCAAAGAACCAGAAAATTAGGAAGAGCCTTGAATTCCAAAAAAAGGAAAAAAAAAGAGAGAAAACTAAATAACTAACAAAGGGCACACTGCCGGATATCCTTTGATTAGCGTTTTATCACTAAAATCTCACTTGCCGCACTATCACAAAATAATCATCACTAACCTGTTGCTTCAACATAATGCTAATCCAAAAAAAAGCGTGCGCACTAAAAACTTGACCACTCAACACTACACTACATCTAAGATGTGAATAAGTCTATGGTTTTTTTAAAAATACCCAAATATCAGAGCCGGTAATGGGTTTTATAGAGTGGGCAATATAATATGTAGACGGTGAAGATGATGTCCCCACTAAAGAGCCCCGATGTTCAAGTACGTAACTTAAGAGGAGGAAGGTTGAATGGCTGAGTGTGAGCCAGAGAACACCAAGAAACGGACATAGAAAGTAGGATGAGGAAAGTCGCCGTACCCAGTTATTATAAGTATCACAAGATGCTCCGATATACCAATAAATTAAACATTCTAAAAGATTTTAATGGTGGCCCGACGAAAAACTGCGGCCGGCGATCTTGCCCGGGCTCTTGTAATTGTCTAACGAATACCGGTTGGATAATTAATAAATGCGTGTAATGCAATAAGTGCATTAACTATAATCGTTGCTTTAATGGCTGCTATTACGGCGCTTCATTGAGCTGCACAAAAAGTTTGTAAAGTCTACGTCTAACTTGCACTTCTTGGAAAAAGGACAAGGTGGAATACAAACGTTAGTAATATTATTACGTAGCACTGACATACAATTCATAAATTGCAACTTATGAAATTTATGTGAGCGTTTCATTTATAAGATTTTTCACAAGTGTACATCTTATACATTAAAATGAAAAAATAGCTTTTTTACAATTTTTTTCACTTTAAAATTTTAAAATGTTACTTTTAATTATACTTATTTACTTCAAAATTTTGTTAGTACTTTTAAAAATTTATAATGTCAATTTTAAAATGTTCTTTTTATTTTTTTATATTTTAAGAGCATTAATTTATTTAATAATAATTAAAAAAAACAAAGTTTATAGATTATTAAATTAATTTCTTAAAATTTTCTCCAATTTAAAATTTTATTAGAATTCTTAAAAATTTATATTCTTTTTAATTTTGTATATATTTTTATAGGACTAATTTATATAATAATAATAAGAATTAGTTTTTTATAATTTCCTTTCCAACATAAAATTTTATTAGAATTCTTAAAAATTTATGATATCAATTTTAAGTTATTCTTTTTAATTTTTTATATTTTATTAGTATTAATTTATCTTATAGTTTTCTTCCCCAGCTTAAAATTTTATTTTAATATGTTCTTTTTAATTTTTTATATTTTGGTAGTACTAATTTATTTAATAATAATTAATGAATAAAAAAGAACAAAATTTACAGACTATTAAATTAATTTCTTACAATTTTCTTCCACAGTTTAAAATTTAATTAGAATTCTTAAAAATTTATAATGTCAATTTTGAGATATTCTTTTAAATTTTTTATATTTTAATAGTAACAATTTATTTAATAATAATTAATGACCAAAAAACAAAATTTACAAATTATTAAATTAATTTCTTACAATTTTCTTCCCCAACTTAAAATTTTATTAGAATTCTTAAAAATTTATAATGTCAATTTTAAAATATTTTTTTTAATTTTTTATATTTTAATAGGATTTATTTATATAATAATAATTAGTGAATAAAAAAGCAAAAATTACAGATATTTAAATTAGTTTTTTATAATTTCTTCACCAGCTTAAAATTTTATTAGAATTCTTAAAAATTTGTAATGTCAATTTGTAATGTTCTTTTTAATTTTTTATATTTTAATAGTATTAATTTATTTAATAATAGTTAATGAATAAAGAAACTAAATTACAGACTATTTAATTGGTTTTATAAAATTTCATCACTTTCTTTAAATATTGTTAAAATTCTTAAAAATATATGATGTCAATTTTAAAATGTTCTTTTTATTCTTTTATTTTTTAATAGAATTAATTTATATAATAATAATTAGTAAATAAAACGAAGCAAAAATTACAGATTACTAAATTTGTTTTTTATTTCTTCTCCAGCTTAAAATTTTATTAGAATTCTTAAAAATTTATAATGTCAATTTTAAGATGTTTTTTTAATTTTTTATATTATAATTTTATTAATTTATTTAATAATAATTAATGAATAAAAAAACTAAATTACAGACTATTCAATTAGTTTTTTAAAATTTCATCACTTTCTTTAAATTTTGTTAAAATTCTTAAAAATATATGTCAATTTTAAAATGCACTTTTTATTCTTTTATTTTTTAATAGGATTAATTTATATAATAATAATTAGTAAATAAAAAAAGCAAAAATTACAAACTACTAAATTTATTTCTTCTCCTGCTTAAAATTTTATTAGAATTCTTAAAAATTTATAATGTCAATTATAAGATGTTCTTTTTAATTTTTTATATTTTGACTGTATTAATTTATTTAATAATAATTAATGAATTTAAAAACAAAATTTATTAAAATGTTCTTGTCCAGTTTAAAATTTTATTAGAATGTTAATTTTAAAATGTTCTTTTTATTTTTTTTATATTTAAAAGTATTAATTTATACAGTAATAATTAGTGAATAAAAAAAATAATAAACAGACTATTAAATTAGTTTTTTACAATTTTCTTCTAAAGCTTTTTATTAGAATTTTTAAAAATTTATTATGTCATTTTTAATATATTCTTTTTGATTTTTTATATTTTATTAGTATTAATTTATATAATAATTAGTGAATAAAGAAAAATTTACAGACTATTAAGTTAATTTTTTACAATTTCTTCTCCAGTTTAAAATTTTGTTATAATTCTTAAAAATTTATGATGTGAATAAAAATACTAATTTAATAATTAGTGAATTAAAAATAAAATTTATAGCCTATTAAATTAGTTTTTACAATTTTTTTGTCGCCTTAAAATGTTCTTTTTAATTTTTTGTACTTCATATAATCAGATCAATTTATATAATACATGGTGAACAGAAAAAGGCTTAAATCAATTTTTATATTTTTTATTTTATTTAGCTTATCAAGTCCCTCATATTAACAAAATGAAAAATTTACTGTTATATACAAAAATTAAGCCAAATTAAGCAAAAATCTCTATTTTCTTTTCAATTAACACGTCCACTTTAGTACAGTGTGTATTTTTAAATTTCAAGCCTAATCTAAAATTTCTAATTCGTCAACAACCTTTCTCAACGAATTCATGTTTCAAGGATGTTTTCGTCGTCGAAAAACGCAAACTTTCGATAAAATTGAATTTCCCCGTACCCGAAACGCCCCTCAAAACAACACCCATTGTTAGAAAATTTAGAAGCAGATCGAGATCGTGCCAGTTCTCGAACAAAACTATTGGTTTCGCAAGTGACATTACTCACTACTTTAAACGGATATCGGGGATTAGCCGTGGCCCCGACACTCGCGAGATGTTCCGGAACAGCCGGGGACAATGAGTAACATTTTAGCGGATGATAGTGAAAGTTTTTTTTTTTTTGTCACGGGTCCGGTTCAGTTACATTTTTATTAGCGTTTGTGTGAAAATCGGCGAATAATTCGTGCGGTGAGATATTGTAAGCTGTGGTAATTGATTCGTTCACCCCGTGGCACTTTGGACCCAGTTTGACCCCCTTATTATTTACTTCATTATAAGAGGTACAAAGAAAGCGTTCAGATTTAAATCTTTTAGATAATTCTTAATGGTTCATATTAAACTTTTACATCACTTGTAATAAAATAAATAATAGGGGGTAGAAATGTAACCAATAACCCCCCACTGAACGTCACGACGTTGTGATGATCGACGCAAAATAATAAATCGTAGTTTTCAAATTCAGCCAGTGTGTTTTTTCAAACTAAGGAAGTTTCACCGGTTAAATCCATCATTTCCTTTTTATCGGAGCACATAAAAGCACTTAACGAAGTGTTAAACACTGTCTGGCCGAGGCCTTTTTTGATCATTTTATAAAATTACATAAGGAACTGATTCAACGCTCGGATGAACAGATTAGTGTAAGCACGAAACTAGTGCAAGTGAAGACAACATGCAAACTAACACTTTCCTGACATCACATCAATGTGTAATTATTAATTTGTTATGGTAATCGTTCAGTGACACACAAAGACGATGCTAAAACAATGATGATTGATTGCGCTGAATTATTGCCGATGACATTTTACAATGGGGCTTTCTAAAATTATATTTAACCTCCGTAAAGAGGACAGCGTCTTAAAAAACTATTTTAAGTTTGTTATTCATAATTAACCGACGGTTAAAAAATTACACGAAGAAAAACTTGTGTTTAGTACACAAAGTATAATTCAACTATTAATTTTTTTAAAGGAAACAGATTCTTACTTGTTAAGAAGTAGTTTTATCACTTTTTATAATTATATAAAAACTACTAGGATATAAAATTACTTACTTTTCATATTAGAGAGTTGCATTAAGTTTTAAAAAAACTATTTTGTCTTATAATCTTAATTGGACAAGCAGTTCACAGTTTTGTCAGATAAAGAGGTTTCTATTTGAAATTTTGTGATATCATTTAAAAAATCTGTTTTTTATAGACATACTATAATAATAAAAGAAATCATAAATTCTTGCTTTGCTGAATGAATATTTAATTTTACAGATGAAATTTATTTTATCATTCATCTTACTTTTTATTTTTATCATTCTGAATAAATATTTCATTAATTATGTAGTAACTGAAAGAAGTTCTAGGAATACTAATATAATATTATATTATATAAACAAGTAGAATATAATAATCGTTATAAATATTATTAATTAAAATAATTATACATTTTAACTACTTTTTTATTCTAAATTTGTATAGAAAATAATAAAACAAAGTCTAAAACTAATCATTTAAAAAAAAAGGATTATTTAAAATTATAATAATTGTTATAAATATTGTTAATTACAAAAATAATTATATTTTTTTTGGTAATTACTTTAATTTTTTGTTTTTATTTTTCATAATAAATATAAATATTAATTAATTAAAATTCAAGAAAAATTACTATGATATGTTATTTTCTTATATAAAATAAATTATTATACTCATTTTTAATAATCCTAATTAAAGTATATTTTTTTGCTAATTTTACAATCTAAATTTGTATAAATAATAATAAAAAGACGTCTAACTGTTAAAAAAAAGGATCATTTGCAAAAATTATTTTTAATATTTCAGTATAAATATTTGAATAAATATAATTAGTAACTAAAAAATTCAAGAAACTAAATAAAGTAAAAGAAATATTTATATTTATTAAAAATCTTATTAATTAAAACAATAATTAGATTTTTTACTAGTTTTATCTAAGAAGTAATGAGACAAGTATTTAATGTTAATAAAGTATCCTTTCTAAAAATATTTTCAAAATAATATTTCAGGATAAATATTTAAAAAAATATGATAAGTAACTAAAAAATTCAAAAAACTACTTAAAGTTAAGAGAATTATTTTTATTTATTAAAAATATTATTAATTAAAACAATAATTAGATATCTTATTAATTTTATAATCTAAATATCTCCTTAATTTTTATAAGAAATAATGAAACAAGTGTAAATGTTAATAAAGAACCATTTCTAAAAATTATCATTTTTTAAATAATTTTTCAGGATAAATATTTATATAAATTAAAAATATTAATTAACACAATAATTAGATTTTTTATTAATTTTATAATCTAAATTTCTTCGTATTTATATAAGAAGTAATGACACAATTATAAATGTTAATAAAAGCATCAATTCTAAAAAATATCATTTTTAAAATAATTTTTTAGGATAAATATTTAAAAAATATGATAAGTAACTAAAAAATTCGAGAAACTACATAAAGTAAGAGAATTATTTTTATTTATGAAAAATATTATTAATTAAAACAAAAAATTAGATATTTTATTAATTTTATAATCTAAATTATTATTTATTAAGAAATAATGAAACAAGTATAAATGTTATAAAGCATCATTTTTAAAATAATTTTTCAGGATAAATATCTAAATAAATATAATAAGTAACTAAAAAATTCAAGAAACTAAATGAAGTTAAAGAAATATTTATATTTATTAAAAATCTTATTGATTAAAATATTAATTAGACTTTTTATTAATTGTATAATCTAAATTTCTTCCTATTTTATCTAAGAAGTGAGGAAACAAGTATAAATGTTAAAATGTATCATTTTCAGAATAATTTTTCAGGATAAATGTTTAAATAAATATAATTATTAACCAAAAATTTCAAGAATCTAAATAAAAGAAAAGAAAAAAATCTTATTAATTAAAACAATAATTATATTTTTTTACTAATTTCTTCCTAATTTATATAAGAAGTAATGACAAAAGTATAACTGCCAATAAAGCATAATTTCTAAAAATTATCATTTTTAAAAAGATTTTTTGGGATAAATATAATTACTAATAAAGAAACCATATAAATCAAGAAAATACTTATATTTATTAAAAATCTTATTCATTAAAACAATAATTACACTTTTTACCTCTTTTATAATTTAAATTTCAACTAAATTAAAAATAATAATAATAAAGCAACTATAAATTTCATTTTTAAAATGATTCAATTTTTTAAAAATATTTTATTTACTTACATAAAATGGTAAATTGAAATAAATAAGTAAAACTATTAATTAATTTTTTATGAAATTTACAAATTAATCTATATAAAAAATAATAAAATGAAGTTTAAATGTTAATAAAGGATCACTAAAATAAATTATTTTCCTTCCAAATAAATATTTGAATAAAAATAAAAAAGTATTAATATTTATTAAAAATATTATAAATTAAAACAATAATTAAATTTTTTACTAATTTCGAAATCTAAATTTTTTCCAAACTTGTGTAATAAGTAATTAAACAAGTCTAAATGTTAATAGAGCATCATTTTTAAAAATACCATACAAAGTATTTAATTAATTGTAATAAGTTTTAATTAAATATTATTATTTATTAAATTTTACATTATAAATTTGTATGAGATGTAATAAAATAAAGTCAGAATATTAAAAAAGAAAATTTTCAAAAAAATGCTTTGATTCAATTATTTAAAGTATCATGACATTATTAATTTTCTCATCTTTTTATAACGACTTTTAATTCAAAGGGATTCGCTTTATTTTCAACATTCCATGTAATTAACCGGAACGAAGAGAGTTTCTGACTAATTGACGTATAATTTGCACAGCATTTTATTAAGATTACCATGATAATTGGCCGGTCTGAGAAACATTGTCTTAAAAATTTATGCAACAAATCCATCGGCATTTTCATTGAATCAACCGTAATTTCCATGTTTTCTATTCGTTAGTCATCGAATATTTCACAAATTGTTCTGGCGAGAAATTTGCCGCACCAAGTGTGATATACTTTAAATTAAATCTGGCGTAAGTGAAACCGTTTGTGACTAAGCGTTCGAAAGAAAGTGAGAATTTTTGCAGCAGCTCAAATTCATAATATTATGAATAACTACGTGGCTATTATACAAGTTAATAAAGTAAAATATATTCTTATTAAAAACTTTCCTCAATCCAATTCAGTGAATTAGTCTCGAATGCAACAGTATCATCAGCAAATTAAATAAACTAATTTAATTTCATAAAAATTAGCGGGACGATTAAAATGTGTAATTTATTTCGTTTGTTGTTTGTTGACTGAACTTTCTTTGAGCCAGTAAAAGTAAATTTAACTCCGAATTAGATCGTTTGATTTATTTTACTGTTCGCATTAAACTCGACGTTTTGTTTCAAACTTTTGATACCCATATCACAATAATTAATGGTTGCAGAAAATACTTGTAACAAGGGAAATATTAATGAGTTATTTGATATCCCTGTGCACGCTCCTACTTCAACAACAGGTCTACGTATTTTCAGCTTATTATTACTATATTTATAATATATATGTTGGATACATTGTCGATTAACTACTTATAGACCTATTATTGTATGGGACATACAATAACACAAACAGGCCGATTAATAGGAAAAGTAAATTACATTAAGAGTGCCTTATTATTAAGCCTTAATAAACCCCTATAATTACGTTTCAATATCATTTTTTATTTATAATTAGTGTCATTGATAAACTATTAACTCCAAACAATAGAATTAATGTATCATCTAAGGAGTGAAGTGGGCTAAACTAAACAATAGAATAGAATGATTTTTATTTTCGAAGTTGCTTCTTGATTATTCGTTATCTGTTTGTTAACTTTCTTAGCTAGAAATTTCGTACACTTAAATATGCGAGATCGAACTTTCACATACAATTAAAAATATAACAAACTGTTAGATTATGATCATTTCCATTTATAGAAACTGTATCGGTTGTTTAGGTTAATGTTTATTAGGCAAATTTTATGGCAGTCTCTTGTTTAATAAAAATCAGGAAGGGAAAACTTAAGATTTAATTTACGTTAGGTAGTAATTAGTGTTTGTCGCTATACTATACAGTGGGGGTCATTATTAAAGCAACTTTTTAAAATGTTAAATAATTTAGCCATAGTTCTTTTATTTAATGTGATCTGTAAAATAATATTTTTATTCCATAAAATGTTACATATATTTTTCTTGATTTTGCTAGACCTTAAATTTTACAATTTTTTAAATAATAAAATTTAATTAACCAGTTATATAGTAGACACAGTCATAACAGAAAAAACAATTGAACATTATAGGTACTAGGGTCATTTTTTAATAAATTTTAATAAGTTACTACTATGTACATATATGTAATTTAAATAAATTATTTGAATAAATTTTTATATTTTATTTTTATATTTTTTTATTAAACTGTATATATATTTTATTGATACTCAAAATAATCTTCAAAATTTTAAATGAGAAGTTCTACCTCATCCACCACATAGTCCAGACATTTCTCCATGTGACTATTATTTATTTTTGTCATTTGACATTTTTTTACATAATAAAGAGTTTAATTCTAAAGAGAAGAACTGAAAACTGAGATCTTTTCTTCAGTTCCAAGAAATCACTATTTTTTCTAGTGACCAGTTGGTTGTAGAAATGTAGCCAAATATTATTGATTATAGTGGTTTATAGTTCGACAATAAAATTTATTTTACATAAATACAAAACAAAAATTACTTTTTTGGTATTTTTTGGACGCCCTGTAAAGTGCTTTAATAAATTAAAACTATTTAAGTTGTCACTGTTAAATTTCCTTTGACACAAAAGAATGTGGAATTAATAATACACCCAATCGACAACTTTCATTTTTCTAACATGTCTCATTTAAATTTTTCATTCTAAATGATAAAAAACCTAAATAAAGACTGAATTTATTAGTACAGCTCATATTTTTAATATATTTTAATAAGTTACTATAATTATGGCCACTATTGTGTACATACATGTTCAGGGTGTTTCAAAATAATTGATTTTGGCTTGTACCAGTATTTCCTAACAAGATAGAGAAAAACTTTTAAAAAATATTATTTAAATGTATTATTTGAATAAATTTGTATATTCTATTTTAATATATTTTTATTAAGCTGTATATTTTATTGATAATCAAAATAATCTTCAAAATTTTAAATGAGAATTTCTATTCCATCCACCACATAGTCCAGACATTTCTCCATGTGACTATTATTTATTTTTGTCATTTGACATTTTGTTACATAATAAAGAGTTTAATTCTAAAGAGAAGAACTGAAAACTGAGATCTTTTCTTCAGTTCCAAGAAATCACTATTTTTTCTAGTGACCAGTTGGTTGTAGAAATGTAGCCAAATATTATTGATTATAGTGGTTTATAGTTCGACAATAAAATTTATTTTACATAAATACAAAACAAAAATTACTTTTTTGGTATTTTTTGGACGCCCTGTAAAGTGCTTTAATAAATTAAAACTATCTAAGTTGTCACTGTTAAATTTCCTTTGACACAAAAGAATGTGGAATTAATAATACACCCAATCGACAACTTTCATTTTTCTAACATGTCTCATTTAAATTTTTCATTCTAAATGATAAAAAACCTAAATAAAGACTGAATTTATTAGTACAGCTCATATTTTTAATATATTTTAATAAGTTACTATAATTATGGCCACTATTGTGTACATACATGTTCAGGGTGTTTCAAAATAATTGATTTTGGCTTGTACCAGTATTTCCTAACAAGATAGAGAAAAACTTTTAAAAAATATTATTTAAATGTATTATTTGAATAAATTTGTATATTCTATTTTAATATATTTTTATTAAGCTGTATATTTTATTGATAATCAAAATAATCTTCAAAATTTTAAATGAGAATTTCTATTCCATCCACCACATAGTCCAGACATTTCTCCATGTGACTATTATTTATTTTTGTCATTTGACATTTTGTTACATAATAAAGAGTTTAATTCTAAAGAGAAGAACTGAAAACTGAGATCTTTTCTTCAGTTCCAAGAAATCACTATTTTTTCTAGTGACCAGTTGGTTGTAGAAATGTAGCCAAATATTATTGATTATAGTGGTTTATAGTTCGACAATAAAATTTATTTTACATAAATACAAAACAAAAATTACTTTTTTGGTATTTTTTGGACGCCCTGTAAAGTGCTTTAATAAATTAAAACTATCTAAGTTGTCACTGTTAAATTTCCTTTGACACAAAAGAATGTGGAATTAATAATACACCCAATCGACAACTTTCATTTTTCTAACATGTCTCATTTAAATTTTTCATTCTAAATGATAAAAAACCTAAAATTGGACTGAATTTATTAGTACAGCTCATATTTTTAATATATTTTAATAAGTTACTATAAATATGGCCACTATTGTGTACATACATGTTCAGCGTGTTTCAAATTAATTGATTTTGGCTTGTACCAGTATTTCCTAACAAGATAGAGAAAAAATTTTAAAAAATATTATTTAAATGAATTATTTGAATAAATTTTTATATTTTATTTTAATATTTTTTTATTAAACTGTATATTTTATTAATAATCAAAATAATCTCAAAATTTTAAATGAGAAGTTCTACCTCATCCACCACATAGTCCAGACATTTCTCCATGTGACTATTATTTATTTTTGTCATTTGACATTTTTGTACGTAAAGAAGAGTTTAATTCCAAAGAGAAGATGAAAACTGAGATCTTTTCTTCAGTTTCAAGAATTCACAATTTTTTCTAATGACATAAAGTTGCTTGTAGAATGTTGGCAAACAATTGTTTACAGTTTGTCAATGAAAGTTATTTTACAAAACTACAAAGCATAAATTACTTTTTCTTTTTGATATTTTTGGGACACCCTTTAAAAAACTTTATTAAATTAAAACTAAGCCGTCACTGTTGAATTTCCTTTGACAGCAAAGAATGAGGAATAAATAATACACCCAATCAACAACTTTCATTTTTGTAACACGTCTCATTTAAATTTTTCATTCTAAATAATAAAAAAACCTAAAATCAGACCGAATTTCCTGGCGCACACAATTATACTAACAACGGATCCGAATCGGCTCGAGCTTTTACTTAATTATCGCAAAAATTAGAGAAAGAAATTAGCACCTTCATGCACTAATGCCTTACTCCAAATTGCGATGCAATTATAAGAATAAAAAGAAACAAATTGCTATGTGTCACACGATTTACGCAAAATATGTAAATGACGGCATTTTATTTTCTTTCACGTTCTGTGTTTATGGTGTGAAAATGCACAAACTTTCTTCTAAGCAAATTTTATTGTCACTAAATTGCCTGCAGGTGAATTTTGAGTTGCGTTTAACGTTAAATAAACAATAATTTTCGTGACCCCACTTACGATTCGCGATTAATAACGTGAAAATTCTCCTCCCACATATTACCATTTAAATAATATTCGTGTTCGTTACGAAAACTTTCTTTTTAAACATTTAAATATCGTAACTGTTTATAGAACAAATTTGCAATTGTTTAAAGAAATTTATTCACTCATTGTTTACGGAATTAAAATTCATTTATTGCAGGAAGTTTCTCTGGTATCGCAATATTATACGCTATTAATTGAATAATGTTTATATATTGATTTTATTGGCCTCAATTATTAAAAGATCAATTTTAATAGTTTTAGAATATTAAATATGTTTCCCCAAACATAAAATTATACAGTATTGTCATCAGTAGGTGTTTTTTATTGATTTAAAGACCTCGATAGTATCTTCAATAAATGTAATGAAATAAAAAAGTCATATATTAACATTTATTAACTTATCTGATGTGGTCGATAAATATGTTTTATGAAATTAGACTATTTTGATATCATTTTTGACATGTAAAGCTCCCTAATGATTTAGATCGATTAACAAAATAAAAATTCTCCTAAAAACTGACAATTTTCTCAATAAATTTTGATGAATTTTTAGGTTTATATTTTATCAAATTGGACTGACTTCAATAACCACAAAACTAATATTCGAATATTTAAAAATATGTGAAGCCCTCAATAATTTTAAAGGAGTAAAAAAATTCTAATTCTTCAAAAAAACAACAATTTTCTTTATAAATTTTGATATATTTAATTTAAATATGTCCCACGTTAAATTTTATAAACTTATTTTATCAAATTGGACAATCCTGTGACTCAATATTTTGACTTTTTTTAAACAAATAAAGACCTCAATATTCAAAAAACTAATATTTGAATATTTAGAGACATGTGAAGCCCCCTAATAATTTTAGTAGAGTAAAAAATTCAAATTCTTCAAAAGAAATGACATTTTTCTTTATAAATTTTGATGTGTTTAACTTAAAAATCTCCTACGTTAAATTTTATGAACTTTTAGGTAGATAAATATATTTTAACAAATTAGACAGCTTTGTGACTCCATATTTTGATTTTTTTTTAAACAGATAAAGACCTCAATAACCACAAAACTATTATTCGAATATTTAAAAACATGTGAAACCCAGTAATAGTTTTAATGGAGTAAAAAAATTCTAATTCTTCAAAAAACCAACAATTTTCTTTATAAATTTTGATATATTTAAGTTAAATATGTCTTAAGTTAAATTTTATAAACTTTTAGGTCGATGAATATATTTTATCAAATTAGACAGCCTCGTGACTCCATACTTTGATTTTTTTAACAGATAAAGACCTCAATAACCACAAAACTAATATTCAAATATTTAAAAACATGTAAAAAAATTTAAAATTCCTCAAAAAATTGACAATTTTCTTCATAAATTTTGACGTATTAAAAACATGTGGAGCCCCCCAATAATTTTAAAGCTGTAAAAAATTCATATTCTTCAAAAAATTAATAATTTTTGTAAATTTTTAACGTAATATATAAAATTTTTTTCAAAGTTATTTTTAATATAACCAGAATTATTTATTTAAATAAGATTTATTATATTTAATTGTCCATTTTTGAAGATAATTTTCATCAAGTCTCTCACGTTACCTAAAAAAAAACAAAAAAAAATAAAACAATGTCAGGACACCCAAAAAATAATAACCGCGAATAAATATGTTTACACGACCTTAAAAAGGAAGTAGAAATATTTCGGATGGGCGTATTCTTCGTTTTATTGAAGAAAGCTAATGCCCTTGAGTGAAATACCTTGTCTGAGATGGAGAAAGTAATGTATGCTGTTCTTAGTTGCCTCAGCCGATCTGTGTCATACAAGAGACGCACGGAATTATTTGGTGGTGTTTAGTCATGAATAGAATTTTTACTTTTTATCGATTCCGTTCAATTCGTTTGTGCATATGTGGTTTGTATTTTGTATTGTTCGAATTTCTTTCTTGCGTCATGTCCATTCAAATCATGTGTGTGTACAGGATGTTGTTACAACATGACGTTCGATATTTTGTAACTAAATTTTTTTCATTGTACAAGTTAATTTTCAATTGAACACGTTGATTACGGTCACTAATTCATGAAAAGTAAACGCTGATGTTCGTTTTTATTTCATTCATATTAACATATAAGTTATTATTAATTATTAACTGTTTTTTAACACGTGCCCACACAAATATATAAATATTTACAGTTTTTAAATGTGGCACAAAACAAAAAATTACGCATTATGTGCCAAATTTAGTTCAGTTACGATCGCTTTAATGAGTTTTTGAAGAGGAATTCAGTATAATTGCATAATTATACGTCCCAAATTTTTAATTAAATGTTTTTAACTTTTACTGAAAATATTTTAATATTAGCTGTGAGTTTCTTAAAATTTTATTAATTATTCATTAAGCGACAAAAGATGAATATTCTAATTATCTTCAGTGTATACATTATAATAAAGCATTTAATAATCAGACTAAAAATAGAATTTCACACAAAATTCATTGTAATAATCTTTAAAAATTTAAGTTACTGAAATATTATTTTTTTTTTAAAAATATGTTGATATATTTTTTAAATATTTAACTTTAAAAATGATGAAAATAATTAATTTAAATAAAGAATTTAATAATTAGAATTAATTGTAATTTTTAAATTATTAAAATACTATTTTTCAAGAAATTTGTATAATTTTATAAAAATATTTTTACCTTTAAAAAACAATTCATAATCAATTTAAAAATACAATTTAAAATAAAGTTAATTATAACAATTAAAAAAAACAATAATGAATTATTCTTAAATACAATTTTTCCAAAAATCATTGTTATATTTCTATATATTTTATAGTATATTATTAGATTATTATTAAAATTAAAAATTAGTATATTAATTTATTAATTATAAAGAAGAATGAAAAATAACATGAATTGTAACAATTTAAATGTTTAATGTTTTTTTTTTTTGACAATGACAGTTTAAAAATGGAATTCAAAAATAAACTAAAAATTAAAAAAAAAAAATTAAATTGTTACAATGCAATTTCTTCCAAAATATGTTAATATTTTACTTGAAAATAATCGTCAGTTTAAAATATTTTTAAATATTTCCCATGAAAATTAATCAGATTAAAAATAGAATTTAGAACAAAATTAACTCTTTGTTAAAATATTTATTAAAATATTTTAACAAAGATTTAATGAATTGAAAATTAATGACAAAATCTGTAGTATAATAAAATAAATTATTAATTTACTATTTATTTCAAAATATTACAAAATTAGTATTAAATTATTAAAATTTTTCCCAAATATATTAAGAATTTTTAAAAATATTTCCAATTATTAAATTAGCTTAAAAATAGAATTTAAAACATTTATTGTAAAAATCTGTTAAAATTATTAAAATAATATTTTTTCAAATTCCAAAATATTCAGATATTTTTCTTTTAATATTATTCTTTTTTGAAAAAATTTAAATTATTATTATTCTCAAGTATATTCATGTTTTTTTAAAATCCCTTCCCCCTTAAATGTTGATGAAATAATTATTTTAAAAATAGAATTTAAAACAAAATTAACTTTTTATTAAAATATGTATTAAAATTTGAAAATTAATGGACTAATATATAATAAAATAAATTATTAAATTACTGTTTATTTGAAAATATTTAGATCATTTCCTTTTAATATTTTTCTTCTTTGAAAAAAATTAAAATACAATTTTTTCCAAAATATATTGATAATATTTTAAAATATTATAGATTCCTTTGAAAATTAGTAGAATAAATAATTAATTATAAAAAATTTAAATTAAAACTAATTGTAACAAAATTTAAAAAAATAATTAATCAAATAGCTATTTTTTACAAAATATTTAGGTAATTTTATTTTTTTGAAAGAATTAAAATTATTGAAATTCGATTTTTTCCCAAATATATTAAGAATTTTTTAAAATATTTCCTTCCAACCATTAAATCCTTTCCTCTTAAATAATGATGAAATAAATTATTTTGAAAATAGAATTTAAAACAAAATTAATTGTAAAAATCTTAAAACAAAATTTTTTTCATTTTTTTTTTAATTACAAAAAATTATTATATTTCCAAATATTTTAATATTTCTTATCGGGGTTCTTAAAATTATTAAAATTCAATTTTCCCCAAATATATTCATAATTTTTTAAAATTTTGAAAATAAATTAAAAAAATAATAATCCTAAAAAATGTATTAAAATGTTAATTTTTCCAAATAATATTAATATATTATTTTAATTTCCTTAAAAATTTAATCAGTGCAAAAATAGAATTTGAAACAAAATTGACTTGACTAATAAATATTCATAATTTTTTTAAATAAATATTTTATTTCCTTTTGAAAATGACTAGAATTAACTATAAAATAATAACAATTCGTATCTGAAATATAATAAACGTTGTGTACAAATGATTTGAATAATTAAAAGTTTGCAAAAAAATTTCCATTGTTTTATTGTATTTTAATATGTATTTCCTGTGCAATTATTTATTCATTTACCATAAATACACATATTACAAATATTTGCTATATAAGCAAACAAATCGTTTTTCATGAAAAACATTTTATTACCGTTCAGTTTCACTTTCTACAAACCTAACGATCCTAGAATAATTCGAAATAGTCCTGCCCATTTATAACATGGACATAACGATCGAGTGTTTGACCCGAACAAAAGAAAGTAAAACAAATAAATGTCGCGAAACTCTCTTTCTATTATTATTTGCATAAGGGTGTTTTACTTGAAATTACAACGTTACCTAACTTTATATCATAATTGAAAATGATGTTTTATGTTCTGCCGACTTGTAAAATGCAAAATTACATGTTTTATTCGCAATGTACACTTAAGTAACACGTAAATAATTAAGCGTCATTTCAATTTTGTTTCCGGTTGAAATGTTGGCGTTGGTTTTGTTTTACAAGCGGGCATAACATCGATTGTACAAACTATAAATCCGTTTTGTTTCACCAACTCGAGTTGGGGAGTTTAAAACGTGAAAATTCATGTTCGTGTTATTTACGTTCATCCAACCGCCCCAACTTGCGATGTGTACAGATATAATGGTCTTGAATATTGCAAGTTCAAGTTCACGCTTTTATCAATTTGTGCTATTCACTTCTGAGGTACTTGGAAAAGTTATTTTTAGAGAAATCAATGCACAAAGGATACCGCCTACAAGGCATTTTAATAAAACTAAGATGAGAGTAAATAAAAATTTATGCAGTTCAGTGTTTCGTGTCTTTTTAAATATGAGACGCTCAACTTTTACAAAGACAGTTTCGTTCTTTAATAAACGTTGCTTCGTACAAATTGGTGTGTTCAAAAATAATTTGAGTAACAAGCTTCGAGTGTTGACAAACGATCAGCAAAGTAAAAATATGAAAAACAACAAGTTTTATAAATTACCCATTCGGGAAATTTATTTATATTTATGAGAAATGTAATAAGTAAATATATAATATAACCAAAAACTGATTGATGACATGTATGAAAAACTTACTTTGCGTTGTCAGTTGCCCTGTTAACTACTCCCGTTCTGGACCTACCTGAAACCATAAAAAAAAATTAATTAATTGTCTAATTAATAAATAAAATTATTATTACCTTTATTGCCCTTTCCCTGTTGCCTTATCGTCCCTCCAACCGTTAGTTATCATAAACTAGATGGGACCAAGTCTTTGACGAACATTTTTGAACATTAATCTTGTTTTTCAACGATACTCTCATCTGAAAAATAAATAAAAAGTCCTCCCTAAATATTCTAACTAAGTACAGAACATTTTGAGAATATGATTTTATGAGCAACTAAGCTAAACTCAATAAATGAGATTTTATTAAAATTAAGCATTCAACATGAACACTCAACTTTATCCAAGTACCAAATACTTTTAAGAACTTTAAACTCTACTTATTTAAGTAATGTATTCAAATTTTATGATGATTTATTCTTTACTTTTAGAATTTTAACAATTATCTGTTTTTATATTATTTTTATATTACATTCATTAATAAATATAAAAATTTAATAGTTTTTTAAATATATTCTATTGCATTATCTTTCTTTTAATATATTTTGTTCATTTACATATAACAATGTATAAGAGTAATAGAAATATTCAGTTTCAAAAATTATAGACTTTTAAGACATTAAATATAAAAGTTTTGACATATGTTTTTACTTAAAAATTTTATACATACATTGATATGATTCATTGATACTAATTAACACAATTTTTATAATAATAATCTAAATTTGTATTATTTTATATATTTTTTATTATTGTTTGTATCTAAAACAAAAATTGTACATATCAAATTAAATCAAGAAATTATTAATTTAGTTTTTATGAATTATTTTTTATTTGTATTTTATTTTAATATTTATTTATTTTCAATAAAATTTGTTTTAAAATTAATATATTATTAATTAATCTATACATATAAATAAAATTGGTGTGTCTGTTTGTAATATTGAAATAACCGTTTCTTACTACATGCATATGAATATAAATACGGTACATACACCAAAATAACATTTTTTACAATTTTTGTCTCTCTGTCTGTCTGTCTGTTTGTTCCGGCTAATCTCTAAAATGGCTGGATCAATTTTGATGGGACTTTTATTGGCAGGTAGCTGATGTAATAAGGAGTTTCTTGGGCTACTTTTATTTTAGAAGAATAAAGTAATATTGAAATGTCCAAGTACTGTCCAGAACCACGTGCATGCCACCACTGGGTTATCACGTCGGACGCCTCCCGGACTAAGTCGCGGGTACAGCTGGTTAATCATAAAATTAATTTAAATTAAGAAGAAGTTCTTTTAATAAAATGATTATGTCTTTTAGTTATTACGTTTTTAGTAATTTTATGGGAATCTAGGAAGAATTATTTATTTTTACTTTTTTAATGATTTTTCAGGAAATTACTATAGTAAAAAAATAAAGATCCATAAAGTATTAAAGTGAAACTGTAATTTAATCAGTATGAATTTAATCGTATGGATTTTATCATATAGATTTTAATTGTATGGAAATTGATCGTATGGAAAAGATCGTATGAAATTTGATCCTATGGAAAATGATCGTACGGATTTTGATCGTATGGATTTTGATCGTATGGAAAATGATCGTACGGATTTTGATCGTATGTAAAATGATCATATGAATTTTGATCGTATGGATTTTGATCATATGGAAAATGATCATATGGATTTTGATCGTATGTAAAATGATCATATGGATTTTAATCGTATGGAAAATGATCGTATGGATTTGATCGTATGGAAAATGATCGTATGGATTTTGATCGTATGGAAAATGATCATATGGATTTTGATCGTATGGAAAATGATCATATGGATTTTGATCATATGGATTTTGATCGTATGGAAAATGATCATATGGATTTTGATCGTATGGAAAATGATCATATGGATTTTGATCATATGGATTTTGATCATATGGATTTTGATCGTATGGAAAATGATCGTATGGATTTTGATCGTATGGAAAATGATCGTATGGATTTTGATCATATGGATTTTGATCATATGGATTTTGATCGTATGGATTTTGATCGTATGAAAAATGATCGTATGGATTTTGATCGTATGGAAAATGATCGTATGGATTTTGATCGTATGGATTTTGATCGTATGGATTTTGATCATATGGAAAATGATCGTATGGAAATTGATCGTATGGAATTAGGTCACTATACGCTTTTAGTAATGAATTTCTGAAATTTTAGTAGTTTTTTACGTTTTTCGTAACATCGTTATATGTTTTCTTCGAAACTAAATTGTTCGAGAGAACCGAAATTTCTTCCAATTTTGCTTTCACAAGAAATTTATTTCACAATAATTTTCACATGAAATTTTTATAATTAATTTTTTGGTTATAGAAGTGTAATAAACAGCTTGTATTCTATATAATTATATAAAAAACAAAATTTAATTTTTACGAATTATTTTTTATTTGTATTTTATTTATTTTTTCAATAAAATTTAAGTTTTAAAATTAATATATTATTAATTAATATTTATATATATTTATTACTGTTTATACATAAAAAAATTATTCATATCAAAATAAATTAAGAAATTATTTTTTTACTTTTTTTTGTCAATAAAACATAAGTATTAAAATTAATATATTATTAATTAATATTTTATATAGTTTTTATTATTGTTTTGTATATAAAATAAAAATTATTTATATCAAAATAATTTAAGAAATTATTTTTTTACTTTTTGGTTTATAAATAATGTATAAAATTAAATTAATTATTTATATTATTTTATAATTATTTAAGATCATATTATAAAAATATTTTAAATTTAAATAATTGACAATAATATATAATTTATTATTAAATTCAATCGCTTAGATATATTTTAGCTAGTAATTTTTATTTAATAAATAAACTAACTATGAGCACACATTTCATAATAATAATTTAAATAAATATAAATTGTTTTTTTATATATTTTTTTATGAAACAAATTATTCATTTTTCATCAACTTAACAACAATATTAAAAAATTACAAATTCATTTTTACGAATTTTTTCTTATATCTCGTTATTTATTATGTATATAAAATATAGTTTAAAAGAGATAGAATTAAATTTATTAAATGAAAATAATTCAAAGTATATTATTAAATGTATAAAAATAATTCTTGTTTTTAAAATTTCAAAATTAATTTTAATAAAATAAAATAAAAAAGAAGAGCTATTATTTAATGTTCTTGAACATTAAAAGGTTAGAATTTTAAATAAATAATTATATTAACCATTTGTTTCTTTTTTAATATTTAATTGAGCAATTAATAAATACATTACTTTCGATTTCCAAAATTATTAATATATATTTATGGAAACAAACCAAAATAATTTAAAAAATAATAATAAAATTTAATTTTAATAAATTGAATAATTTTTTTATTACGTGAGTACAATAAAATTTAATATAATATGTAAATAATTAAAAAGTTAAATAAATAAACATATAAAAAATTAATTTGTTTTTAAACTACTAAAATCTTAAACTTTATTTTTCAGTAATATTTCCGTTTTATTTAAAACTCATAAAAAATTACTTTATTTTGTTTTGTAAGTAATAATTGATATATGTATGAAACTAAAATGATAAAAATTGATGGTTAGTTGATAATTTTAATTTAAATTCAGACATAAACTACTTATTGAAAGAATTTTAAAATATTTAATAACTGTTAATTTTTTATTGTATGCATATAAATGATTGGGATTAAAAAAATCAAAACTAGTCAATTAACGAAAATATTCAGTTAATTAATTAGTTCATTAACCACTAATAATGATAATTTTTTATTTTTTTCTAAACATATTTACTAACAGTTAATATTTTCTTAATAATCACATTATTTGTTTAATTTATCAGAAAATGTATTTATTTTTGTTAATACTATTTTTGTTGCAATCTAAAACAATTTATTTTGCACATTTTAACTACAATCAATCCAAAGTATTATATAAAAAATATGTAAAGTGAAATAAATATATAATTCGCTTAAATTACTGTGTTATTGAAAAGAAAACTGAAACTCAAGAAAAACATTTCCCGTAATTTCACAACGTGACAAATTATCAATAAAAATAAAAACAGACATATCCTCGTTGCCTCCACTTCGAACATCAAGACGCCCCGGGACAATTGATCAAACGGAAAATGAGAAAAACGTTGAAAATTCCAAATAAATTGAATCACGGAAACACGAGTCAACGAGATGAAAGACGAAGGAAGGCGGACGGACGGTACCTGGTGGACGTGTTATGTGACGAGAATCTCGCTCGTCACGAGATACCTGTATGTATGTATATAAGAGAAAGTAGGACCTTGAACACTTGCCGACTCCGAAACACGCCGGCATTCTTGGCACAGGTGGGTCATCTTCACTGTTTTTTAACACCCGGATTTAATTAAAACTTTTAAAAACGTCAAACGTTTATGTTTCCAATTAATGGTGGTTTCTAAGACGCACATCGCTTTGATGTTCTCGTCCAATAAGCGGACTTTTGCCTTGGCTTGTGTCTCACAATTGCGATTTGTGTCATTTAGTTGGAGAACAAGGCCTTTTGAAGCACGACGCCGGGATTAGAGAGTAATAATATTTTTGAAAATTAAATAATTACACGATGAAGATCGTTTAGAAAATGTCTATTTTATGGACGGCTTAATGAGCAACTGACTAATCAGTACAATCGTTTTATAGAAGGAATCCAGATTGTCTGATTGTGAAAAGTGCAATCTGTTAAGCGACCGGAGTCGGAGTTATTTCCCACGTATTACTTTTATAATTAAAATTCAATTAAATGTGCTTTTATTTGAATATAATCCACGTTATATTGAAATTTTGTGAGTTTTATTAATACACAAACGTTAAAAATTTGTGTTGATGCACATCACAGGCAACAGATGCTTTTTAATGTAAATTTTACACTCGTTTCTTTAGATTTAATTGCGTTTTTATACAAAAATTTTGTTAAACATTTTAATATTTACAGAAAATTATTTTAACCTACATCTGCAAAATTTTTCCTAAATTAATTATTCAAAACATATTACCGACTTGTTGAAAAGTTTGTACAAGAAATGTATCTAAAAGTCAAAATTCAAATTTGTATCTAAAAAGTTAAAGCTCTACATACAAGGTGTTTCTAAAATATGTGGTCAAAATTTGGGAACAGTTCAATAATGAAGAAAATCTAAATAAGTTTTTCTTATAATCTTAGCACAATTTAGAAGTAAAAAGGGGCTCTCAATTAATTTTGATTTTGATGAAAAAAATTAAAATTAAAACATTAAAACTGAAATATCTCAAGAATGGCTGTCATAATCAAAATTAATCAAGAGTACCTTTTTTCTTCCAAATTGTGCAAAGAATATGAAAAGATAATACATTCAGTGGCGTAGAAAATTGGACAATTCAATTAAATAAACTTTTTCCATAATGACAAAGTAGCGTAGATTCTAGGGGGTGCCACTTTTCTCACCCTATTTTCCTCACCACTAAATATTTTTTAGAACTATTAAGCTTTTCATATTCTTTGTATAATTTATAAGAAAAAATGTACTCTTGATTAATATTAATTATTTCAGCCGTTTTTAAGATATTTCAGTATTTGAAGAAAATTAATGTAAAAATTAAATATGACATTCTCAAAAACGGCTCTGATAATCAAAATTAATCTTTTCTCTTTGAAATTGTTCAAAGAATATGAAATGATTGGTATTTTTAAAAAATATAAATGGTGTTCAAAATATGATCAGAAAAAGAGAAGAACCCCCCAGAATCTACACCACTGTAATAATATGGAAAAAGTTTATTACATTGGTCCAAAAGTTTCGGAAATATGAGAAAAAAATTTTTGAAATTTAAATTTAAGGGTCTGTTTTTTTTTTCATGAGAAACTTTAGAAGAAAATTTTATTTAGATTTTCTTCATTATTGGACGTAAATTATTTATAATTAATTATTATGTAATAGCAAAGTTGATTTGTTATTTTAATTAACTTTTATAATAATTTTTAACAGATGTTCTCTAAATCCCGATAAGACTAATTTTGACTGTGTGACAAAATGTTAAAAATAATCTATAAGATAGCTGGTCAAAATTTGGGACTAATAATAAAGAAAATCTTACTAAAGTTTCTCCTGAAGGAAATGCATCCCCTAAAATTTAAATTTCAAAAACTGTTTTTTACTCATATTTCCGTAACCTTTGGTCCAATCGTCTTTGAATTTGGTATGTATTATCTTGAAATATGTACCTACAATTCAATATAATAAACTTTTTCTATAATAACACAGTAGCGTAGATTCTGGGGGATGGTCCCCTTTTTCTCGCCCTATTTTCCTCACCACTGAATATTTTTTAAAACTATTAAGGTTTTCATATTCTTAGTATAATTTATAAGAAAAAATGTATTCTCGATTAATATGATTATTACAGCTGTTTTTAAGATATTTCAGTTTTAGTCTTTGAAGAAAATTAATATAAAAATTAAAGATCAAATATCTCAAAAATGACTGTAATAATCAAAATTAATAAAGAGTACTTTTTTCTTCTAAATTATGCAAAAAATATGAAAAGCTTAATAGTTTTAAAAAATATTCAGTGACGTATAAAATATGACGAGAAAAAGAGGAGCACCCCCCAGAATCTACGCTACTGTGTCATTAAAGAAAAAAATTATTAGATTGAATTGTAGGTATGTACGTTGGGTTAACACATACCAAATTTAAACACGATTGGACCAAAGGATACAGAAATATGGGAAAGAAAGAATTTTTGAAATCTAAATTTGAGGAGGAAATATTTAGGTATCCTTCGTTATTGGCCTCAAATTTTGACTATCTTGTATAGATAAATGTGCATATTACAATAATAATAAATTAACACAGCACAAGTTCTTAATTATGTTCATTTGTTTAATTTACGTACAGTTGCTTTGCTTGTAAGGTAAAGCTATGGCAGGCCACTAAAATAAATAAAACCAGAACGTTCACGGTCGAACAATAATTGTAGTTCGGACTCGATCAATTAAAATAAACAAAATTAGGTTTCAATACAAACTGGTCCACGTTACTTTAAATGAAAAAAACGTTTACCTGTGCCTAGTTTGTGGTTTGTACAAATTGGGAATGTGACTCCTTGTTTTTGAACCGCAAATATGACAAACCAATTCCACTCGAGACTTCAATTATTAATTGTTCTACCGTACCTTTCTTTTTGACGTAATCGCACCAAAACCCGACGACGAGTATCTCACGCATTCATAATTTGGTACATCCGTTACTGGTGATGAGATCAGATGTCCTACATTGAAAATTGATTTGCCGGTTATTAAATAATAATTCAAAATTTTAGTTATTGAATAAGTAAAATAGTTTAGCCGGTTAATTAACTGTAGTTTTTGACGGAAAAATGACAGGTGTTAACCTGTGGGTAATTAAAACATGCTTTCTAGAGTGCCAAAGACAATGCATAATCGACTTTTGATAAGTAATTATCATAATTACACGTATTCTATTAAAAAAAAATTCACGCCCAAAAATCCAACTGATTGCTCCCGTCTAACGTATGGAACAATCAGTGAAAGTATTATAAATGCTCCAGTTTTTTGCCAATATATCAAAATGATTTGCTGATTAGAAATTCGAATGTACGAGGTGTCCCAAATTGGTCTATTTTGGCTTTGTCGAATATTTTCGGATCACACAGAGAGAAAAACTGACTTAGGTATTTTAAGAGTTGATTTTTTTTAAAGCGTTGATAGCCGGAAACAGCTTTTTGATAGTCTCTGACAGTTTCTGAAATACCTGCTTAATTGACTTATTGTATTTATTAGAAAAAAATTAAACTTTCTATAAATTTATTCTTTTTTTTTATTTACAGTTGTGGTCATTATTGTAGCAACTATTAAAATATTAATACTAATTTACTATTATTATTTTATACACTATTACAAAAACTATTATATTCTTATCTTATAAAATGTTAGATATATTTTTCTCACTTGAGCTGGACATAATCATAGCAACATTAATTTTAAAAGAGATTTTTAAGAGTTAAATCTGTGTTATTTAATTTAACAACACTTTGTATAAATCCTTTTTCTTTTATAATTTTGGTCCCTCTCTGTGGCATAGACTCGACCATTTTCCAAATATACAACACGTCTATATTCCTTCAAGCTTCTTCGATTGTTGTGATAAGTTCATTTAAATTTGTAAAATTTTTATGTTTAATTTGGTTATAAACGTGATCCCCCATGTTTTCTATAGGGTTGAAGTCTGGAGAGTGGTACAGGCAAGACAAAACATCGATGCTTCTTCAATATAAGATAGCAAATTGTTGTTTAATATATCCCTGTACATAAATTTGTCTATGGAAGCCTTCACCAGAAGAATTGAAGCATCTCCATAGAATAATTGAACCACCACCATGTTTCACTGTGGGTATAACAAACTTTTTGTGTAGTTTTGTTCCTCTAGGATATTTAAGATAAGCAGAGCCATTATTTTTTATAAAATAAATTTAGACTCCTGAAAGATCATAAAGTAAAAAGTTGCTGTAATTTTGTCCATTGAAAAATAAAAAAGTAGGCAATTTTTTAAAGAATAAAATTAGATTGACCATTTGCACAGTGGATACAACAATAATAGAAAAAATAATAAACATTATAGGTACTGACATCCAATACATTAATATATTTTAATAAATTGCTATAATTATGGCCACTACTGTATAACAAATTCCTTCCTATGTTAACCCTCTTGAAATGGGTAAAATTCTCTCTATCTTTTGAATTCTCGATTTGTGGAATATCTCGTCTGGACCAGACCATGATTGTACAGTTAAACTTTACTTTCATCTGTGAAAAGTGCAGATTTCCATTCTTTTGTCCAGTAATCATGAGACCTTGCTCATTTCAATAGTTTCCAATTGTTTATGGTCGTAACTGGAACGATGTAAGTTCCTGTAGAGTTTTCTCGCTGACCGTGAGGACTTTGTAGGGTTCCTACTGACTCTCAATGGCAAATATCGATTGGGTATAATTTCTTGGTCTTTTTGAAGTAGAGCCAGTTTAATAAAATAGAATACACATGCGAGAAATAACACTTTGTTCAACATCCAACGATTTCAATATGATTGACCCCAGATTCCAACATTCCAATTGCTCTACCCATCTCATCTGGAGTTAATTTACGTCTAGGCATGATTATCGGAACAAACTTCGACAAACACCCGTGCAGGCACTACTGCAATCAATTATGAACTGAACTAAATGCACATCGTATTAACTTCGTCTAAAACGTATGTTTTTTCTTTATTTTTTTGTCTCGTTAATAAAAATTAATAAAATAATCACTGCCTTTATATACAATACATTAAATTAACAAATATATCCGTAACTTTTGAACATGAGTTTATTAAATATTGTTGTTAGTTAATTTTCCTCTGTGTGGTCTGGAAATACTGATAACAACCAAAATCAACTAATTTGTGCCATAACAAAAATTTTATTAACCTCAACACTTTATAATTTTATTGAATTGAATTAATTTTTAGCACGGATATAAATTTTGTATTACAACAAATCAATCACCATTCAAAATCAATTACGCTATTTGCCAATGCAATATTAATTCCGATTTGCCCTTGTTATTAAAACGAGTATTAACTGTAACCGCATCCGCTAAATGACATGAAATTACCAACTGATTTCGACGAAAATAAAATTAATTCCATCAAACAAAGAGTATAATTCGTTGTACCATTAAATTGAATATGGCCCTATTTACAAATTGGATTATTTGCTTGTGAATAGACAAATTTGTTCGTACGTAGTTTAAATATAGATAGAATTGGTATGTTTACGGAGGCAATATTCCAGATATGCAGGATTATATTAACCTCCCACAGGCTCTCCGAGTAGGCAATCAATATGAGGAAAATTTAAATCCCGAGCTCAATTCATTGAGTTTCCGTGACCAGGCAAATACTAATTACCATGCGATACAAAATGGTTAATTTAATATTAAAATATTAAAGCAATTTGCATGTATTAATATTTATTTAGCTTAGTACATAAGTGGTGGTGGTTTAAATTGGGGCAGTTTGTGCTTCCATGTAAATGCACATTAAAACTTCATCAGTTACTTCGTCCAGAACTTTTACTGTGGTCTTCCAGTAATAATCGGCGAATGGCCAGTTGGCAAACAGGGCCTTCCCATCGATTGTACCATTAGTAAGTGAATAAGCACCCTAAAATTAATTAAGTATTCAATTAATTAGCCAGTTTTATTAGTTGTGAGTACCTTTTGCAAGGGGCAAGCAATGCGGGGCTTGATCAGGGCCACCAAAGGTGCCCAAGGTGTGTGATCTTTGTGTATAAAAGCGCACAGGCGATTCAGATGTATTCCCTGATAGTCTTCGCAAGTAGCCAGTGCATCCCTGGACTGGCACCTCCTCAAAGACAAATCCAACTAAAAATACACCGCCACAATTTACCAGCAAGCTTGACCCATTAAAATTTTATACGCAAATAAATCAATAAATTAATCAGCCACAAAAATGTCGTAAGTTTTGATGAATCACTGTAAAACTATCAATAAAGCCTCACGAAGTGGTATTATAAACCTCTCAGACACACTTATATCCTTGGCTGCAGATTTATGTGTCCCAAGTTCGAGTGCATTTCGTGCCGGTTTATAATTCTTGCCACCAATAAAAACTTAAACAACTGTAATGAATGGAATTCATTTTATCTTTTGTCGTCTCGCATAAGTTTCGTGAGGTAGAATTAATTTCTACAATTATAAACGGTCTCTCTACATTTTCAGTGCTGCTGTAAATAAAGCGCATATTGTTCGTCGTAATAAAACGGAAATAATTAAAAATTTAAGGAAAAAGTTACATTCTTTCAAAGCTTGCACTCTTTTATTGATCCGAATAACCGTTCTGGAATATTTTTATTTAATTAAGGAATTAATTAGGTTTGAAATTTAAATTCAAATACGAATATGATTCATGATGTAGGGAGGAAAATACAATTGAATAATTAATATTATGATGTTTTCTAAATAAAATGAGATAAGCGTTAAAAAATATCAGTTTTTATTTATAGACTTTATATAAATGGTAAAAAAATGAGAACAAAAGGAAAATTTAATAACGAAATTACGTATAAATAGCAAAAAAATAATTTTAACGGTGGAAAACAAGAAAAATTAAAAGAGAAAGTTAATAAAAGCACCATCACATTAAGAAAAATGTTTTGTTGAAAAACAACTTAATAAATTTGTAAATTATAAAATTAATCTAAAGTCTGAAAATGGTTTTCAAAATATATAACAATATGACTTTAATTTGAAGAGCAAGAAAGAGAAAATACAGTAAAATTATATTGATATGAATAAAACTATAATTTAAGGAGAGAATTAATTAAATATCAAAAAATTCTGTTTCCTAAATAATATAAAGAAAATTATTATTACAAAAATATAAGTTTTAATTTGGAAAATATGTATAAATAGCAAAAAAAGTAATTTTAATGATGGAACTTCAAAAATTTGAATTATCTCAAATGAAAAAACAAGAAAATTTAAAAGAGAAAGTTAATAAAAAGACCATCACATTAAGAAAAATGTTTTTGTTGAAAAACAACTTAATAAATTTGTAAATTATAAAATTAATCTAAAGCATGAAAAAGGTTTTCAAAATACATGACAATATGATTTTAATTTGAAGATCAAGAAAGTGAAAATATAGTAAAATTGTAGTGATTTGAATAAAATTATAATTTAATGAGAGAACTAATTAAATATCAAAAAATTCTGTTTCTTAAATGATATAAAGAAAATCATTATTACAAAAATATAAGTTTTAATTTGGAAAATATGTATAAATATCAAAAAAGGTAATTTTAATGATGGACTTGAATAATTAATATTATGATGTTTTCTAAATAAAATGAGATAAGCGTTAAAAATTATCAGTTTTTATTTATAGACTTTATATAAATGGTAAAAAAATGAGAACAAAAGGAAAATTTAATAACGAAATTACGTATAAATAGCAAAAAAATAATTTTAACGGTGGAAAACAAGAAAAATTAAAAGAGAAAGTTAATAAAAGCACCATCACATTAAGAAAAACGTTTTGTTGAAAAACAACTTAATAAATTTGTAAATTATAAAATTAATCTAAAGTCTGAAAATGGTTTTCAAAATATATAACAATATGACTTTAATTTGAAGAGCAAGAAAGAGAAAATACAGTAAAATTATATTGATATGAATAAAACTATAATTTAAGGAGAGAATTAATTAAATATCAAAAAATTCTGTTTCCTAAATAATATAAAGAAAATCAGTATTACAAAAATATAAGTTTTAATTTGGAAAATACGTATAAATAGCAAAAAAGGTAATTTTACGATGGAACTTCAAAAATTTGAATTATCTCAAATGAAAAAACAAGAAAATTTAAAAGAGAAAGTTAATAAAAGCACCATCACATTAAGAAAAATGTTTTTGTTGAAAAACAACTTAATAAATCTGTAAATTATAAAATTAATCTAAAGCATGAAAAAGGTTTTCAAAATACATGACAATATGATTTCAATTTGAAGATCAAGAAAGTGAAAATATAGTAAAATTGTAGTGATTTGAATAAAACTATAATTTAATGAGAGAACTAATTAAATATCAAAAAATTCTGTTTCCTAAATGATATAAAGAAAATCATTATTACAAAAATATAAGTTTTAATTTGGAAAATATGTATAAATATCAAAAAAGGTAATTTTAATGATGGAATTTCAAAAATTTGAATTCTCTCAAAATGAAAAAAACAAGAAAAATTAAAAGAGGAAGTTAATAAAAGCACCATCACATTAATGAAAACGTTTTGTTGAAAAACAACTTAATAAATTTGTAAATTATAAAATTAATCTAAAGTCTGAAAATGGTTTTCAAAATATATAACAATATGACTTTAATTTGAAGAGCAAGAAAGAGAAAATACAGTAAAATTGTATTGATATGAATAAAACTATAATTTAAGGAAAGAATTAATTAAATATCAAAAAATTCTGTTTCATAAATAATATAAAGATAATCATTATTACAAAAATATAAGTTTTAATTTGGAAAATACGTATAAATAGCAAAAAAGGTAATTTTAATGATGGAACTTCAAAAATTTGAATCCTTTCAAAATGAAAAACAAGAAAAATTAAAAGAGAAAGTCAATAAAAACACCATCACATTAAGAAAAACGTTTTTGTTAAAAAACGACTTAATAAATTTGTAAATTATAAAATTAATCTAAAGCCTGAAGATCAAAAAAGAGAAAATACAGTAAAATTGTACTGACATGAATAAAACTATAATTTAAGAAACCCAAAAAATATTGTTTAGATTATTATTCAAATTCTGATTTTATTCAATTATTCTATAATAAAAATTCATTAAACAGGTAATAAAATTAACAGAGATATAAATTTAATTTAAATTTTAAACGAGAAAGAAATCAAGTATTGAAGAAGTAGTAAATGTGCAGTGAACAAAAATAAAAAGTAGAATTAAAGTAAATAAATAATATGAAAAATAAACGTAAAGAGATGTGAATTAATCAATTTGAAAACTAGAAACGCTGAACTGGTTCTTCAAGTCTACAATACGAATTTAATCTTATAAACAAGGAACAAAAAATACATCAAAAATATGCTTCTGGTGTTAAGCCTTGTGAAAACTATAAAGTTACTTGAAATTTGAATATGTTATTCAAGTCCATAATAATATGAATTTAATTTTTGGCCCCATTATAATTAAAAAAGCAGTAAAAAATATATTTTATTTTAATCCAGTAGAAAACTGTAAGTTTGAACAGGTTCTTCAAGTCCTTGATGTTGTGAATTTAATGTTAAGAACATAACAATCCAGTTTGCAAGTTATGATGTGAATACAAGTATACATCTGAAGATTTAATATAAATCAAAAAGTATTTTTGTTAATAATCTATTGGAATTTTCCAAGCATAACATATGAATTTAAATAAAGGAAAAATCCAAGCAACACCTTAATCTATGCAGAGAACAACACAAACCATCCCAGAAGTGTATTTGGAGTGTTTATCCATTTATCCATCCAATATGGTGATTTATTAATTACAAAAACGTTTTTCTTGACCATACTTTCAAAATGGTTCACCATAAGATATAATTTACATCTTTTCTATTGGCCTTGTGATTTATGTTAATATCATTAATATGTGGCATCGCGGTTTTTCTACAGCAATAAATCGTCGTTTAATATGGTCAATGTCACGGTTCTGGTATGTCATTTGATTACTAAAATTGTCGAGAGAAAGTTCGACGAAGAATGGCTTTAAACGAGCAAACCATCATCATCGATTGATCGGTTAACCTTTACCATGTGAATACAAATGAAAATTAGCAGCTGAAAATCGTACCTTCAAACCATTTTGGATGCCTCTCCTCACCAGGATTTTTCCGTTAAGGTAAAAAGTACGGTTTATTGTCTGAAAATTTACATCCCTCCATATAATCGGGGCCTTCTCATAGCCCGGACAAAATCCTTTTAGTTGATAAATCCGTAACGTTCTGGGCCTCTAAAATATCCACAATAGAAAATTGGCCACGTTAATAAACTCTTTTTGTACGTACAGAATCAAATAGGTCAGTTTTTGTTATAAAAAACGTTATACAAATTGAAACGAGTAAACCGAAAATTGGCAAATACATGTTTTTTTTTTAATAATAAGAGAACTGTGCACGACTGTTATTAAATAAATTTCATTCAATTTAAATAACAATACAAATTGATAAAAAAATAAATAATTTAGCTCTGTCAGTAATTAAATTTTCATATCGCTTATTAAAATCGTGTTCCGGTTATATTTAGTTAGGCTGATAAAATCTTGATAATTTAAATGTGCAGACAATCATAATATGACACTATCAACAATCTTAAATTTATAATTGGGTAAACAATGTTTACAATCAACAAAATTTGGGCAGCTGTAGAAGAAAGGTCAGTTTTTAAACAAAGTTTCATTGGTAGTTGAATATTCAAGAATAAAATTTATAAAAATTTGATTTCTGTCCAAAATTCTTTAGACATGAAGAAATTTTTAGTTGATATGAGTTGATTTAAAAGTGGCAATGAATGTATTGAAGATGAGCAACGTCAAGGTCGGTCTGAAACCTGTACCAACGAAAAAATTAAGCAATATCTGGTGCAAAATTCTCGTACAACACGTTTGGAAACAGGCCAGTCATTAAACTGCGATGAATCAACCACTAAAGAGAAGCTTTGTATAATGAATTCCCTCAAAAAGTTGTATAAATGGATTCCACATAAATTACGACAAGTCTAACTTGTCTGGACAATGGGTTGGAGCTAGTAAATCTGGAGGAAGAGTGTTTAAGAAGTTTTAACCCAAGAAAGGCTTTGATTAGTGAATTTTACATATTCACCAAGAGGTCAACAACTGATAAATTGACTAAGTTCAATAAAAATGTACTGAAAGTTGAGCTTCTTTGGTCAATAGAAAAGGTGTTCTGCTTCTTCGTGACAACACAAGACCGCATCTGGTATTAAAGACTCAAAGGAAGCTTCAAAATTTGAAAGGGAAGTCCAGATATTTACCGATGTGACTATAATTATTTTGGTCATTGTTCAATTCTTTAAATAATAAATGGTTTAAGCCTGGGGGGGAGTCCCATTAAAAGAACCTAGATTTTTTGTCTTGCTGGGTAGTGCTTTGACAAAAAATTGTTTATTATATAAAGTAATTATTTTGTTGAATAAAACCTACTTCAAAGAAAGTTATGTTATTTTAAAAGTAGAAACGTAAACGTAAATTGCTTTTTCCTGTACCTGATATTACAAGTTATGATTGGCAAACTCTGATTAGTTTTTATTTAAATTCTCTTTGAAAGGACACCCGAATATTTGTGAATAACTTAAGTTACTTTCACCTTCAGCGACATGATGTTTTTAGAATGTGATAAATTAACCGCCGGAATGAATATTTATCAACTATTTTCACTCGAATAAAAACACAAAACGTTCGATAAAATTCGGTCATTTAATAGAAATTTTCTATTTTATAAATAACCATTTCTAGTAACACAAAAGCATAAATATAACAACAAAAAAGGATGTCTCTCTTTCGGATTTATCCATTCCTGCTATCGACACGGATTTTTCTGGTTGGATTTTTAGTTTGTCTCCAGACAAATTGATTTTGTGTGTGTGTGTCATCATCAGTCCCCATATCTTGTTTGACAAAAATAAAGTATTTGGTAGGGAGATAACGATACGCGGTGCATGTAGAACTTCGAGAGTCCGGTGAATAATGCTGTAAAGTTTAAAACGCAGAGCGGGATTAAAGATATTTTCGTGTTTGGCATTTTAGTTGTTGTTTAAGTCAAACAAATTTTACATGACGAATACCAAAAAAAACTAAATTAGAAATAGAAAACCAAATTAAAAATTAGATGCTAATAAAATATATATTAATCAAAGGACAAACTTAAATATATTTATTATGATACAAGTCCGTGTTGTTTAAAGTATATTGAAAAAAAATGTAATATTTATAACAAATATCCTTAAAGTATATATAAAAAATAGTACAATAAAAAGCAAAAATATTCAAATATCTTAAGCATGTCTTTCGTTTTCTTGAAATCCTCCCACCAATATAAAACAATTTCCATGAAATTTAGTTTACCTAGGTTTTCAATTGTTTATTATTATTGTACAAAAAATATGGAACTCGATTTTTAGTTTTAATTATTATTAAAGAAATTATTGCTGAAGTCTGTCTAAATTTCGTGTTTTGAAAATTTTGTATCTTAATACAAAAATAATAATTTTCATGATTTTTGTGTACAAATTATTAAATATTGGCTGATTATTTTATCTAAAATTCTTGAGTTATCCCCTAAAATTGTCAAATTATGTGAATGTAATGAAAGTATAAATTAGAATGAGAGTTTTTTCTGTTTTTATTATTTTTTATCAAAAAAATTTTGTGAATTCTTATCTAAATTTGTAAAAGTTACTGAAAAATTTTGCCATTTTCTAAAAAAAAAAAATAAAAATCTATCAAATTTTGTCAAATTATGTGAATGTAATGAAAGTATAAATTAGAATGAGAGTATTTTCTGTTTTTATTATTTTTATCAAAAAAATTTTGTGAATTCTTATCTAAATTTGTTAAAGTTGCTGAAAATTATGCCATTTTATAAAAAAAAATCAAAAACTATCAAATTTTGTCAATTTTTACAAAGAAAAAGAATACGATTAGAATTACAGATTTTCTGGATTTTATTATCATTAAAATGTAATAAAGTATAAAATTCAAATAGAATGAGTCATTTTCTAGTTTTTTTTTTATAAAAAAATAAACTGAATTTCTGCCTAAAATCGTGAAAATTACTGAAAATTTCAGCATTTTCTATCAAAAAAATTTGACAAATTTAGTTAATATTTGCAAAAAAATTAGAATTAAAAAGTAGTTGAATCTTTAATTACTCCCTAAAATTGCCAAATTTTATGAATATTTATACCTAAATTAGATAATTCAATTAGAAAGAGAAATTTTAAATTTTAAAATTACCGAAAATTGTCAAGTTTTGTTAATTATTGTACAACAAATATGGATTTCGATTAGAATTACATATTTTTGGTATTTATTATCATTGAAAATTTTTCTCTAAAATTCGACTTATTGAAAGTGTATTAAAATTCTCATATTTTTTTAAAATTTTCAATATATACCTATACAAGATTTCACAAATATTAAAGTTTTTCATGTTTCATTTATGTTTAACAAAATTACTAGATTTTAATATTTAAATAATATTTTTACTAAAATAGTAAATTTTTAAATTTATTAAATCATATTTATCTTTGTTTAAAAATTAAGAAACTTCAACTTAAATTTTTACCTAAATTTTTGCCTCAGAAATGAAAAAAAAAATCAAATTCTCTGAACCTTTATCTAAAATTTACGAAATGTCAGTGAATATAAAAAATTAAACTTGGACTATTTATGTATTGATTTTCTTTCTTTCTACCCTATCAAAATTTCTATAATAATGAATATATAAAGCATTTCTATTAAATGATTAAACTACATAAATACATTGTATCAATGAAAATTACAAAAAATAAATAAGTTATTAAGATATTTTTAAATTAAATTAAATCATAAAATTAAAATGTGATTTTTTATGTTTTAATTTTAGACTAATTTGAACAAATCATCATTAATTATTAATAAAAATTGTTTAACAATCTAGCTACGTAATAAGATTGTGTACATAATGAATATTCTACTTTATATACATAGTTTTATTAAGTGTTAACAGCTGGTCAATGTGAAATTTATTATTTCTGTAATAAGACAGTGGATAGTTTGATTTTCCAATTAAATCTATTACCTTTATGACTCTAAGAGGATAATTTTAGAAGAATACATACAATTATCACATTAAACTTAAGTATAAAAGATAACACAACAACAAAAAAAAAAGGTGAAACGGTTAAGAACAACAAAATTACTTATATTTATTCAATTAATATGAAGTTTTTACAAAATATATGAAAAATTATTATAAAAATATATAAAAAATATAAGTTTCTTAACTAAAAAATTCAATTACTGGAAACAAATAATATCGTTATTTACTAATAATTAAAAAAAAAACGAAAATTTTAACATCTTACCTCTATTATCAATTTTTTATACGACGTAAAATTTGTCAAAACGTAATATTTTTAGTATTAAGAATATGATAAATAATATTTTTTGTTTTTAAGCTGATTTAACTTGATTTAAATAAATGAAGATAGTCAAAATTATTATTAAATAACGAAATAATATTATACTGAAAATTCTACTTTACAGGTGGTCAATGTAACTTGTATTATTTCTATAATAATATAATTGATAGTTCGATTTTCTAATTACGTTAATCATATTTATAATTGTAAGAAGATCATTTTAGAGGAAACTTTTCCATTATTCAAGTTTAAATTACTTAAATTTAAATTGTATAAAATAATAAAAAATAGTTAAAACTCTAAGAACAATAAAATTATTTATATTTATTCAATTAGAATAAAATTTTAAAAAACATGAACATTATTATAAAAAATGTCTTGTATTTAAATATATTTTTATATGAGGTAAATCTTTAAATAATCTGTGGTTGAATTTTATTTTAAATTGTATATGACACTTAAACCAAAATATGACTTTAATGTTTATAAAAAGTTATCAATTTATTTTTATTACAAAATAATAACTAATAAAATTTCTATTTAAATACATAATTTTATTAAGTGTTAACAGTTGGTCAGTGTGAAGTTTATTAATTCTCTAATAAGACAATGGGTAGTTAATTAATCTATTAGATTATTGTAAGATGATGATTTTACAGGAAACTTTACAATTACCATATTAAACTTAATTATATTTATTATTTAAATTTAAACAATGTTAAAATGTTAAATGGGCGTTTTGAAAAAAGCTTCCTAAATACGTTCCTGTGAAGTGACTAACATTAACAAGTTCAATGTCACTACCAGTTTATATGCAATAAATTATAGCAATGTATACAGGGTTGCATCCAACTGCATGTAAACGACAACTTAATTTCCATCATTGAATAAATCCCAGGCGTAAAATTCAATTTTTACGTGATCGCTAATTATGTTTCATTGTTGTTTAAACCTTTGCTACATTAATTATGCATTTATCTTACAATAACAAATCGCTTATCAATATAACAACAGAATTGTGTGTGACTGTTCCTTTGTTGCAAACAGTTTCTTTTTTTTATTATTATTATTAATATTATTGTGCTGGCCATTATCTGGACACGTCGTGCATGAAACGGAATGCGGAAATTGATAGTCCCTTATCGCGATCGGACATGACTTTTCTCAAAATCACATTTATAACGCGATTTTTAAACGTTTTAATCGCTCTCCCTACACACCACACTGATTCTGTTCATTTTTTTTTTGTTTTGTTTTTCGTTTTCATTTGTTACGACATCCTCACGCCCACGTTTAATTGGATCGACGCGTCTTCGGTTGCGTTTTTGAAGTGGGCTAATTGGTTTAATAATGCTTGGCCACCCCAATGTGAGAGTTGAAATGGGAAAAAATGCGTTTGGAACGAGACGCGTCGTTGCCAAATCTTTCTTATATTTTAAATGCACTATTAATCGAGTTTTGTGTTCATAATTAACGTTTTTATTTACTTAATTTCCTAGACAAATTTAAAATAGTTTTTCGAAACAAGAATTAATTTTACATATAAATATTTAATGCTAAAATTTTAATTTATAAAATAAATCAATAATTTTAATTTTAAAAATATTCTACTTATTTAAGGGATAACATTAACTAAATAAATTGGAAATTATATTTTCTACATAAGAATATTTTTATTCAAGTTTTGAGTTACTAATTACGTTAGTTTAATATTTTAAATATATTTAAAATATATATTTTACAGGCAAAATTAATTACATAAATTTAAAATAGTATTTCCTACACAAGATATTATTTTTCATGTAAAAAATTTAATGAGAAAATATTAATATTAATAATTTTATGCATTTAAAAATGTTTTCCTGTGGTGAGAAAATATTAATATTAATAATTTTATGCATTTAAAAATTTTTTCCTGTGGTGAAATAAAATCACATGTTAATAATTTATATCTAAATGTCTTATATAGTTATTTTGAATAAATCCATAGAAAAATTACTGTAAAGAAAGTTATATTAAATATTGCTAACATTTGGATGTTTAATAAATTTAACTTTTCCACGTTTTACTAAAATTTGAAAATTGACTAATTTTATTAATTAATCTATTAATTATTGTGCTTATATTGTTAACACAAAAATATTCCAGCTTTGAGTTATTATAACATTTTATATGATTAATTTCTGAGTTAACTAACTAAGTATTTATTTTTATTCGAGTTTTGAGTTACTAATAACAGTAATTCAACATTTTAAATATTTATTTTAAAAGTTAAATTAACCACGTAACTTTAAAATATTATTTTCTACATAAGAATTTATTTTTCATATAAAAAAAATAATGGAAAAATATTGATTATTTTAAAGGTAAAATTAAATAAATATAATTTTAAATTGTATTTTCTACAAAACGAATTTATTTTTATACAAGTTTGGAATTACTAATTAGTGTATTTAATATTTTAAATATTTATTTTACAAGCAAAATTAACTAACGTAACTTTAAAATATTATTTTCTACACAAGAATTTATTTTTCATATAAAAAATTTGATGGAAAAATATTAATATTAATAAATTTATATATTCAAAAATGGTAAACTCATAAAATCAATATGTAAATAATTTGTATCTAAAAAGGTTCTGTCACTTTCTATAGTCACTTTGAATCAATGCATAGAGAAGTTACTCTAAAGAAAGTTTTGTTAAATATTGCTAATAACTGTAGTTTGGTTGTTTAATAAATTTAACACCTCTACGTTTTATTAAAATTTTATAATTGGCCAATTTTATTAATTAATCTATAAATTATTGTGCATATATTGTTAACACAAGAAATATTTCAGTTTTGAGTTGTTATTAACATTATTATCACATTTTATCAACTACTTTTAAGGTAAAATTAACAAAATAAATTGTAATTTGTATTTTCTACAAAACGAATTTATATTTATACAAGTTTTGAATTACTAATTAGCGTATTTAATATTTTAAATATTTATTTTACAAGCAAAATTAACTACGTAACTTTAAAATATTATTTTCTACACAAAAATTTATTTTTCATATAAAAAATTTAATGGAAAAATATTAATATTAAGAAATTTATATATTCAAAAATGTTTCCTATGGTAAAGCCATAAAATCAATATGTAAATAATTTGTATCTAAAAAGGTTCTGAAGTTACTCTAAAAAAAATTATATTAAATATTGCTAATAACTGCAGTTTGGTTGTTTAATAAATTTAACTACTCTACGTTTTATTAAAATTTTAAAATTGATCAATTTTATTAATTAATCCATAAATTATTGTGCATATATTGTTAACACGAAAAATATTCCAATTTTGAATTGTTATTAACGTTATGACATTTTATATAAGTACTTTTAAGGCAAAATTAACTAAATAAATTTTAAATTGTATTTTCTATAAAAGAATTTAGTTTTATTCGAATTTTAAGTTAACAATTACGGTAATTTAACATTTTAAAAATTTATTTTACAGGAAAAATTAGCTACTATTTCATTTAATATGAATATTAATATTATTAAAATTTTCCAATGAAAAAAAATCAATAAGTTATTAACTTATTTCTGAAATGTTTCAGCCATTTTATTTAATTTTTTAATTAAATTTGTTTAGTAAAAATTGACTGAAATTAGGCATTAGCCTAATTATTAAATTGTGAATTTTTTATTCAAAATCGACTTCAAATTAACAACAAAAGCGTTTTATAATGTAATTAATATTTTTAAATTTCATGTATCTTGTATATATTGTCGGTTATACCAGTAGTCCAGTTGCCTATATATATTGCCGTCCTTGTCTTCCAACCAATTACAGTGACCGAACCGTGTACCAGTAAGAGACAGATACACAAGGAAGCAACAAGAAGTGTACCACGTTTATTACATGACGCATCTCGCATCTAGCGTCACGGCACGAAATTACAGTTCAAATCCACCGGACGTGTTTACAGATCGCTCGGTTGCCGGCACCGTTGTCTCTGGCATCGGGGCATCGGGTGCGGTAATTTGGCATGCGCTAGTAGGAAAGTCATCGTTGAACAAAGTAAAGGTGGGGGAGCATAATTGTTAGAAGCAAATTTGTTACCACCTCGTCAGCGGCCGTTTCGTCAAAAATAACGGTGTTTTGAGATACGGTAAGTGGCAAAAAACAGATTCATGTTAAACACACCCAACGTATGACCGAATGGAAATATGTTGTATGGAATATATCCAGTGAGTCCGGGCAAATAAGTCGAAAAGAAATGTATTAGCCATGACAGTGTTAAATTAAAGTGCATTTTGACGTTAAAAAGAGTGCCGTGTTTTATCCGAAATAAGCTACTGGAAGTGAATAAGAAGTGGACTTTTATTTACGTGTTTCAACGTATGTACTTAGTTTGTATGTGAACAATTGTGGGCTAAAAGGGCATAAGGCCATAATTCTTGGGTTGATTTAGGCGGTAGCGGCTATTCGCTGTTGTTTAACCTTGTTTGTGCCCTCAGTAGAATTTGTCTAATTGTTTTATTTTATACGTTAGATGCGCTCACTTTTATGCATGTCTGTTGTTCATTAATTCTTTTTAGTGGCTCGACTACGCTCAGTTTCGCATCCCCCAAAAAATTTCAGTTTTAGCTTACCTACTTCCTGTGGTTTTTTTCGGTTGTGGTCATTCTTAACCACTGATTTTACTCATTTCAAAGCTGTTTTTGCTTCGTATACTCACTGCAATTGTTGTATGTTGTACTTGTTTAACTAACCGAACACATTTTCCTTTTACAGGACTTTTTTTTTACACTAAAATAATACCACCAACATGCGTGAATATAAGATTGTGGTCCTGGGCTCAGGAGGTGTCGGCAAATCGGCTTTAACAGTGCAATTTGTACAAGGCATATTCGTAGAAAAATATGATCCCACCATCGAAGACAGTTATAGGAAACAAGTCGAAGTAGATGGACAGCAATGTATGTTGGAGATCCTAGATACCGCAGGCACAGTAAGTAAACTTACTCCTTCAGTTTAACATTCAAATAATCCTATTTAGAATGTTATTCCTAAGTCCTTTACATTCTGATGTGTAAAACAGTTTTTATTGCCACACACTGAATTTTTTCAGGCTCAGTTAATTTTAAAAATAGTTAATCACTCTGATTAGGATATTAATTTTTGCAGATAAGGTTAATACAACTATCAATTGAATCAGTTATTGGAGATTAACTCAGATTAATTCAGTTTATATTTGTCAATTCTTCCTAAATAAATTTGCTTAAATAAAACCACTTATTACTATTAAATTAACGCTATGTGCTTTATACAATTATTTTACTAATAATTTGTTAAATTATTGTTTAATACAGCTATCAATTGAATCAGTTACTGGATAAATAGGTCAGCAAAAATATATTTTAATGAAAACAAGACAATTTTATATTATTTCCCTCATTAATATTTGCCCATATTGATCATTTTTTATTCTTAATGAGTTTTTACTTGAATAAAACTATTTATTCTCGTTTGTGGTGATTAAATTAATGTAACTACTTCATAAAAATCACTTAATGTTTGCTAAATTACTGTTTAATACAAGTATCAATTGAATCAGTTACGGGAGATTAACTGGGGTTAATTTAGTGAATTTATGTTAAATAGGTTAGCAAAAAGAATATTTTTATGTAAATAAAACAATTTTATATTCTTTACATCATTTTTGATGTCCCATTTTAATTTTTTTAATTTTAAATTGTCAATTGAATTAGTTATTGGACAAATATGATGTAAACAGGATAATTTTATGTTTTTTCATCATTAATGTTTGCCCACATTGATTCATTTTCATATTTAATTATAGTTTTTGGGTTTTTACTTGAATAAAACTATTTGTTCCCGTTTCGTAATGATTAAATTAATGTAATTACTTCATAAAATTCAGTTATTAATGTTTGCTAAATTACTGTTTAATACAAGTATCAATTGAATCAGTTACTGAGGATTAACTGGGGTTAATCTAGTTTAATTTTTGTGAATTTATGCCAAATAGGCTGGCAAAAACAATTTTATATTATTTTCATAATTTTTGATGTCCTTCATTAATAAATGCTTGTCCTAATTGACTGATATAATTAAACTTTTATAAAGGTTTAATTTATTGTTTAATATAATAATAATTAAAAAGCAAATTGAATCTATAAATATGTATATTTAATTATATAATAATCATTAATTTATTATCATATATAAATTATTATAAATAATTCTAAAATTAGATAAATTATCTCATATTTAAATTAAATTTAATACTCCCAATGTATTAAAGTTTTAGCAGTACATATGAATGTACTGCTAAACTAGGCCATTTTAAAGTTAAAATCAATAAATAAATAATGTTATGATCAACTGAGTTGAATATGTTTTATGGAATATTTTTTATGTTTATGATTAAATGTACATATTGAAATATTTAATTTTAGTTGGGTAGCAAATATATTTTATTAATTAATAATCTGCAGTATTAAATGCTTGTCAAAAAGTGATTATATTTGATAGTTTTCATATAAAATATTTATTGTATGTTTTGATGTTAAGCTCAACTGTTGTCCACATAAAATTAATAATTAAAAATTAAGACCTATAAATACTAAATGAGCATTAAAACATTTCATTCATTTGTTTAAATGCATATTAACATCCCACTCAATATTGATAATGAAATATTTATGGACAATGGCGTGGAAATACAAACAAATGAATTTTTGACCATGTAACGTTAATTGTTAATGAAAAACAATATTTTAGACAGTCTGGGATATTTTGATTGATTTTTTTGTGTATGTTATCATTGAAGCATTGTTAAAGAGGTTTTGATAACTCAATCTTCTTAGTTCTTTGTAAAAAACTATCTGCATAATGTGAATTAGTATTCTAAATTTGCATTGAATTAAATTATTTTTAGATTAAGGTATCCCAAGTTTAAGTAAGGGGCTTTTGTCTAACTCCTGCATAGCAATATGCATATTTGAATTGAAAATGCGAGATCAATATTTACGTTATTTAATATTTCAAATTGTTTTGAGCCATTGTCGGAAACCAATAATTGTTCAGAGTCTCAGAGTTATTGTATCGCTTCCAACCACTGATTTTTTGAGTGGCCATCCCGACAGTTCGAGTATTTAATAACTCGGTAAATTGTGCGACCGAAACGGAAGGCATAAAGAAATTGATCATCCATCAAATAGTTTTTGTCGTGAAAGTTCAAAAGTTCACCGGGGGTATTGCAAGTTTCGGTGCAGCGTGAAGTAAACTAAGGCGGGCACCGATTTTACGAATTACCGGGAAACGAAGTTATTACTTATTTCTAGTTCACTTTTAAAACAATGGGGGAAGGTTATATATAGATTTTCACCAGTACAGAAACACTTCAAGTTGTCAAATCAATGCTGCGTGTGTAAAAATGAGGGTAATCTTGAACTAGATTATTCAATTACCCTCATAAAAATGTATTAAAACTCAATCAATCGCCATTAAGTGTCGAATTGATGGGCCACTTTAAATATTGCCATGTGATTAAACCCATAATTTTAAGAATTCCAACTATTTTCGTGCTGGATTTGATAATTAATTAATTTATTCATTCTAACTTGTGCTTGAGCATCTTGTTAATCTACGACTGTTTTTAAAACGAATTGCGGGAATTTTCCCTGAGTATTTTTTAATTTTAGATTTGAAGTTGTTGATGTTAAGGAACTTTCTATCTTGTATCTGTTTTGTAAATATAACACTGAACTACATGTTTTATTTTATATTTATGCGGTAGAAATTATCTATTGGAATTTATACACTATATGCGATGTTTGCTGGAAATGTTTGTATTTAGAATAATTTAACTCGGAATTTATGTTGTGTGGTTTTTAAAACAAATAATTTATTTTTATACTGGAAATTTTGTTGGCTTTTTTTCTGATAATACAGATAATGAAAGTTATAATGATTTTTTATTTCTAATTATCTGTTCTGTAAATAGAACATCAACAATCTAAAATGTTTATTTATGTACTTGATTTACTGTAACTTAAATATTTTCTTTAATTGATTATATTTATGATATCTGAACGAATAATTAACAATTTACTAAATAAACGTCAGCTATTAATTTGAGAATCAAATATTCAATATTCTAATATAGAAATTATAAAATATTTTGTGAAAATATCTTTTATGTCGAATACAAAATGTTAACTTATTGTCATTGCTTTATGATATTTACCGTAGATTACATTTATTATAAGTAAACGTTATTAATAGTGTGGTCTAAATTAAAAAAATCTTATTTTTATATTACAAAATGTAAATCAAATATTCCTTACAAATGTATATAGATATATACAATGTAGAAGTTTTATAATTCACAGTGAAAGTAACTTTACTTATTTTGGAAAAAAATAAAGTTTTTCGATAAACAAATATTTTTATAGATATAGATTTATATAATTAATAAATATAGTAAAAGCATAAACTAAATTTTAAATTTTTTTATATAGTTTTTAGTAATTTAATTGTCAAAGAATTAGTAAAGAAACATTTTACTGTTGTTACATTATAAAATATAAATTAAATTTCATTTATAAATGAAGGTTTTCTACAAAAAAATATTTTATTGGGGGGTTTATATAATTAATAGGTACATTAATAAAATTTTAACATTTTTTTGTAGTCTTTTTTAATATTTATGTAATAGAATGAAATAATTTAACGTATTACAGCTCTTAGATTACAAAAATTAATTTTAAAAATAAAGTTTTTCGATAAATAAATATTTTTATAGATAATTTATATAATTAATAAATATAGTGAAAGTATAAACTAAATTTTAAATTTTTTTTATATAGTTTTCACTAATTTAATTGTCAAAGAATTAGTAAAGAAACATTTTACTGTTGTTACATTATAAATTATAAATTAAATTTCATTTATAAATGAATGTTTTCTACAAAAAAATATTTTATTGGGGGTTTATATAATTAATAGATACATTAATAAATAAAATTTTAACATTTTTTATAGTTTTCATTAATATTTATATAATAGAATAGAATAATTAGCTTATTACTGCTCATAGATTTAAAAAATTAATTTAAAAATAAAGTTTTTCGACAAACAAATATATTTACAGATAATTTATATAATTAATAGATATAGTAAAAGCATAAACTAAATTTTAAAATTTTTTATATAGTTTTCACTAGTTTAATTGTCCCAGAATTAATAATTAATTATCTCCATTATAGAAATTAACATAAATTTCATTTATAAATTAAGCTTTGAGTCAAAAAATATTTTTACTGCAAATTTATGTAATAAAAAAATGTAAAAGCATAAATAAAATTGTACCTTGTTGATATTAGTTCTATTCTGTAAATAAAGCACTAAAATTTGTTGTAAATTAAACACACATTCAGTTTCCAATTTATTTACTAGGAATTACTACTACTGAAATTTTCAGAATTTTATTCATTTACAGTTTGTGGTTGAGTTCGTGAAATAAACATTTCGTCTAGACTTGCACATTCAAACATCCTATAAAATTACAAATTTAATTATGCAGGAAGTTTTTGCACAATGGAATAAAAAATGTGCGTCAATCCGAGATTATTTTATTGTTGGCTGTATTGAATTATAATTTAAATAATAAAAAAAAAATATATCTTAAAAAGACTAGGATACAATTATGTTGTAGAAATTCGTTGGAATTCAGATAACTTTTAGTGATTAATATTCTGCAATAAAACACGACTAAAATGTGCTGCATTGTTATTATTTTAATTATAAACGCATAGATTCACGTATAGATTATTCACAACCGCATTATTATCTTCTGCATTGAAATATGCGAATAAATTATAACGAGTACAATAAATAAAATAACATAAAACTAAACGGTTTTCTTGTTTAATTGATGTATGGAAAAGCTTTACGTTGGTCGGCCGGAAGTTTTCTTAAATACACCCTCAAGCAATTCACTTTTAAACTTCCTGCGTCCCGCTTAAATCTGTTTGGCTCATAAATTTCACATTACTTTTTGCTCTTTTTTTACAGGAACAATTTACGGCGATGAGGGATTTATATATGAAAAACGGCCAGGGTTTCGTTCTGGTTTATTCAATAACAGCACAATCCACATTCAATGATCTGCAGGATCTACGGGAGCAAATTCTGCGAGTGAAGGTAGGGATTTTCCTCATTTATCTCGTGCATTTCGAACGTTGCACGGTGACTGGTACGCGGAAAAATGAGATAGTTTTTATCGGGCGTGTTTATCAGTGAGTATTTGTGGTTTTTGCACGTTTCCTGTCCGGATTTATCAGCATTATTCATTAAGGAACCGTCTTTTATTATTTTTTTTTTAACGTTTTAAACGCCCGTTCCAATGACGCCAGAAGGTGTTTTCCTACGATTTTCATTGCGTCGTCGTAAAACTAGGCGATAAAACGCTCTTATACGACGCTAATTAAAATTTTCGGGGTCACGTATAAGCCTTCATGTGTGTGTACAGGGTTATTCGTTATATTTTGACCCATCCCATTGTTTATATGATCACAAACGATACTAAAAAAAGTTATAATTGTAGTAGTGTTTTGAATTTTTATGAAACATGCTTAAAATCCAGTGGTGTGCATATGTACAGGAAAAATTAGATTAAATACTATATATAAATGTAAATAAATACTATATATAAACTAATATTACAAATTTTTCTGTTAATACTGAAAAAATCAAGAAAAATTAAATATTTATTATTCAAATTTACAGGAAATCTTGAAATATAATTAAAAAATAACAAAAATTTGGGAAAAATTCAACTAATACTTGAAAAATTTATCAAAAAATTTTGCAGAAAAATAGGAGAAATCACAAAAACTGGAAACAAGACAAAAAATTCACATAAAATCAACCAATAATGATGAATGTGGCAAAAAAAATTTAAAAAATAAGGAAGAATGTGAAAAAATAGGAAACAAACAAAAAATTCAGATAATATTCCTGAAATTTGATAAAAAATTATGCAAAATGTAAAAAACTATATTCAGATAAAAAACAAAATTTAGCTAATGTTCATTAATTTTATTAAAAATAAGTAAAAATTATTAACTTTGATGAGAAATCCTGGAAAATTAGAAAAATTTAGTTAAAAAATACAGAATTCAGCTGAAATTGATAAAATTATATAAGAAATAAAAAAAATCAACTATTAATAATAAAATTTGACAAAAATATAGAACAACGTAAAAATTAACAAAAACAAAATTCAGTTTATATTTCTGAAATTTCACATAAAAACCATAAAATTCATCTAATAATTCATAAACTTGATAAAAAATATGCAAATTTTTAAAAACTAAGGAGAGATAAAAAAGCAAAATACAGCTAATGTTGACTAAATTTGATCAACAGTCAATAAAAATTATTAAAAAAAAAAAAATAAAATTTCATGACAAACTCTGTAAATTTTGAAAAATTTAGTTAAAAAATTTATAAAATCATTTAATAAATATAGAAAAATCAACTATTAATAATAACGAAATTTGGAAAAAAATTCTGGAAAATATGGAATAATGCCAAAATTAATTAATAATTCATAAATTTGATAAAAAATATACAAATTTTAAAAAATAAAAAGCAATATACAGCTAATGTTCATTAAATTTGATCAAAACTCAATGAAAATTACTGATTATAATGAAGTTTGATCATAAATCCTGTAAAATTTCAAAAATTCAAGTAGAAAACAAAATTCAGCTAAAATTGATAAAATCACATTAAAAATAAAGAAAAGGCCAATTATTAATATTAATGAAATTTCATAAAAAATCCTGAAATATATGGAACAATGCTAAAATTAAAAAAAAAATATACAAAAATCAGCTAATATTTCTAAAATTTCATTCAAAAGTCGATAAAAATTACTAATAATGAATAAAATTATAAATAAATTATATTAAAAATGGAGAAAAATTAACTATATTAATAATAATGAAAGAAATCCTGAAAAATAAGTAATAATGACAAAATTAAAAAAGAACTACCAATAATTAATACATTAATACATTCAATAAAAAATATGCAAACTCTTAAAAATAAGAAAATATAAAAAACAAAATCCAGCTAATGTTGGTTAAATTTGGTCAAAAACAAATACAAATACAAAAATAATAATAATAATAATGATGAAGTTTGATGAGAAATCCTGGAACTTTTAAAAAATTTAGGAAGACAAAATTCAGATAATATTTCTGAAATTTCTCAAACATTTCAGCTAATATTTAATAAATTTTTTTAAAAAATTTGCAAATTCTAAAAAATAAGCTTCAAAATTCACGTAAAATTGACACAATCACATCAAAAATTTAGAAAAATCAACTAAAAATCATAAAATGACATAAAATCCTGAAAAGTTATGAAACACTTCTTCTTCACTTCCTACAAAAGGTAGTTAATATTTCTAAAATTTGCCAAAACAAAAATATTCTGTGATTATCAGGATTGTTACGCACGAAACGTGGTTTTCACTTTTCGCGAAGGATTCGTATTAAGCCAAAGTCGATTTTTAGTGGCCGCCATAAAAGTTTCCAACAACCGTTATGACGGAAAAGCGTCGTCGTAACGAAGCTGTTAACTTTCGGTTTACTGTTGTCCGCTCCACTTGTCTTCTATTTTCGGTGGCCGGGTAATTCGTTCAAAAACTATTCCGTAAAATTCGCTCCTTTGATCCGCCTCTCGGATTCCAATTGTTTAAAATTAGTCTTAATTGCGCCACCGCGGGTACGGCGAAAACGCCGTCGAGATATTCGGCCCCGCCATCCACCTGAACGGCAATGTGTCATAATTAAATCGTACGTCTGGTCAATTTAAGATGATTTACTCGCGGTGACTAAGACCGTAATGAATCACCGGGTCCGCGCTCCGACACCCTTCACTCATTCGTTTTGTTTTTATTCGCCACCCATAAATCTTTGTTTAATCCGCATCGCACGAATTGTCCTGTCCCGGTGTCAATAAAATGGAATTATATCAAGGACGGGCGATTTGAATTTTTTCGCTCGTGGTGTCGGTAACACGTTGCGAATGATTTGTCTGTTCGATCGTAACGAGGAAATCTTTCGAGTAAAAATAGAACGTTATTAAGTAATTTGAATTAATTACTTTGTTTATTGCATTTAAACGGTTTTAAAATGCTTGAAAGTGAATTTGTATATGCAAAATTTTTATTATCATATGTTTTAATGGCTTATTAAATTATTTTAGAACGTAACGACATCAATAAATTTTATTTTTAGCTTGGCACATTTTTGAAATAACTAAATGTGAAAGGTTTATAACTTTTTCTATTGATGAAATAAAGTATTATTTGTTTAAATTAGGAAAATGTCCATATACAACAGTGGTCATTATTATAGTAACTTTTTAAAATGTTAAATATTTTAGCTATAACTCTTTTATTTAGGGTGAAGTGTTCAAATAATATTAATTTACTATTGTTGTTTTATACAGTATTATAAAAACTACTATATTCTTATTCTATAAAATATTACATATTATTAACTTTAATTTTGAAAGGGATTTTTAATGATTAAATCTGTGTTATTTAATATAACATTAACACTTTGTATAATATCCTTTTTGTTTTATAATTTTGGCCTCCGTGGCATAGACTCGACCATTTTCCAAATATAGGACAATTCCTTCAAGCTTCTTGAATTGTTGTTAACATATTTATTAAGAGCATCATTTCTTCAGTATATGGAAGTAATTTGTTGTTTAATATATCGCTGTACGTAAATTAGTCTAAGGGGGCCTACGCCAGAAGAATTGAAGCATCCGCATAGCATATAATTGAACCGCCAAGTTTCACTGTGGGTTTAACAAACTTTTTGTGTAGATTTATTCCTGTAGGATATTTAAGATAAGCAGAACCATCAGTTGCTATAATTATGGCCACCACTGTATATAATGATATAGGATTTAATTTTTAAAAACAAAAGGTCATTTTGTCAATTTATTTTTCAAGCTTATTAAATTATTTTTGAACAAAATAAAGATAAGATGATAAAATTGATGAAATTAAACATTAATTAGTAAAATTAGGAAAAACTAGTTATATGTAATATATTTATGATGTATATGAGAATTTTTATTTAAAAAAATGTTTTCTAATGAATAAAAAGGTTAAAATTACGTATTTGAATAAACAACACAAAGGATCAATCAATATAATATTTATTTATTTATTAAAATTTAAAAGTCATTGAAAATAAATTTTATATTACTATATATAATTTTTTTATAATTATTTTTATAGCTTATTAAATTATTTTAAAATATAAAGATTCAATAAATTTTATTTTTATTTTAGTCTCAGCATATATTTTTATTTATTTAAACGTATTTTATAAATAAGCAAAGAAAATTTTCAAAATTGATGAATTGAGCATTAATTAATTAGAAAAATTAAGAAGAGCTGTTGGTGATTCAATTGTGTATTTCTTACGTTTGGTGAACATAATATTTCTTGAAAATCTCAATATATACTTTTATTTATTTTAATGTATTTTATAAATAAGCAAAGAAAATTTTCAAAATTGATGAAATTGAACATCAATTAGAAAAATTAAGAAGAACTATAGGAGATACATTTGTGTATTTGTTACATTTGGTAAACTAATATTTCTTGAAAGTCTCAGTATATATTTTTATTTATTTTAACGTATTTTATAAATAAACAAAGAAAATTTTGAAAATTGATGAAATAGAACATTAATTAGAAAAATTAAGAACTGTTGGTGATTCATTTGTGTATTTCTTACGTTTGGTGAACATAATATTTCTTGAAAATCTCAATATATATTTTTATTTATTTTAACGTATTTTATAAATAAACAAAGAAAATTTTCAAAATTGATGAAATAGAACATTAATTAGAAAAATTAAGAAGAACTGTTGGTGATTCAATTGTGTATTTCTTACGTTTGGTGAACATAATATTTCTTGAAAGTCTCAGTATATACTTTTATTTATTTTAATGTATTTTATAAATAAGCAAAGAAAATTTTCAAAATTGATGAAATTGAACATCAATTAGAAAAATTAAGAAGAACTATAGGTGATACATTTGTGTATTTGTTACATTTGGTAAACTAATATTTCTTGAACGTCTCAGTATATATTTTTATTTATTTTAACGTATTTTATAAATGAGCAAAGAACATTTTCAAAATTGATGAAATAGAACATTAATTAGAAAAATTAAGAAGAACTGTTGGTGATTCAATTGTGTATTTCTTACGTTTGGTGAACATAATATTTCTTGAAAATCTCAATATATATTTTTATTTATTTTAACATATTTTATAAATAAGCAAAGAAAATTTTCAAAATTGATGAAATAGAACATTAATTAGAAAAATTAAGAAGAACTGTTGGTGATTCAATTGTGTATTTCTTACGTTTGGTGAACATAATATTTCTTGAAAGTCTCAGTATATACTTTTATTTATTTTAATGTATTTTATAAATAAGCAAAGAAAATTTTCAAAATTGATGAAATTGAACATCAATTAGAAAAATTAAGAAGAACTATAGGTGATACATTTGTGTATTTGTTACATTTGGTAAACTAATATTTCTTGAACGTCTCAGTATATATTTTTATTTATTTTAACGTATTTTATAAATGAGCAAAGAACATTTTCAAAATTGATGAAATAGAACATTAATTAGAAAAATTAAGAACTGTTGGTGATTCAATTGTGTATTTCTTACGTTTGGTGAACATAATATTTCTTGAAAATCTCAATATATATTTTTATTTATTTTAACATATTTTATAAGTAAGCAAAGAAAATTTTCAAAATTGATGAAATTGAACATTAATTAGAAAAATTAAGAAGAATTGTAGGTGGTACATTTGTGTACCAAACGTAACAGGTAAATATAATATTTCTTGAAAATTTCAGTGTATAATTTTTTTTATTTTGGAATTTTGTAAGTATGAGTATTTGTGAATAAAAACACACACACATATATATATATATATATATATATATATATATATATATATATATAATATGCACGATACGTATGTAGCACATAGATTAATAATTAATTAAATTACTCGTACAAAAGTGTATTTATAGTAATGACAATTCATCATAAAAAAATAGAAAACATCTAAAACAACGCCTAAAAGTGTTGGGGGCGATCGATTTGCTGTCTCATTGTTAAAATTAACTGCAAATGTTTTCGTGAAAAACGCAATAAAAACGGCGACTTGTAACACATCTGTATAAATGGCGATGCAAACAAATGTAACGTCGACGCTATTGTTTTTTAGCATCACAGCAAAAATTGTTTATTACATTTCGTAGTGAATTAAGTTTTAAAAAAAAATCTGTGGGACCTTCAAACTGGATTGCTGTGCGGTGAAAGTGGCGGGCAGATTATTACATTACATTACATTACATTACATTAAATTCCTGCTTGAAAATTTCGACATTATCTATTTCGTTCGTCGGGCCCATTCAACGGAACCGCATAGAGTCGGTTTGTTGTTTTCGATTTGCCAATTGCGGATTTTTTTTTTTTAAGTGAATCGATAACAACACGCTTAATCGTTCAAATCGAGATAAAGTTTACTTCTATCGGGACGTAATCTATTCATTTTCTGTATAATGCCCGCCTTTCAGGCCTTACGTGCATTGACCTAGATAACTGCTTTTTAATAGGGAATTTAGAGGGAAAAACAAAAATTTCCAGGCCGTTTGTTCGGCGCTTTTTCCGTCGATTCACTTTACGCGCAGCTTTTGTACAAAGCTTTTTTTTCTCGTGTATACGTCGGATGGCGATGTTGATCTTGGTGGCAAGATAGGCTTGAGTCATGAGATTAAACAAAATCTATGATTAATTTGAGTGAGTAGTAGTGAGGTTCTAGGAACGGAACATTCAGTCATTTTATTACCTGGGTTGCAGTTGTCAAGATAATGTATACAGGGTGCCTCAGAATTATGCAAATATTTAAATTTTTGTGTTCAATATAAGTTGTTTTTAGGAAGGAAAGTATTGAACTTATTTCAAAGGAGAATTTAAATTAATTTGTTCCTATAATATAGAAAAATATGTTAAAATACCAGTTTTGAAGTTATAACCATCTCTTTGGTGATATTTATTTGTTATTAATAGAATTTAGAGTATACGTTTTTGACAACAAAACCTGAAAAGAAATATGATATTTAAATATTAAACATATTTTTATAAATAAATAAAATATATTACGTTTATTACGTTTTTAGAATAAGTAAATTAATTACACAAATATATATTGAATTTTTACAAAATACTGTAAATTATTATATTTCTAAATAAAAAGAGTATGAAAATAAATTTATCTATACAAATTTGTTATAATTATTTATATTCTTACTTATTAAATTATTTTAAAATGCCTTATTATCTAAAAAATTCTATTTATTTTCTTTGTTAAAATTGGTGATATTTATTTGTAATTAACAGAATATAGAGTTCATAAGTTTTTGACAACAAAATAAATAAAACATATTAGGTTCACATTTTTTCCCATTTTTAAAATAAGTAATTTAATTACATAAATATTCACTGAATTTTTAAAGAATACTAAAAATTTTGATATTTCTAAATAAAAAAGGGTAAGAATTAATATATTCTTACTCATTAAATTATTTTAAAATGCATTAATATCTAAAAAATTCTATTTATAATCAAATGGGAAACAAATTAATTTATCTCTAAAATTTCAGAAAAAATGTCAATTTCTATAACAACAAAATCTGAACAGAAATAAAATATTGTTATTAAATATATTATTATATATAAATAAAATGTATTAGGTTTAGATTTTTTCCCATTTTTAGAATAAGTAATTTGATTAGGTAAATATTCACTGAATTTTTAAAAAGTACTAAATTTTTTTATATTTCTAAATCAAAAAGGGTACGAAAATAAATTTGTCTATAAAAAATTGTTGTAATCATTTGTATTCTTATTTATTAAACTATTTTAAAATGTATTAATATCTAAAAAAAATATATTTATAATCAAATGTGAACTATAAATTAATTTATCCTCAAAATTTCAGAAAAAAATGTGCTTATATATCTGTTTTGAGGTTACAACGATTTCTTTGTTAAAATTGGTGATATTTATTTGTCATTTACACAATGAGTTTTTAAGATTTTAATAACAAAACCAGAAAAGAAATAATTGGGTTTATAGTTTTTTTCCATTTTTAGAATAAGTAATTTGATAAATTTCATTCATTAAATATTTAAAAAATGAAAATCAATTTATCTATAAATGTAATAATATAATCAATTTTTATTTTATTAGATTTAGTTTAAAATGCATCGACATTCAAAAAATTTTGTTTAATTTATTTGATTGTTGAAATTAATCGTTAATTATATTTATATTATATTATATTTCTAAATACTTATTTAGAAAAATATTTTATTTACAAATTTACTCTTATAACGTTTACTTAAACGTTATGAGAGTAAATTTGTAAATAAAATATTTTTTTAATCACTCATTCTTATAGATTATTAATTATTTTAAAACGTATCGAAATAAGCAAAAATAACTTTAAAATTGACAAAATTAAACAGTAATTTGTAAAATTAAGAACAACTTACCTTTTTGAATAAAAAACCTGAAACAAAATAAGATATTGTGATATGTATAAATTATTATTTTTTTTGTCTTACATATTATTAAATAACAATTATTTCAATTATTATAAAACATTAGATTTATATTCTTTTCCATTTTTAGAATGAGTAATTTGACCAATTAATTTTTCATTGAATGAAAATGAAAAAAATTAGTTCTGTTAATTTTTCTTTATAAAAAAGTCTCATGTTTCCAAATTTTAAATGTTAACCAAGTTTGGCTGAAAATAATTAGTATCTTTGATATTGATAATTTTGTATTTCGTATAATTTATCTAAATGAATACTTAAATTAAATATTTCTAATTTATGTTTAATGATGACATTAAATAAATGTTATCAACTCTAATAAAATCGTTAAATGTATGATATTTATGTTTTGACACAACTATAATATTTATTTATTTTTTATTTTTCGACATTTTAATATATATTTTAAAAATATTGACTAAACATATATTCACACTTTTATTATATGATCATATAAAGAGACCAGGATGAAACAGGAAGAATTCACTCTTGAAATTTCAACAATTTTGTGACCTTGTACACAAATTTATTTTATTTGTTTAACGATAAATATTTTAAACTACTTAAGTAAATACTTATATTTAATATTAAAGTCAACTTGACATGAAACTAGTTTATATATATATATATATATATATATATATATATATATATATATATATATTAAATTAATAATAAAATGTAAAATGTTTAAACATACATAATCCATGCCCATCAAACCTCAGATAAAAAAAAACCACAAATAAAATTCCTTAGTAAAAATATGTATGAATTGTCATAATACAGAAATAAACTACATTTTTGATAAAAGTTTACGTAACTAATAATTCTTTGTTTCTTTTTAAGGATACGGATGATGTACCAATGGTGTTAGTCGGTAACAAATGTGATTTGGAGGAAGAACGAGCGATAGGAAAGGACCAAGGTACTAACCTAGCTCGCCAGTTTAACTGTGCCTTCATGGAAACATCTGCCAAAGCGAAAATAAATGTTTATGATGTACGTATTTATGTAAAAATATTTATATTTAATAAATATCTATCACAATCAGGTTTTCCTAGAAATATTCAAGAGGGTCTGGAAAACTGCCTATTTGTTAGTAGGAAAAATTCATAAAATTATTACTTCCAAATAATATGTACAGTTTAATACAAAAATTACAAAAAATTATTAAAGCCAAAATAAACAGGAAATAAATATATTTTATTCCTTGAATTTAATGTAAAAAGTATGTTACATAATAAAAATGAAAGTGTGGACATAAAAATTAGAAATTAGTTTTTAGGTGCAATTGTCACAAAAGTGCTAAAACTAGGTCCACAAAATTAACTAATTAATCGTACCGACAAATGGGTATTTGTTAATATCATGCGTATATTTGTGTCTGACATGCATGATATTTATTAATTAAATGTTACCGACACGATGAAATTGAATTATTTTTATTAATTATCTTTTCTGGTTTCAGGTATTTTATGACCTAGTACGACAAATCAACAAAAAATCGCCGGAGAAGACTAACAAAAAGAAAAAGAAATCGCTTTGTGTTCTGCTATAACTCCCTTTAATCATTGAACCAAAAAGTACATATAAATATTTGAAGACTATTGTAAGACAAAAAGTGTATAGGCATTAAGGCACGTGCGGACATAGGGCCTTTGCAGTGAAAAAAAAAATGTTTAAAAAATTACGCTCTGTATATCAACTTTTTAACAAAATGAAAATATTTTAAATATTTGTAATAAATTTTAGTTTATTTTTCTTTTCCAAAAAAACAAAAAAAAAAAAATACAAATGAAAAAAATATCCGAGTTTGTTAACTATCTAGATGCAATTTTAGTGATAGGGTATTTGATATACTGCCAATTGTGGTGTCAAATAGATATAGAAATTTGTGAAAATTAGTGGTATTGTGTTTATAATTTTTTCGAGTCAAGACTATCTAAGAGGACAATACTTAAATGTTTCAGCCACTGTAGCCTGGTACAAAAAATACCGCAAAAAATAATAAATAAAAATAAATTCGCTGATAACACTGCAGCACGTAACTATGTGCTGAGTCGCTCATTTTGATGGAAACATTACTTGGATGGTGATGTGAATTCATTAAGCCTCTCCGAAATCTTTAATTCCACACGAATCAGTATTTTTCCAGTGATCAAAATCGAATTGATTTCTAGATAACGAAGACAAATAATTTTTCCGATTAGTTCGTAAGTCCAGTCGTTTCATTTTTGGGAAAGTCGTGTGTACCAGTCTTGGTGCGTAAATGTTGTTTTTTTAAAAGGGACCACAAAAACAAATTGTTTTAGATTGTTGCAAGTATTTAAAAAATGAAAAGAGCTCTAGGTAAGTCGCCGTAATGTTATCATCCAATTAATATTCCTTCAAAACAACTGCCAATGTTTTAAAAACGCTGAAATTGCTCAGGGTCTTCCATCAGGTAACCTTCCCTCTCCAATCTATGAAAAACCAGGTTAAATCATCTTTTTGTTCACAATGCAGTAATAGGTGTTTGGGACGTGCTTGCTGGAACGCCCTGTACGGCGCAACTCATTTTTCAAACTGGAATTATTCCATGGCGCTATTCAGATGAAATAGTACTTCGTTTAGATGGTTTCACCTGAGCCTTTCTAAGATTTTAAGTGTTGAAGACAATAGTGCCATTATTTTCCTTGTTTGAAATGACACACGTTTCAAGTTCATGAATGTATAAAAATAATATTAATAAAACAACCATTGTTGCATCCTATTAATAGCGTTTAAATCCAGCCGTAAAATATTCTATAACTATTAGATGTGTTTATATTTGTGGTAGTTATACCTAAATTTGGACAAGTTGTGATAGAGATCCTTTTTGGTGCTTGTCTAATAGAGTGATGCTCTTGAGGAAAACGTCATATTGAACAGTCGTCGCGTCTCGGGGACTGCCATAAATATGTTCGTTCACCTTCAAGTCCCCGTTTTTAATCGCGTCGTAGAACAAGTAGGTTGTTTTTTAGATCATCGCTGCATCACCAGTTAACTGTTAAATTTCGGATGAGCTTCCTTACGTACGGACTTGAAGTTGGGGCCCGGACACGTGGCGACTGTTTCCGTGTATGTGTCAATTGTATGTCATCTAAACCAAACCGATTATGGTGCTTGTTACGATGTCCATTGGATTGTTGGTCCTGTTGCCCTGTAGGCACGAGGATTGGCAGAACGTGGTGGCATTGGCTATACGTAATTTTATTCTGTTTTCACTTTTATTCTATACTGACAATCAACTAATTCAATTACACAGGATGTTTCTTTTGTTTCTTTTAATTTTAATGTTGAACTGAAGTCCACGTCGAGCATTAGGGAATTGTCACGGTGCTATTTAAGCTGTGGGTGCTTCAGTTTGGCAATGGCTATGTTGTATGTATCCATTTTGATTAAGTAACAGTCATTATTTATTTCTTAAGCAAGAATGTATATAAAAGATTGATTGATTTTAAAATTGTACATTGATCATAATCACAGTTTTTATTTTAGTATATCTTAAGTGTGTATTATACATATGCTTATATATATTTTCTAGTACTACTATATGTATATTTTCTTAAAATATGGAGGGGACAAATATAGATTCCAGTTATAATTAAGAGAACTTTGTTGAATTTAGTAATTTTAAGTGATCCATTAATTTATTACTATTTCTCAAATTTGCTCGGACATCACTACTATTTGAGCACTGTAATTTTTTTAAACAAAGGCACACAATAAATAACTCTGAGGTGTGCTGATCATAGGAAAGAACTTTGTAATATACCCAAACCTCTCCACAGTCACAAGGATTATGAATAATAGACACCAATATGTGTATATAATTATATTAAAAACACTTTTTTGTATACACTACAACAAAATAGGCTTTATTTGTTTATTGTCATTATAATGTTATTTTCCCAGCTTTGCAAGCGACAAAGGGAGATATTAAGAATATTAATTAAGTATAAGAAAGCATAATGAAATTCTGTACTGAATGTAAACAAGCATAAAATTGTTATAAAACTTTCAAACAGCGGAAAAAGTACAGAACAGACTACACAGTCTTGTAAATACAATTTTCATATTAAAAACAGTCCACGCACAAAAAATAAACTGAATGGGAATTTTAAAAGTTGACTTTTTCTGCTGGTTGAAACATGTATACATGATATATTAAGTATTTGTAAATTTAAGTTACAGTAATTGAACTTTATATTTTATTTGTAGTGTATGAAATTATGATTTAAAAATAAAAACGTATTGTTGAATATCGAAGCTGGAATATTATCAATTGTAATCACAACAATCTTCATTTACGTTATTATTTCAGTAATTAGTTGTGGAGATTGTTGATTTGTGGTGACGTCTCAATTAATTAAGTGTTAAAAAAAGCAAGTATTAAAACAAGATCCAAAATAGACTGCTAAATTGTTTATTAATTTTTTTTTCGGGAATATTAGTGATGAAATTGGAAATTGTGATAAATTAATCTCTATTGTGGTATATTTGTGTATGTGGAGGGAACTTTTTTGCTCTTATTTCGCACCTGCCTTTGCACAAGAAAGCGGTACAAAAAAAAATGAGCACTTTCATGCGAAAAAATGATAAAAAAAATTTGAAAATGCCGCTTGCCAATACTTTTGAACGTTATGTTAAATATAGTTAATATATACATATTATATATTTTGTAACTCACAACTTTTTTAGATTTCAATCACAAAATAAATGTGTCAGTTGACAATTTCTTCCCATTAAGCAATTAATTAAAAAGTTGTATAAATCTTGTTGTTTTTTAATATAAATGTATGTTAATGTATTCTAATATCAACGCTAAATATAATTAACATTCAGTATTTATATTAGTTATCTTTGTGGTTCACCTGATTAGCCCCAATAAACTATACGATTATACAACTCTGATGGTCACTTTCCTTCACGTGTTAAGAGTCGCAAAGTCAAGGTAGGTATAACAATTTTAAGTAACAACTATTTAAGTGCTTTGCAACTCTTTAGAAGTCACACTGGGTGGTTCACCAACGCACACCGACATCTAGTTACGTTGGTGCCAACTAAAATTTTGCTTACACTCTCCTCTAGTGAATAAAGTTGCTACCGGAACATAGGTGGCGCCAGCCGTACTATTGATCAACCGGTTAACCACACAGCAAATTGTTCCGGAACAACTTTCCAATTAACGCCCGCGGATAGATGTCGGTGGGTGCCAAAATAACTTTATGACTGCGGCAATGCTGATGTTATAAAAAATATATAACAATACTGCATTGAACCAAGGGTACATGAATGGAATAAATGCCCGTTATGGTCATGAAACACATTTCTGAAAGTGGTTTTTATGCGACCGGCCCGTAAAATTTTTAATCTTTTATTATGCAAAGTCGGTAATTAAAGGGGTGAAACGCGTTTTATTTTTTAAATTGCCAATGACGTCCGCAGTACGGGCCGTGTACAATTAATAAATTATCGATGATTGTGGAACAATAAACGGGAAAATTGAATGGTAATTCGCGATCGGAATTAAAAGATAACTTCGCCGTTTAATTTTGTATGAACGCATTTAATTTTATGATTATGATGTTCCTTAAAAGTTTTTTTATTATTCTATAATCGATGTTCGGCGTGGAGGGGCCGCCTATTTAAAATTTTCCTTCGTATTACAACCCCTTTTACTAAGACTTTTATGCAAATAAATGGTTTTAATTCAAAATCTGTGTGCAATGAAAACAAAGACGAGGAAAAATAATTCAAAGGGGTGCATGTTTAGGAGGCAACTTTTTAATAGTAATTCTGTCTCGCTGCGGTGCATGGGGAGAGTTTTTTAAGAACGATATTTACTGAATCCAGTGCGACGCAGAAAAAAGTGTCGCCGGCGAAATAAATTCAGCCGGAATTAAAATTTATACATTACATGGAACATCAAAGGGTTAATTACGGTTTAGTGCTGTGCAATTGAAATTTAATAAATAGGTGTTAACCGGTCACAAGTTTTAGACAATTATTCGTATTTTATTTTGAAATAGGTCATTAGGACAGTCGATAATACCAACGAACTGATTAACATGTAAAACCACCATATCGTAAAAACTAATCAATATTAAAATACATGGTGTAATTACAACGCGAAGAATGAACAATGCACCAGTGTCAACTGAACCGAAAACTGCGTGCCAGTAAATTTTATTCAAACTGGCGCATTCACCAAAAAGACAATATATATTTTCAACACTTGAATTAGAATGGCTTATTGTAAAAATAATATTTAAATAATCAAATCTATATTCAATCTATTTTTTTTATTATTTGCATCTATAGAATCGTCTATTACAAAACAAAATTTTAATAATAAAATAAATGTGAAACCGGCGCATCCACCACAAAATTAATACATACACAGGTTTAAATGTATAGTTATCATGTAAGTATGGTTTAAGCTATATATTACAAAAGATACTGCTAAAGTGTACTTCTTATCAAAAATAACATTTTGAAACCTATAAAATTATTATTATTATAATAGATATTATATAAAGTTGTTATTTTAATGTAAAAAAGTCCGTTATTTGTGTTTGACGAAAGGATTTTTATATTCATTTTCATAAAAAGATACAATTAAACCATTCCAAAATAGTAGCAATTAAAAAATTGTACGCAGAAAACTTCAAATATCTAATTTTATATTTAACTCACACATTGTGCTGTTACTATTTATATCAAGATTTTAAGTAATCAAATTTTTACACCAGCTACACATTTCCTTGAAGAATTATGATTAATGAAAAAACCTATTAATAAAACACGAATCAATAATAAATTAAATGGTGTAATTAAAAGGCAAACAACGAACAATGCGACGAGAGAAAAAAAAAGTCAAATGAATGGAAAACTTTGTCGTTTAAACTTTTATTGAAACCGGAGCATTCACCAAAAAATAATGAGATTAAATTTTATCCTATTACCTAGAGGTTTTGAAGTGGCACATTTTTTATCATCGTTTTGTTTTTCATAAAGCAGTTATAATTAACGAAGATTTCTGGCTTTTTATTTTATTTTGTCTAGTCATTTTTATGAGATAATTGTTAAATTCCTTATTTAATTCACTTAACGAAAGCCAGTTGTTCAGGGGTTTTCAAGTAAAATATTTTTAATCATATTATTGTTGTGCTTTCTGGTATTAGTATTCTTAAATATATTTCTTTAATTTATTCTTATGAGAATTTTATTTTATTTCTTTATTTAAACATCTTCGTTGTGTCATTATTTGTATTAAGATCATAAGTTAATAAAATATGTTTAAATAATATTTCATTTCTTTCTTAAATTTCTCTCTTCAATAAATAATAATACCGATATAAAATTAAGAATATGACAAAACAATAAAACAAATATATCAATATTAAAATAGTTGACAAACTAATCATTTATTACATAAAGTTGTCACTGTATCAGTTTTTTTGAAACCGGCGCATCCACCAAATAAATATATATTTCTTATTTTATAATAAAATAAATGTAAAATTGAATTTAATAATTTTTAATTTTAGAATATATTTAATAGTTTTTTATGAGATTATCTTTTAAAACTTACAATGGTGGAAATGAAATAAAGTATTTATATTTATTTTATACTTATAAATTTAGATTAATTATAAATTTAAACATAATATTTTTTAAGTTGAATATTTCAAATTTTATAATTTTAAATTGATATTGATATTTTTTTAATTAAATAGTTTATTTATAATTTTTTAAAATTAATATTTCAAATTTGATAAATTTAAATTATATATTTAAATATTTTCAAATATTTCAAATATTATGAATTTAAAATATATATTTTATTTAAATTAAATTTTATTTTAATATTTCAAATATTTTAAATTTAAATTAAATATTTTAATCATTATTGAAATAAAAGGTTTAGTAGTTTTAAATTGAAACATTTTTTACCGTTATTATTTTATTATCTTTATTATAAATTAACTTTATGTAGTTATTTTTATAAAATTATCTTTCATAACACGATTAAAGATTTTTATTTGGATTTGGATTTTATCACATGTAATTAAATTGTTTATTTATAATTTTTTAAGATTAATATTTCAAAGTTTGTAAATTTAAATTAAATATTTGAATATTTTAAAATTTAAATGGCCATTTTTAGTTTTCTAACGTCAATATTTCAAATATTATGAATTTAAAATATATATTTTAGTAAAATTAAATTGTTTTTTTTTTTTTAATTTTTTAGTTCAATATTTCAAATATTATAAATTTAAATTAAATATTTTAATCGTTATTAAAATAAAATGATTAGTAATTTTCAATTGAAACATTTTTTGTCATTATTATTTTATTATCTTTATTATAAATTAACTTTATGTAGTTATTTTTATAAAATTATCTTTTATAACAAGATTAAAGATTTTCATTTGGATTTGGATTTTACCACATGTAATTAAATTGTTTATTTATAATTTTTTAAGATTAATATTTCAAATTCTCTAAATTTGAATTAATATCTTTTAAAATTTAAATGGTCATATTTACTTTTTTAAGGGTAATATTTCAAATATTATGAATTTAAAAGTATATTTTATATAAATTAAATTGTTCATTTTTATTTTTTCAGTTATATATTTTAAATATTATATATTTAAATTAAATATCTTAATCGTTATTAAAATAAAATATTTAGTAGTTTTAAATTGAAACATTTCTTGTCGTTATTATTTTATTTCATGTAGCTATTTATGTAATAAAAAAATATAAGTATAAAATCTAAATAAGGGATAAATATTTAATATTTTTAGTTTTTTTAAATCGAAACATTTTTTATTCTAGTTTTGGTATATATTAATTGTAAAATTGTATTTAATAAGTAGAATTTTTAATTTAATTTTATGAGATTATATATGAGATTTGGTTTTTATTTCATGTATCCTTTTACAGAATAAAACATATATTTTCAAATATCAAGTTACAATGAGATTATTGATAAAAAATTGCGGACAATAAGAGGAAAAAATCTATTAAGCAAAAGTGATGTAGTTTTTCAAAGGCATAAAGGACCCAGTTCGTATTATGTTAAAAAAAAAACAACAATAAAAAACCTAAATGAGAGAGATAAATATTTGATGTCTTGTCAAAAGCTGACCACTCGAAGTGGAAAGGTCTATCCATAACGTTTTTGGGGGGTGGAATGTCCTGGCGGTGGGGGCAAGATGTAAGGGTATTTCCTAGTCCGCAAACGACCATTTTCACTTTCCACTTACTAAAGTCTTCCGGTGAAATATTGGTTATAAAACAAAAGCAACGGAGACAGGGGAGAAAATGGTACGATGTCCAGAGACCAAAGATCCTACTAGCCTAAGTGCTTGCTATTGATTTGTTGAACATGTCGTCACATGTGTATGTGAGCAGCCACATTCTGCTACGTTAAATACACCGACACACGTGCGCTAATACTGATATACCGCATTCACACACATGTCAAAAAGTATTTTACACTCCATCCACACACATTTCGTACAATCTGTGTTAGTTAAACTCCCTAAAGATTTATTCATCCGTAACATTTGTAATTTATTTTTCGTGCAACCGGCCGTAAAATGAGCTTTTATGACCGCCACGGTATCCGTGAAATGACATATTTTCGACCTGCTTTACTTAACCTTTCATACGAATGCATAATCGACGCGAAGAAAACAGGCAAACTGCGTTTTCTTCGGGTCTTCGGGGCCGACGAAACAATCAGGCGTAATTATCTTATGTTACTCATCCACTACAATTAATTAACATTTAGGACGTTTCATTTAGGCAAAGGCGAAATTCGTTTTCAATTAACAATTCTCGGAGAACGCCGCCTTTTTAATGAGATATTAAATATTTATATAAACTCGAACATTCAGAAAAGTGAAACGGTGTTCAGTTAATATCCATTGAAAAATTCATGGGGGGATTAAAAAAAAAAACAAAAAAAAAAAAAAAAACACAATTGAATCTGATTTAAAGTTAATTGCGAATTTATTTTACTTGTGGGAAAAATGTTGCGCCAGATGCCCCGCAATATCAAAAGTTTCAATTTAGACATTTTCGTGGACCGTTTAAGACGAAATGTCTGGGGGTGAAAATTGCTTACACCATCGGCGCCAGTCACTATCGTCGAATGCTTCACCGTTTCGCCGCTTATTTCTGAACAGACTGTCACTTTTGCATATAGACAATGTCGTATTAGCTGCTCAACTACTTTACTTCATTTTACTAGGTTGTTTCGAATAAAACTTTTTATCTACTAAACTTATTTTAAATATTTCTTAGTGTTTCAGTCATTTTTAAGCTTTTAAGCTTTATTACTATAGCTTTTCAGCTAATAATGTTAAATAACCTACTGTAGCTGAAATTGTATGCAATAAAAGTACGACAATCTGACCAAAATTAAGCTCTAATTTATATCACTTTCTTGATTTGGCTAATTAAATATGTTCAGAACTGAATATTATTTAAAACAATTTAATATTTTTAATAATAAATAAGAAGTTTTTATTTTATATTTTACTTGTAAGGAAGTTTATTTCTACCATAGATATTTGTATTATTCAAAATAATTTTAATTTATATCACAAATGATAATTTTAAAATTACTTCTCCCCACCTAATCTAACCTAACTCAAACTTACCTAATGTAAATTTCATTTAACCTACAATATATTTTTAGTATTATTGTTTATACTAAGAAAAATAATTCTATTTTTTATTAGAAATGACTAATTTAAAATTTGGAAAGCATAAATAAATTTATTTAACTTAACCCAGTGTAGTTCAATCTAACCCAATTCAAACGTATCAAATTTTTATTTAATGTATAAGAATGTTCAGCTCAATATTTGTACTAAAAAGCATAATTATATTGTTTGTCAGATACGATGATTTTAAAATTAAGAAAATAGTAATAAACTTACTGTTAACCTAAACTAACCTAACTCAAACTTACCTAATGTAAATTTCATTTAATCTACAATATATTTTAGGCACAATATTTGTACTAAGACAAATAATTCTAATTTTTATTAGAAATGATTATTTTAAAATTGGAAAAACATAAATAAATTTATTTAACCTAACCCAGTCTAGTTCAATCTAATCCAATTCAAATGTATCAAATTTTTATTTAATGTATAAGAATGTTCAGCTCAATATTTGTACTAAAAAGCATAATTATATTGTTTGTCAGATACGATGATTTTAAAATTAAGAAAGTAGTAATAAACTTATTTCTCTCAACCTAATCTAACCTAACTCAAACTTACCGAATGTAAATTTCATTTAATCCACAATATATTTTTAGCACAATATTTGTACTAAAAAAAATAATTCTATTTTTTATTAGAAATGACTATTTTAAAATTGGGAAGGCAAAATAAATTTATTTAACCCAACCCAGTCTAGTTCAATCTATCCCCATTCAAACTTATCAAATTTTTATTTAATGTATAAGAATGTTCAGCTCAATATTTGTACTAAAAAACATAATTATATTTTTTGTCAGATACGATGACTTTAAAATTAAGAAATTAGTAATAAATTTAAATTTTTAAATTAAGAAAGTAGTAATAAACTTATTGTTCTCAACCTAAACTAACCTAACTCAAACTTACCTAATGTAAATTTCATTTAATCTACAATATATTTTTAGCACAATGTTTGTACTAAGAAAAATAATTCTATTTTTTATTAGAAATGACTATTTTAAAATTGGGAAGGTATAAATAAATTTATTTAACCTAACCCAGTCTAGTTCAATCTAACCCAATTCAAACATAACAAATTTTTATTTAATGTATAAGAATGTTCAATAGCAGCTCAATATTTGTAGTAAAAAGCATCATCATATTGGAAATGACTATTTTAAAATTGGAAAGGTATAAATAAATTTATTTAATCTAACTCTAAAGATAAATTTACTTCTCCCAACCTAATCTAACCTAACTCAAATTTCTCTTATCTAACCTTCATTTAATCTATAAAATATGTTAGCTCTATTTTTGTACTAAAAAAATAATTATAAATTTTATAAAAATGATAATTTTAAAATAAATTTACCTAATCCAACTCAATCTAGCCTAATCCAAGCTAACTCACACAATATATAATCATTATTTAATGTAAATAAATTATATACATATACAATATTTGGAAAAATAATTAAAATTTTATTTATCGTGATAATTTTAAAATGAAGATAGAAAAGTGCATTAAATCGAAAAATACGAAAATTAAAAAAGTCTCCAAAAGCACCGGTGGTTGCCGCAGCCGTGTAATAAACACAGTGGCAAAAAATCGTTATGAGCATTAAATTATTCGACGATTCGAAAAAGGCGGCAATAAAACTAGACGTCCGGAGTAGAAAAAGGGGGAACGATATTTTCCTCCGGCTTTATTAAATCATAACACAGCCGTCAAAAACAAGTTTAAATTAAAACACTCATGAAATTTATATAATCTAGTCGTGATAAATTCGGCAGTCGTCCCGATTATTCGGCTGTACGCGGAGGGTATCGTGAAACTTGAATGTCTGAAACTGAAAATGAAAGAGGTAAAAGTCGGAGTCGGTGACCACAGCGCAACAGTTGCGGATATTTTCAGGCGTTTCAGGCAGTTACGGCCAACGACGCAACTGTGGGGTAGCGAAAAGTACCCGCTGAAATTGCACCAAGGGACGTTCCATCCGAATATTGAGCAAAAAATCTGATGCAATTTCCATGAATTTGCACGGGGTGGTTCGATAATACTTTCTATGAACTTGCATGGATGTATTTAATGTAACACTGGGGTTGGGTATCGAATTGTTGCAGCTTTAAACAGTTTTCGAGTACAATGGAAACTTATGGAGAACTAACATATAATGGTGTTTCAAGGTTTATTCAAAGTCCAAGTTTAATATAATACCAGGGATTATTACTTCAATTAGAGGTGAATTTGCCGATACTTGAGAAAGCGTTGGACGGATAAACTGTTGAGGTATTCTTACTTATCTTGTTCCAGACTTTGCTGTTAGTTAATCAGAAACAAGATCCGTGACAAATAAAACACTGAACCGGTTCCAACTACTTTAATAATTGTTTTATATTGTCTTGCACGTATTTAATGGCAACGAATCCAAGTGGACACTTTAGGAATTTAATTTATTGGGAGAAAATTAATTTAAGAGGAGGAAACTGCTATCAGATCTATCGAATTGAGTTTTATTGACACTCAAGTACTATGACCTATTCAATTTATATATTTCGTTTATATTTTATTTCTGTTTTATTTCGAGAGATAATTAAAAAATAGTACGGCAATAAATACAATTAGTTAAATTGAATTTTTCTCCTTTTTGAATACTTATTTTTTTTTAACTTTAACTATTTAGCACCACAGTATTTAAATCAAAAATGGACAAATATATTAGTAATATAATTCTCCATTTAATATCTTAGTACCATAGTGCTAGAGTAGCTAATGAGTTTTAATTATTATTACTCTAATGATCAAAAATATAGTTTTACAAATTACGAATTTGTTTTACTAGTATTAATAAAAAAAATTCTGTTTATAAATTCTTAGTACCTCAGTGCTAGAGTAATTAATAGAATCACTATTAAAATTCTAATATATTTTAATGTAATTCAACACAAATAGAATTGATTACTAATTTGTTTAATGTCTATTATCAATAAAAGTTCGTAATAAAATTCTTAGCACCTCAGTTTTAGAGTAACTAATAATATTTTGGTTAAAGTTTTAATACATTTTGCTATATTTAACTCAAATAGAATTTTACTACTTATTAGTATGTTAAACGTGTATCAGTAATAAAATTCTCCATTTAATTTCTTAGCACCACGGTGTTAGAGTAGCTAATAAGATTACTATCAAAGTTTTAATATTTTATTACAGTAATGATCAAAAATAATGTTTTATAATTGACGAATTTGTTTTGCTTGTATTAAAAAGAATATTGCCTATACAAATTCTTAGCACCTAAGTGCTATATCAACTAATAGAATCACTGTTAAAATTTTAATATATTTTAATGTATTTAACACATTAGCAATTAGTATTAGCAATAAAAGTTCCTAATAAAATTCTTAGCACCTTAGTTCTAGAGTAAGTAATAATATTTCTGTTAACATTTTAATATATTTTGCTACATTTAACTCAAATAGAATTTTAGTGCTTATTAGTATGTTAAACTTGTATCAGTTATAAAATTCTCCATTTAATTTCTTAGCACTACAGTGCTGGAGTAGCTAATAAGATTTCTATCAAAGTTTTAATATTTTATTACAGTAGTGATCAAAAATAAAGTTTTATAATTGACGAATTTGTTTTGCTTGTATTAAAAAGAAAATTGCATATACAAATTCTTAGCACCTAAGTGCTATATCAACTAATAGAATCACTGTTAAAATTTTAATATATTTTAATGTATTTAACATATTAGCAATTAGTATTAGCAATAAAAGTTCCTAATAAAATTCTTAGCACCTTAGTTCTAGAGTAAGTAATAACATTTCTGTTAAAATTTTAATATATTTTGCTACATTTAACTCAAATAGAATTTTACTGCTTATTAGTATGTTTAAACGTGTATCAGTAATAAAATTCTCCATTTAATTTCTTAGCACCACGGTGTTAAAGTAGCTAATAAGATTACTATCAAAGTTTTAATATTTTATTACAGTAATGATTAAAAATAAAGTTTTATAATTGACGAATTTGTTTTGCTTGTATTAAAAAGAATATTGCCTATATAAATTCTTAGCACCTAAGTGCTATATCAACTAATAGAATCACTGTTAAAATTTTAATATATTTTAATGTATTTAACACATTAGCAATTAGTATTAGCAATAAAAGTTCCTAATAAAATTCTTAGCACCTTAGTTCTAGAGTAAGTAATAATATTTCTGTTAACATTTTAATATATTTTGCTACATTTAACTCAAATAGAATTTTAGTGCTTATTAGTATGTTAAACTTGTATCAGTTATAAAATTCTCCATTTAATTTCTTAGCACTACAGTGCTGGAGTAGCTAATAAGATTTCTATCAAAGTTTTAATATTTTATTACAGTAGTGATCAAAAATAAAGTTTTATAATTGACGAATTTGTTTTGCTTGTATTAAAAAGAAAATTGCATATACAAATTCTTAGCACCTAAGTGCTATATCAACTAATAGAATCACTGTTAAAATTTTAATATATTTTAATGTATTTAACATATTAGCAATTAGTATTAGCAATAAAAGTTCCTAATAAAATTCTTAGCACCTTAGTTCTAGAGTAAGTAATAACATTTCTGTTAAAATTTTAATATATTTTGCTACATTTAACTCAAATAGAATTTTACTGCTTATTAGTATGTTTAAACGTGTATCAGTAATAAAATTCTCCATTTAATTTCTTAGCACCACGGTGTTAAAGTAGCTAATAAGATTACTATCAAAGTTTTAATATTTTATTACAGTAATGATTAAAAATAAAGTTTTATAATTGACGAATTTGTTTTGCTTGTATTAAAAAGAATATTGCCTATATAAATTCTTAGCACCTAAGTGCTATATCAACTAATAGAATCACTGTTAAAATTTTAATATATTTTAATGTATTTAACACATTAGCAATTAGTATTAGCAATAAAAGTTCCTAATAAAATTCTTAGCACCTTAGTTCTAGAGTAAGTAATAATATTTCTGTTAACATTTTAATATATTTTGCTACATTTAACTCAAATAGAATTTTAGTGCTTATTAGTATGTTAAACTTGTATCAGTTATAAAATTCTCCATTTAATTTCTTAGCACTACAGTGCTGGAGTAGCTAATAAGATTTCTATCAAAGTTTTAATATTTTATTACAGTAGTGATCAAAAATAAAGTTTTATTATTGACGAATTTGTTTCACTTGTATTAATAAGAATATTGTCTATACAAATTCTTAGCACCTAAGTGCTATATCAACTAATAGAATCACTGTTAAAATTTTAATATATTTTAATGTATTTAACACATTAGCAATTAGTATTAGCAATAAAAGTTCCTAATAAAATTCTTAGCACCTTAGTTCTAGAGTAAGTAATAATATTTCTGTTAAAATTTTAATATATTTTGCTATATTTAATTCAAATAGAATTTTACTACTTATAAGTATGTTAAACGTGTATCAGTAATAAAATTCTCCATTTAATTTCTTAGCACCACGGTGCTAGAGTAGCTAATAAGATTACTATCATATCAAAGTTTTAATATTTTATTACAGTAGTGATCAAAAATAAAGTTTTATAATTGACGAATTTGTTTTGCTTGTATTAATAAGAATATTGCTTATACAAATTCTTAGCATCTAAGTGCTACATCAACTAATAGAATCACTATTAAAATTTTAATATATTTTAATGTATTCAACACAAATAGAATTTTATTGGTTACTAATTTGTTTAATGTTTATTAGCAATAAAAGTTCCTAATAAAATTCTTAGCACCTTAGTTCTAGAGTAAGTAATAATATTTCTGTTAAAATTTTAATACATTTTGCTACATTTAACTCAAATAGAATTTTACTGCTTATTAGTATGTTAAACGTGTATCAGTTATAAAATTCTCCATTTAATTTCTTAGCATTGCAGTGCTAGAGTAGCTAATAAGGTTACTATCAAAGTTTTAATATTTTATTGTAGTACTGATCAAAAATAAAGTTTTATTATTGACGAATTTGTTTTGCTTGTATTAAAAAGAATATTGCCTATACAAATTCTTAGCATCCAAGTGCTACATCAACTAATAGAATCACTATTAAAATTTTAATATATTTTAATGTATTCAACACAAATAGAATTTTATTGGTTACTAATTTGTTTAATGTTTATTAGCAATAAAAGTTCCTAATAAAATTCTTAGCACCTTAGTTCTAGAGTAAGTAATAATATTTCTGTTAAAATTTTAATATATTTTGCTACATTTAACTCAAATAGAATTTTACTGCTTATTAGTATGTTAAACGTGTATCAGTTATAAAATTCTCCATTTAATTTCTTAGCACTGCAGTGCTAGAGTAGCTAATAAGGTTACTTTCATAGTTTTAATATTGGTTATTAATTTGTTAAATGTTTATTAACAATATATCCATTTAACATTTAACATAATTTCTTAGCACCACAGTGCTAGAGTAGCTAATAAGATTATTATTAAAATTTTAATATTTTAAACAGTAGTGATAGAGTACAAGAATTTGTTTTTTTGTGTCAATAAAAAATATTTATGTAAATTTTTAGCACTGTGGTGCTAAGAACCCCAAAATCATTGGTAAAATGGACAGTAAGAAATAAGCTTATCGAAAATACGAAAACGATAATATCTAGAAACACATTCGTTATGGAATTTCCCCGAAGTGAAGGACTAGTCATCAGGGGGGGTGCGAGATGGAATTGCTGAAACGTTTTGAATCCCGTCTCCCTACTCGCACTATTTTTGAAGCAGGTTGTGCATATTGCAAAAAGGGATTTTATAGCTATATCATTCCTATCTGACTGTTGTATTATTATGGGGCCCTGGCATGGCGGCCAATCTGTGACTTGAATTATACAAATGTTCCTCTACTTTTCGCATTGTCTTCAAAACTGAAATCCGCATACACAATCCCGCGTATGTAATATACACTTTGTTTAAAATTTTCTTATCACCCTTCATCCCTTATTTTGCGAGCCGCGTGTTGTGTTCGTGTAACGGCCAATTTTTTATGCCGTCGTGAAGTGAAATTAATATTGCTTGGGTGACTTTCACGAAGTACTTACCAGGAAAACAAATCGAATTATTTCCAGTTAGATGATAAATAATTACAAACTATTCAGGTTCAAAGCAACAAACTATACACAAAGAACGTTGTATAAGGTTCAATAACCAATTTAGTTCGTCATTAATAAAGCAATGACATTGTTTGTTGATAAGGGGTTCTTGGAGCGTATCACTTTTTGCCATAGAATATGGTATACTTAAAGCCTGTCGTGCTGAAATTAGTTTCTCTTTAAGGAACTAGACATTTTATGCTCAATATTATCACCTTCGGCGGTTGGTCTAGCTTAAACGTTTAAAAATTAATAAACCGAAGTTAAGTTAAGACAACGCTTGACAATGACACATGTTTAATCCCCAACGCTCGAGCTCTGTTAAGTGTATGAAAGAAGTTATGGGCAAACACTTGTCTGGAAAAGTTTTGTGCAAACAGCGGCTTCTTCGTCGCCAGCTCTATGAAAGTGTGATGGAATAAGTAAAGTATTGAATAATGGTATCGAACGTAGATGTAACCGCACCGCACATCAGCTGGAGATGGCCGTATGACACCGTAACGTTACCGCATGCTGTCATGTATTGGGTTCGTCGATAACATTAAACCTGTTGTACACACATATTTCCCACGAGCCGTGATGGACTTAATCGATCAAATATTGCTTTAACGGTTATGTGTTACCCTTGTAGCTACTATTGCTTACAGATGGACAAACATTATTTTTATTTTATACTTCCATGTTATGTTATTTCTTCCTATATCGTAAACATAAAGTTCTATTTTGCAATTTTATCAAATTGCCTCATTGGACATTTTACCACCGTTTTATTTTATTGAACTGGATGTCTTTTAATGGTCGACCATAAAAAAATTATATGCCCTTTAAAATATCCTATGAGAGGTCATAATCGTTTAATTCCTCTCCTAAATCACAGCCATTCACATTTTCATCCTGTACTTCATCAACGACGCTTCAAACATAATTAACGTGTGTCGAACAATTAAAAGTATTCAAATATTTTAAGAAAATTTTGCGGCGTTTATGAAATTTTAAGCGTCAAGCTAATGGAAATGACAAAATTTGAGTGAATGTCTAATTAATGATTTATTTGTGTCAATTAGAACGATTGTCTATTGATATGAATAATTTTGTGGGGAGGGACGAAAGTTACAGCAACACAAACACTTTAAGTGTTAATCAAATAAATCTATTATTCTCATACTACTAATAATTTATTAAAAATTTTCACATTTCAATAAGTATTTTACTAAATAATTCATTAAAATATTAAACGAAAGTAAAAATTTATTATTTAAAATTTTAACCCTTCGTGTGCAAATTTCCTCCTTTTTTTCATTTTTTCATATTCTACTAATAATAGTGATCATTCAAAAAAATTAGTAATTAACTGATTAATTTTATAAAAATAACTTAAAATTATAATTCTCCTGAAAATTCCTGAATTTTCATATTTCTTCTACTAATATTTTTATTAATTAATTTAATTTTTAGCTGCCTATGAATAACTTCTAAATTTAATTAAATTAATATATTAAGACTATTTTATATATGGTATTTAATAAATAATTAATTTATGTTTTTATGACCAAAAAAAAAAAAAAATTAATTGTATCATGGTTACTGAAATAAAATAATATATATGTTAAAAATATTATTTATATAAATATTACTGTTCTATTTGAAACCAGCTTTAAGTTCATTTTTAGAAATGGTTAAATTAAAATAATACAAATAGTTTTGATGAAGTCTTTTGTTAATAATTAACTTCATCACCAATATTTCTAGACAATTTAAATTAAAATAAAAAAACTTAAAATTTTAGACCATTTTTTGAAAAATTTTCATAATATTTCAATTAAAAAAAAAAACATCTGCAGTGTTTTTATAGGCAACTAAATTAAAATAGAAATTAAAAATATTAAATTAATGAAATTAATTAATATATTTAATTATTAATGATGAGCTTAATTTTTAAAACTTAAAATTTGAAATATTCATTTTATTTCTATTCCACTAAATCTAAAGAAGTTGATTAAAAATAAAAAATATTAAATTAATTAAATATTTAATTATTATTTATTTATTATTATATTAAAATTAAATATATTATACTTAAAATTTTAGTCCATTTTTTGAAAATTTCTTTAATTTTCATGTTATTTGTATTCTACTAATTATCAATTAAAAAATTTGCATCTACAATATTTTTATAAACAATTGATCTAATATAAAAAATGAAATTAATTAATATATTTAATAATTATTAATAAATTACTTAATAACTTTATATTATTAATTTACGGTTAAATTAAAATAGAATAAACTTTTTTAATAAAGTATTTTTGTACCTTATTCCTCATTTTTAATTCTTTTCTTTTTTTAATTTTAATAGACCAGCCTCAAATTCGTATAGAAAATTAAATTAAAATAAAAATATGTATATTTTTGATAAAATAATTAATTAACTTTTTATACCCTATAATTTTAGACTCTTTTTGAAAATTCCTTTGATTTTCATGTTTTTTTTTTTCTATTATATTATGATTACATCAAATAATTTTCAACTACAACCATAAAAATTTTTAATAACTTAAATTTAAGAATTTTGAAACTTGTCGTGGTCATTTAAATAGTATAAAATATAAATATTCTAAAATTAATTCACATATTCTATTATAGAAAATAATTTTATTTCTTTATTTGAAATTTCCAGGTTCAATTTTATTTTTGGATAGAGTTGAATTTAAACCATGATTTTGAGTCCTTCATAAATAATTAATTTTTTTACCTTTATTTTATATTAATCTGAACAAAAAATATTTCAGTTTAGCCAGCAACTTATTAATTATTTTGTTCTGTTATTTTGTCGGTGGTTATTGAAATAATATACAATATAAATATTTGCAAATTTATTCAAAACTCTTTGCTAATTAAAAATTTACATTCAAATTGGACAAAGTGTTTTATTTTAATAAATATTATAATCAGCGTGTTTTGAATCTTTATAAAATACCCTTCAATTTTTTAATCTTCTGTTTGATAATTATATTTTCACTGCGCTCAACTAACTGATTCTTAAATTATAAAAAAATATTTATTTTCTCAGGAAACAAAATTAGACAAATACAAACCGACAAACAATTTTCAACAGTTTATACTTTAGTCGCTAATTATAAATTTTTTTTTAATTAACAACGCAACACGACAACAGAGGGTTGTTAATAAATCCTGGATTGCGGAAGCGTTCGCCATAAAAAAAAGAAGGAACAGCCGCTTGTAAGAAATCGAAACTGAAAATGGGATGGAAGGATAGAAGTTATTTGAATAAGTGACATCTTTGTTCGAAAGCCATATTTTTCTGCGACCGCAACTATAAATATCACACCTGCCAACTTACGCCACTTTACTGCAGGAGGAAAATTCAGTGGCGGCCCAACAACAGAACGTGAAACGCTTTACATTCTGCATTATATGAATAAATAAGTTCATATCGAAAAACGCTAAAACACGAACAATATCTATAAATAAAAGTAAGTAGAGCGTTATTGTGATATATCAAATGTGTAAAATCGTTTCTGTGAAACAATTCGAATCAATACATTACATTGTTTTAGATATCTATGCAATTGGGAGATGAAGTGAAATCAAATGAAACATGGGAAATGAAAAATGGATGAAAAATGAAAAATAATGAAATATGAAAAACAAATAAAATAATGGAAAATGAAACATGAAAAATGAAATGAAATGAAAAATAAAACGAATTGAAAAGTGAAATGAAAAATGAAATGAAATGAAAAATAAAACGAAATGAAAAATGAAATAAAAAATGAATGAAAAATGAAATGAAAATGAAAATGAAATGAAAAATGAAATAAAAAATGAATGAAAAATGAAATGAAAAATGAAAAATTAAAAATGAAAAATAAAAATGAAAAGGAAAAAGAAAGAAAGGAAAAAAGAGAAAGGAAAAAAGTATATATAATAGTGAAAAATGGAATAAAATGAACAATGAAATGAAATGGAAAATGAAATGAAAAATGAAATGTTTCTTGTAATAATCAACTAATGTCAATCAAGTACCTTTTTATAATAATATAAACAAAAATATATACTTTGAATAAAATATATATATGTATATTTAGTTACTATTAAATACTACATTAACTGTCTTCAAATTCTCAACTGTTTTAAACCTTGTTTAAAACTGCTGGATATATAACTATAAACTCATGTTCTAATTAAGAAAGACTATTACTGGAATATGTATTTGAATTTGTTGTAATGATTGGAGAAATTCAGATACTAATATTCTCATAATAATGAATGTATGTCAATCAAATATGCCTGTATGATATGTAGTTTCATTTGTTACATATATGAGAAATCAATATAAATGTATACTTGTTAAACATTACAATATTGCAGGATTATTAGTAAATATTCATAATATGTTACATGGTTTATGTAACAATACACAACATAAGAATATTTATGTTTTTATTTATAATTATACAGATTATAAAAAGGGTAAATCCTTAGTTTATTTTTTAATTTTCAATTCAAATATATCAATAAAAATATTGCCTAGTTATTATTTTCTATAAATATTGCTTTTAAAATATTCCAATTAATAAGAAATACTTTTTAATTACTTTATTATTTTAATATTAATTAATGTATGTGTTATTGTAATTTATTATGAACAATCAATGCACGTAAATGTTTGTTTAGATTAATAAATATCACAATATTAAATCATATATTAGTAAATATTCACATTAAGTTTTCAATTTATTCATGTTGAAAACATTTAATTTTAGAGAGAAAATGGTAATGGTCAATTTTTAAACAGTAAATTATTTACTTTGCTTATTAACATACATTATAACATTGATCCATAACTTAATTTTGAGAAAAAAAAGGTTAACTTTCAGATCTTTTCTCAATATTCTATAAGTTTATAACTAAAAAAAGTACTCAAAGAAAGACATAATATATGACAATATTATATCTTATTTATGTATTATTAGAATAGATTTCCGATATTATACTATTTTTATTATATTAATGAATATACAAGCCTTTGTTTAAATATCCTATTTATTACTTTATTTTAACACATACATTCAGGATCTAGTTTGTCATAAAAATTTAGTCGTCAAATATTTCTGCCTGTGTTGTTTTAATTTATCAGGCAAAATCAATACACGTGAACGTTTATTAAGATTCATAAATGCCACAATATTAAACCAATTATTAGTACATATTCTTAATAAGTTTTAAATTTACTCAGCAGTCAATTTTAAAACAGTAAATTCTTTACTTTTTAACCTACATATATTAAATAACTGAAGCACAACTTAAAAAATGTTAAATTTAAGATGTACTAAATATAAAAATTATTTAAGATAGATTTCTTTTATCAGTATTCTATAAGTTTATATTTAAAAAGAAGTACACAAAGGATATCTTATTTATATATTATTAGAATGGATGGAATTCTGATATTATTCTTTTATAAAAATGAATACCTAACCCTTTGTTTAAATATCCAATTTATTACTTTATTTTAACTTTTAAGCAATATAAATTCATGATGTAGTTTACCATAAAAAAATTAATAACCAAATACTTTTGCCTGAAACATTTATGTTAATTGTATGTTGTGTCATTTTAATTTATCAGGCATAATCAATATATATGAACGTTTATTAAGATTGATAAATACCACAATATTAAACCAATTATTAGTATATATTCTTAATAAGTTTTAAATTTATTCCATAATCAATTTTGAAACAGTAAATTAGTTACTTTTTAACCTAGATCATAATATTGAACCACAAACTTAAGATGTACTAAATATAAAAATTATTTATGTTTTATATGTATTACGCAGTTGTGTAAACAAAAAGAGGTACACAAACAATGTCATAATATTTGGCAACATTATAACTTATTTATATATTATTTGAATGGATGGAATTCTGATATTATAATCTTATAATAATGAACATGAGCCTTTGTTTAAACATCAAATTGATTATTTTATATTACTCTTCATGAAACATGTATTCAGAAGGTCTAGTTTACTATAAAAAAGTAATACGCAAATATTTTTAAAAGAAAAATTTACAGTTAGAACAAGAATCAATTGGTTAATTACCTTGCAAAATCTCGTTCATAAATTGACACACTGTAGCAAACTGCGTCCATTTTTTCCACTTAAAACAACGCGTCTCATTAGAGCCGGCACAGTTCGCGTTGTTCCCGAAATTTCGGTACCGCCGCGACTTGTTTGTATACTTTAATTGTGCGTTTGTTGCCGCCTTACTGTTGGGCTTTATATATTACACTGAGTGAGAAAAATTACGGACTCAAATATAAAATAATTCGCTGGAATGAAAAATATAAACTGACAGCGCGTCTAAGACTTTGTTGGTTATTTTTGACATCCTTCGGTAAGTACACTTTTCTGCTGTGTTGCGTACACCGTTTTCGATTTTCCTGTCGTTAAACGTTTAATCAGGATCGTTGGAAACCGGCCTATTTGCAATGTGCGGTTACAAATAACAAAATACACGTTTCGCGTTGTTTATAATTTGAACCGCGCTTTGTAAACATGCGTTTGCACCGCCATCTCTTCGCGCGTTATATTCTTATAATAACGAATTAACATAAACATAAACTTTATTACTTCATTTTAACCTTTGTGACAAGATTCAAAAACTAATTTTAAAAAAATAGTAAGCAAATATTTACATCCAATTCGTTCTACTTTTGTATGTACAATTAGACTAAATAATTAAATTAAAAATAAAATAAAATTTTGTTCGTAAGTTGTCGCACCTGCAACAACCTGCGGTAATTTTTTCCATTTAAAACAAAGCGTGCGCATCTTTATAAATTGTCCGAAATTTCGGTATCGTCGTGATTTGTTCGTTTCATTTGTGCGTTTATCGTTGCATTATTGTATGACTTTAGACATTAAACCGAGTGAACTGAATTACAAGTGTAAACATAAATTAATTCGTTGGACTGAAGAATATAAAAACTGTGATGGTGCGTCGGGGACAAAATTTGTTGGTTATTTTTGACATCCTTCGGTAAGTACAATTTTCGGTAGTGTTGTGTACTCTGAGGTCGATTTTCTTTTTGTCAAACATTTGAATGTGATTATTAGAAACCGGTTTTTCGTTATATATGGTTGTAAAAACTAAAATTCAACTTATGAATTGTTTTCTAAAGTGAGCGTTCGCACTGCCATCTCTCTGAATGTTGGAGTTAACACAGTTGTTTACATTGATATATCAACAATTTTCAGGTTAGTTTAGGTGATACTCGTCAATTGTTTATAATATTTTATATATTATTTACTCTGTAAGTACATAAAGTTGTGGACAAATAACCCATATTGCTATTTAAAGTTAATTAGGAAATGCAATCAAAATATTTTATATTTTATTTAAAATAATTTCATTATATTGTTTTTACAATTATTAATAAAAAAATATACAGTAGTGGTCATTTTAAAATGTTACATATTTGAGCTGTAACTTTTTTTCATTTAATGTGAACAGTTAATATAATATTAATGTACTATTATTGTTTTATACAGTATTATATATTTTTGTTCAATAAAATCCTTTTTCTCTTATAATTTTGGTCCATCTTCGTGGCATAGACTCGATCATTCTCCAAATATACGACAAGTCTATAATCTTTCAAGCTTCTTGAATAGCTATGATGTGATCATTTAAATTTGTAAAATGTTTATGTCGAATTTGGTTATAAACGAGATCCCCCATGGATCATTGAAACACATTTATTAAAAGCATTGTTTCTTCAATATGTGAACGCAAATTGTGTACATACATCAGTCTAAAAAGGCCTCCCCATCTGTGGTCAAGTGAATGTGATCCTAAGTAAGTCAAAATAGGACATTTTTAGTAAAAAACAGTATTTTTCTTGTAGGTGTGGGGTCAAAAGAACCCTCATCCAGTATCCATCCTCTCACAGTCCTTGAACTAATTTCAGCAACTTCCATTTCTTCCAGGTTGGCTTTAATTTCAGTTGACGATAAGATTGGATTGATTTTTGACATTTTTCAAGTTTTCATAGGTATTTCTTTGCCAGTTTCTCTAAATTTTTATATAATTTTGTTTTCTTTAATAAACTACACAATTTATTAAAGAATAAAATTAGATTGACCAGATAGACACAAAAATAACAGTAAGTTTCTATACTTATGGCCACTAATTTATGTAATATAAGTATGTCAAAAGTTATATTTTTGTATTTCTATCAAGTTTAATAATAATATTAAATGGTGTGTAGTATTTTATATATTTTTTAATTTAAAAGCCTTATTTAAGGAAATAAAATCTGACCAACCTGACCAATTTGTCATATTGGTATGTGAACAACGAGGAAAACGAGTAAAATAAAATAATTTATGGCACGTTGACAATCGAATAATAAACAGCCTACCGGTATAATAATTCAATTATAAAACATTTATATTTATCGCTGTCGGTTTAGTTGTGCTTCCAGTTACGCCAATGGTAATAGTGGCTTTCCATGGTATCGTGTGCCATAAGCTGTGTCTACTGGAACGACAAGGAACGTGTGCGAGTTACAAATGACTCATTCATAAAACACGAACAACACATGAATAACACTGAGTATTGGTGCTTATTCGAGGGTAGATGAATGAGCCCAATAGAACCTTGCGTCTTGACTACTTCTCGCCCCTTATTTAACTTTATATCACTTGCCGTCGCAACGTTTCCCTTATTTTCTTATTTTTATTTAAACGCCCTGTATACGACCGGCGTTAATTTTTCATGTGCCGTTCCGCAGCATCATCTGTGCATCTCGGTTTCGTGGATACGACGTCGTCGCGACGGGGTGTATTTTCGGGCCGTTTAAATGTTATACAAACATAATTTTGTATCTGACTTTAGTTGCCGTCTGTATTTACAATGAATATATAATTCATATACAAAGTAAACTAAAAGGCGTATAGCAGAAGTTATTGGATAAACCTAACATGACGAGGGCACGGGGAGGGCAAACTAGTCAGGAGAATGAATCTGAGGCAAAGCATCCCAGCGGATTTATCTGAGACTACCCAATTATAAAAAGGCTTAAATTATTCTGTTTGTATCAGTTTTCTCCCACTAATTAGTCTGTACTTTGTTTTGGTTAAAAAATATATGTCCAATCAAATTTTTTTCATACAACTGCCATTTAAATAAATAAAAAAGTATCAACTATCCAAATTATACTAGGTCTGAAATTTTAAGTTAACCTAAATTTACAGTTACTCTATTATTTTATAACCCTAAATAGAATGTCTTGTAATAAAATTATTATAATTTTTTTATTTTATTTTAATAAAAATAAGTTAAAATATTTTAGTAATTTATTCCTTTCTTTCTATGCAATGCACAAAATATGATATACACCAATTAAAAATTATTATATACAGGGTCATCTAACTTATTTATTCACTGGAAACTTATAGAGAAATGAGGGATTAGTCTGAAATTTTACTTCCCATATTTTGCTAACTTTTTTATTTCGTTTTTCAAGTGGAATTGCATTACATCTAGAAATCTATCTAAATTTTTGGATCTTCTTATGACTAAAATATCGATAATGTGGAAAAAATTATACTTGATACATAAATAAAATATAATAAACAAAAGTATATCCTATATTTTAAATAAAGAAAACTGGTTTTATTTTTCTTCCTAATCTACTAATAATTTTAATAATTAATATAAAAATTTTCAACATTTTCAGCTGCTAATGCAAAATTTCTAATTCCAATTAGTGAGTCATTAACAAATATGTTCGAAGAAGTATTTGTATAGACAATTAAATTTGGATTATTTATTTAAATATTATTTGTAATGTGTTGTTAACTAAACTGTTTTTATTGTTATTTCTGTTTTATTAACAATTTATTTAAAAAATTTTCTGCTGGTAAGAATTAAATTAATTTATTAAAAATATTTTTTTTATTAAATATTTTTGGAGAAGTTTCTTTTTAATAATTATTTTTTCTACTTTCTACTAAATTAACTCAATTGGTTATATTGTTAGTTCTATTTTACTAATATTAATCATTAAATTAAAAAAATTTCATAGAATAACAAATAATTTTGAAGAAGTCAATAAACAACTTGTGTATTTTATTCTCTTCTAGTGATAATTTTAATAATTAATTATAATAATAATGTTAAATATTTATCTAATAAATTATTTAATCTCTTTATTATTTATATAATTATTTATTTAAATATTATTTTGTAACATATATAACTCAACTGTTTCTATTGTTGTTTCTATTTTATTAATAATTTATTTAATAATTTTCAACGTATTCAGTTCCTAACAATTAAATTAATTTATTAAAAATATTTTTTATGAAGTTTTTAACAAATATTTTTGGAGAACTCTCATTTTAATAATTATTTTTTATACTTGATTCTATTCCACTTTAAAAAAATTAAAACTGTTGTCTTTCTATAGATGACTAAATTAAATTAAAAACATTAAATTAATATAATTTCTATATTTATTTACAAATTATTCATTTTTTATCAATGAAATTAACTCAATTGATTATATTGTTATTTCTATTTTACTAATATTTTTAATCATTAAATACATTATTCATGGACATTAAGAAATAATTTTGAAGAAGTCATTTTTAATAATAAATTTTATTCTATTTTATTATTTTTTTGTGTATTTCTTCTATTGCTAATTAAATTATAATAAAAATTTAATCTCATTATTATTTATATATTTATTTTGTAATATGTATTTAACTCAACTTTTTTATTATTATTATTTCTATTTTATTTCACAATTTATTTAAAAATTTCAAAATTTTCAGCTGCTAAGAATTAAATTAATTTATTAAAAATATTTTTTATGAAGTTTTTAACAAATATTCTCTATTTAATATTTATTTTTTGTATTTTATTCCACTTTAAAAAAATTAAAATTGTAGTCTTTCTATAGACGATTAAATTAAATTAAAAATATTAAATTAATTAATATAATTTCATTATTATTTATTTAAAAATTATTTTTTATCAATTTATGAAACTAACTCAATTGCTTATTTTGTTATGTCTATTTTACTAATAATTTTAATAATTATTTAATAAATTATTTAATTTAATTCTTATTTATTCATTTAAAATTGTTTTAATAAGCTTACATATAATAGTATTAAAAATAAATAAATTAAATGTATTGGCAATTTGATTTTTCTCTTTTGTTAGTTCTATTGTTTCAATCGCTTCGAATTTGGAATCGGCACAATGTAAATTGAATTTTCTATTTTACAAGCATCAGTAAGCATTTGCATTTTGATTTTAATTAGGAATGCCATGTTTATTTTAATTACACGACGAAAATTTTTTAATACATGAATTTATTTTAAATTTGTAACAAATATTTGTAAAAGGATATTATATGTATATTTTTTTAAATGAATTTATTTTATTGTTCTTTATATTTTCTGTTTTTATGCAAATAAATATAAACAACAATATCTACTTGTTATATTCATTTTTGTTATTAATTTAATACATATATTTTTGTAACGATTTTTGATAAAATTTATTATAAAAAATTAATTTTAACAATAAATCTTAAATTAATTTTTTAGGTTTAGCACAAAATGTATTATTAAAAATTACAAGAAATTGGTTTAAATTTTACATTTAATTAAATAACTTTTGTTTTATCAATAAATCTCTAAATTATTTTATAAATATTTACTAAAAATACGTTATATGACTTATTTAACTAAAGTTTTTGTTTCTTTAAAATTCATGTATAAAATAGTTTAAAAAATAAATAAATCAGTACAGTTGTACAAAATGATAAAATGTTAAATATGTGTTATTGTTTTCAATGTGCGTCCATTTGTAAAATTACAAACGAAGTTAATTTAATAATTAATACATTTGTTCATGTATTTTTAAAAAAAATGGTATGCCCATTTTGCTAATAATAATCATTGTATCATAATACTAAATAAATGAATATGCAGAATTTCCACAAAATTATAATTAAAAAATATATGTTAAATAAACTCTTGCATGTTTATATAACAAAATATTGAAAATATGTTTTCTGTAATGTAAATGTAAATTTAATTAAATAAATGTCAGAGTATTTGATACTAATGAGAATTAATATTAATTTATAATGATTTGACCTACAAAAAAAATAAACCAAACGCATTTTAAGACTGAATAATTTAAATAAAATTACGCTAGCAGGAGCTTAATTCAAAACAAATTTAGTATTTGAACGAAATTAATGGTTTACATAAAAATGCTACTGAATAAATTAGTTAAAAGTGCTGTTTTAAAAGCGTTGCAGACTAATAAATAATTAGCAAAGAAAAATATGATAATGGATAAATATATAATTAGAAAAAAGGCCGTGCAAAGTAGACGGACGATAAATTAAAAAAAAAAAAGAGGAACGGAGTTGGAGTGTTAGCGCTTGGTACGAGACTATCTTAAATTGTGGTAGGTAAAAGACATGCACTAATTAACTGTATTCAATGCCTGTGAAATTAGTTGTATAAAGGTCCAGTGATGAGTTTTTCTGATGAAAGTTTTAAACGAAATGAGAAATAGTGTATGGGCGGGAGGCAGAGTGAAAGAGAGAGGAAAATAGTATTCATAGAGAAGTGCCAAACCTTGCGGTCGGAAAATGCGACTAACCTCCGGGGTATCCGTTAAACTAACATGGCCAAAGGAAAAGGGTTGCAGAAATAACACTACCGTTTAAATGAAAATAAAAGTTGGCTTTCAGTCTAGCGAAACAACGTCTATGGCTCCAATTGTGAAATGTTTGTCTCTGAAACCTCAAATTACCCCTTCGCCTTTATTATCCTAGGAGCCTGTCGGCCAATTTATAAACCTATCCAATTAATACTTATATCCCCCTGCCGTGGACCCTTCTTAATGTTGCTCCATCTTAATTAAAAATTTTCGTTTTTAAACACACCTTTACCTTTTGTGTCCCTCCGTTTTTATAAAAACGATTCCATTTATTTTTTGTCGCGGCAGCTTAGCTACGTCCGTCAGATACACTTTTTTAAAGCACACATAATTAAATTTCAATATTTCTAAAACAACATTTGCATAGGATTTACTTTGGAACATTCGAAAAATTAATCATGTGCGGTTTCAATATTCATTGTTTCATAAATGTGTAATGCTGAATTGAAAAAAATTGCAAGTTGATCTTGCAGACGATTTTAATTAATGTTCTGTGTGCTTGTGTGTGTCACAGTTTATTCAACACAGTTTGCTGTACCCGTTTGTTGATTTTAATGTCACATTTTTTGTTCACAATTTGAAGTTACTCCTGTCTCATGACCATCCCTTTATGTTAAAGTATTTTAGTATATTTAGTAATAATAGTTGAAATTTCATTGAGTGACAGTGAAATTTATGATTATTTAATTAATCGTACACCTAACTTTACATACATATTAAATAGTAATTAACATTTTATTGAATTTTTTGAAAAATGTTATTAATAATTTAATTTGATATTCTGTGAAAAATCACATTTCCAGAGGATCACATTTTATTATTTAATTTTTTTACTTGTTTTCCTGTTATTCATTATTCAATGATCATGTTTTAAAAAGTGATCAGTAAAATTTCATCGATTTTTACAATCTAAAAATGTTTTGCATTTCAAAAAAAGATTTAGAAATTTATATTTAATTAATTAATTTTACAAAAATACAGAAATTTACATTATTCAAAATATTAAACATTACTTTTTAATCTTTTTAGAAGAATTTTTTGTTTTGGTGTTATTAATATAAATTACTTAGTGTAAACGATTAAATTTAAGTAATTGTAATTTTATTCTCCATTATTTTCGAAAACATATTATATTTTTTGACAAATTAATTCGTAAATTAGAATATTTTAAAATTGAAATAATATTTTATTAAAATTTTTAAAACCATGTTTAAGAATTCAAGAAATTCAGTAGAAAAACAAATTTTCAGAAGAATATTCAATCTTACTCTTTAAATATATTTTTATTTAATCTTATTTTACATTTTATATTTAGTAATTCAATACAGAATGATCATGTTTTAAAAATTGATCAGTAATATTTAAACATAGTTTAAAATTTCGTTAATTTGTACAATCTAAAAATGTTTTGCATTTCAAGAAAAGTTTTAGAAATTAATATTTAATTAATTTTTCATTTAAATTCTGTTTAAGAAAATGTATAGAAAAATACAGAAATTTACATTACTCAAAATATTAAATATTATTCTTTGAGTGTTTAGTTAATTTTTCGTTATTTAATTAATTTTTAAATGAATTTTTTAACAATATTTTTAGAAGAATTTTTTGTTCTGAGGTTCATATTAATAAGTTACTTATTGTAAATGATTAAATTATTGGATAATTCTAATTTCATTGTTTAATAACTAATGATTTTTTCTATTTTTGAAAACATCTTAATTTTTTTATTTATATTTTTTGAGAAATTAATTAGCAGATTAGAATATTTTAAAAATGAAATAATATTTTATTAAAATTTTTAAAATTATAATTAAAAAATCAAGAAATTCAGTAGAAAATCATATTTTCAGAAAAATATTGAATCATAATCTTTAAATATTTATTATTATTTATCTTATTTTACATTTTCTATTTAGTAATTCAATACAGGATGATCATGTTTTAAAAATTGTTCAGTAATACTTAAATACTCTTTACAATCTAAAAATGTTTTGCATTTTAAAAAAAGGTTTAGAAATTTATATTTAATTAAATAATTTTACAATTTAAATTCTGTAGAAAAATATAGAAATTTACATTATTCAAAATATTAAACATTACTTTTGAGTTTTTAGTTACTTTTTGTTTATTTAATTAATTTTTATATTAAATTTTTAATAATATTTTAGAAGAATTCTTTGTTCTGGGGTTATTAGTATAAATTACTTATTGTAAATGATTAAATTTGAGTAGTTGTGATTTTATTATCTAATAACTAATGATTTTTTTTTTTATTTTTGAAAATATTTTAATATTTTTATTTATATTTTTTGATAAATTAATTCGCAAATTAGAATAATTTAAAAATTAAATAATAAATTATTAAACTTTTTAAAATTATGGTGGGAGATCAGATTTTTAGAAGAAAATTGAATTTTCTATTTAGTAATTTAATACAGAATAATCATGTTTTAAAAATTGGTCATTAATATTTAAACATTTTTTAACATTTCATGTATTTTTACAATCTAAAAATGTTTTGGATTTCAAAAAAAAGATTTAGAAATTTATATTTAATTGATAATTTTACAATTTAAATTCTGTTTTAGAAAATCTATAGAAAAATACAGAAATTATTATTCAAAATATTAAATATTACTTTTGAGTATTTATCTTTTGTTTAGTTAGTTACTTTTTAAATTAAAATTTTTAATAATTTTTTTAGAAGAATTTTTGGTTCTGAAGTTATTAATATAAATTACTTATCGTTAAATTTGAGTAACTGTATTTTTCTGTCTAATAACAAATGATTTTTTTGAAAACAGTCCAATATTTATATTATTTTGACTAATTAATTTTTTAATTAAAATATTTTAAAAAACTTGACTAAAATTTACTAAAACTTAAAAAAAATTACAATTTAAGAAATTCGATGGATAATCAGAATATTGGAATTTTTTATTATTTAATGTTTTTATATTTTATAATTAACAACCTAAAAATTATTTGCATTTCAAGGAAGATTTAGAGATTTTTAAACATTAACGTTATTAAGTAACAATTTTTAATAGCAGTAATATTCATATAATCAAAATGAGAAACTTTTTTTGTAAATTTTAGTTAATGTATATAAAACTTCTAATATTAATAATAGGGAATTTTTTCGAAACAGTTGAATTACTACTGTAGTTAATTTAAATAAAAAAGATTACAATTTGATTTGTTCTAGAAATAGAAGTTGCATCGGTGTTAACCACACCTTAAAACCCACAATTAATAAATTAATTAATAATTTATATAAGTTTGTGTTAGTGAATTAAACTGCGGTTTCCAGTTCCTTTAAAATGTCAGCGTGCCATGAAATATGACGGAGTTTGCTTATTTAACTTGAAGGATTAAGTCCGTCTCTGAACACGGATGGGATATGTTCAAGAGAAGCACAAGTCGGAGCAGCAGCAGTGTAACTGAAAGACATAACGTAATGTCGCTAATTAATAGGAACGACTCTGTTTCCAGTGCTTGAAGCTTTATATCGTTCTCCCCGGAGAACAATTGTACACCCGACTGCCTAAATCAACTCTGTAAGTGAATTAAAATATTTATTAAGAAGTTCACATGTACACCTCCCGCGGGACCGATTTTAATTAATAATATTATCTCGAATATATCGCGGAAATTTTAAAACCGGCGATGGGGGGCAACGGGGGGGGGGAGGAGGGTGTGAGGTGGTGTAGCTGCCGTCCGTCCCAATATGCATAAGCCCCGCATCCTTTGTTCCACTATCCTCTGCCCCGCGTGCACAGGATACGCCAGGATGTTTTCCGGCTTTTAATCCCGCTAATTAAAAGTGCAAATCAATTTGTGCTGATTTGCCGTGGAAATGAAATAAAGAAAAAACAAAAACAACAACGAGAAAAAAAAAGGCGAAAAGAACGTTTGAGAAAACTGAACCGGAAATATGCTCTGCACCAGACGGAGAAGCGTCAGACGTTCACTTAAAGGATGTCTTTATTTCAGCGGCGCCGTAATTAAACCTGGGTTTGTTAAAAATTTGATTAATGTCCCCGGCATAAAACTACGTCAAACATGCGACGTATTAGGACGACGGCACTGTTGCAGATTAAAATCTAATAGACACGCATGCTATGTTGTCAGTCCTGTGCGATCTACGAACTGATTAAAAGGATTAATATGATGTTTATAATTAATGTGTAATTATTGCGTTACGGTTTTAGATTTAACAACACTTTAATTATTAAATCAATATTTCTAACTTTCAAAAACGTACCCTGTGTTAGGGGGAGCGGAAAGTAATGTTGCCTTCTTACATTAAATTCAAACGAATAAATATTTAATAAATCTTAATAAATATCAATTAGTTTTTGTCTCAAATATCTCGAGGTGGCATTTTTAAATTTTTTTCCACTAACAAAATGCTGTAAAGGTCGGAATAAATGAAAATCTGAGGGTGCAATATCGGGTGAGGCAGTATCTTCCATCCCAATTCATTCATTTTTTACCAATGTTCGTCTTTTGCATTGTCGTGCTACAGAATTGATCCCCTTTCGATCCAATTGTTCACAATAAAGGTCTGCATTAACAGTCCAGATTTCAGCATTTTAAAGTGTTCCTCGAATACATCAAACAAAGAGAAGAACCTTTTTCGGATTTGAACCCAGCTTCGCAGTACTTCGTGGTGATTCATTTGTTTCGTCTCCAGTCATCAACATGAACAGAAATGGTTCCTCTACTAATTAGTAGAAAGACTTAAACTGTTGTCATTGTTGTGATGATGGTGAGTAGTTATCATCAATGAAAGAAACAATTTTGTTGCCACATGTTTTACTGTTGTATTTCTTAATATGTAATTATTTATAAGAAATAGACCAATGTCTTTGAAGTCTTTGAATATCGTGCATTAGTAGATGAGAATTACGACCGTCAAAGACAGTTCAAGTATTGAAAACGTTCTTGTAATTTCGCAACAAACTTCATACAATTTTGTTTAATGAAATCCAATTTATAAGAGGAATGCCTCTCTGATGACAAAATCCGACGAATTTTAACTAAAATGAACAGCTTAAAAACTAGTCTTGTTAGTTTTCCCATCCAATTTTCTTATACGTATCAAATTAATTAATCAATTTCGTAGGTATTTTCTAGGTCACGGGCTCAAATTAAAGGAAATCCAATTGAAATAATTTAGACCAAAATGTCGCTAATCGAATTTCACGTTGCAGTGATTACGAAATATTTAATCAATATATTTAAATGCCTAAAACATTCCCACACGATATTAATATTCATAAATGTGGAAACACAAATTGGATGACAGCTTTGCAGAAGCTTACTCTTTAACCAGAATCAGTCTGGTTATAATTTACCTGAGTCTGAAATTGTAAAATCAATCAAAATTTCATTAAAACTTGTTTGCCTGTGAGTTGAATTTTATTTTATTTGTTGTCAGTAGTTGTGGCAATTTTAAATATTTTTATTAATTCACTAAGTTTCAGAGGTAGAAAAACATATATTTAAGGCATTTCAGCAATCTTAGGATGTGTTTGAATGTGGTACACATGTTTCATTAAATTGTCATTTTATTCATCCATTTTTCTTTTTCGTGTCCAATTAATTAATTTTATAGATGCTTTGTTGGTCACAAACTGTACTTAAAGAAAATCCAATTGACATAATCTAGTCCTAAATATAGTTAATCGAATTTCATGTTAGAATGATTAGGAAATATCTTATCAATATATTTAAATGGCAAAAACATTCCCACAGATATTAATATTCATAAACGTGGAAATACAAAATGAATGACAGCTTTGCAGAAGCATATTCCTTAACTAGAATCAGTCTAGTTGTAATTTATCTGAGTCTGAAATTATAAAATCAATCAAAATTTTATTAAAATTTGTCTTTGAATTTAATTTTGTTTAATCTATGTTTCTTGCTCTAGATTCTGAAGAATAACAACATAAGTATTTGTTGTCAATAATAACTACAGTTTTAAGTATTTTTATCAATTCACTAAATTTCAGAGGTAGAAAAACATATATTTAAGGCATTTCAGCAATCTTAGGATGTGTTTGAATGTGGTACACATGTTTTATTAAATTGTCATTTTACTCATCCGTTTTTATTTTACGTGTGCAATTATTTAATAAATTTAATAGATACTTTGTGGGTCAAAAGCGGAACTTGAAGAAAATCCAATTGACATAAACTAGTCCAAGATATAGTTAATCCAATTTCATGTTACAATGATTAGGAAATATCTTATCAAAATATTTAAATGGCGAAAACATTTCCTCGCTATATTAATATTCATAAACGTGGAAACACAAATTGAATGACAGCTTTACAGAAGCTTACTCCTTAACCAGAATCAGTCTAGTTATAATTTACCTTAGTATGAAATTATAAAATCAATCAAAATTTTATTAAAACTTGTTAGTCTTTGAGTTCAATTGTGTTTAATCAAAGTTTCTTGCTCTAGGTTCTGAGGAATAACAACACAAGTATTTGTTGTCAGTAATAACTGTAATTTTAAGTATTTTTATCAATTCACTAAGTTTCAGAGGTAGAAAAACATATATTTAAGGTATTTCAGCAATCTTAGGATGTGTTTGAAAGTGGCACACATGTTTTATTCCATTGTTATTTTACTAATCCATTTTTCTTTTACGTGTTCAATTAATTAATAAATTTTATAGATACTTTGTAGGTCAAAAGCTGAACTTGAAGAAAATCCAATTGACATAATCTAGTCCAAAACATAGTAAATCTAATTTCATGTTACAATGATTAGGAAATATCTTATCAATATATTTAAATGGCGGAAACATTCCCTCGCTATATTAATATTCATAAATGTGGAAACACAAATTGAATGACAACTTTACAGAAGCTTACTTCTTAACCAGAATCAGTCTAGTTATAATTTACCTGAGTATGAAATTATAAAATCAATCAAAATTTTATTAAACCTTGTTCGTCTTTGAGTTCAATTTTGTTTAATCAATGTTTCTTGCTCTAGATTCTGAGGAATAACAACACAAGTATTTCTTGTCAGTAGTAACTACAATTTTAAGTATTTTTATCAATTCACTAAGTTTCAGAGGTAGAAAAACATATATTTAAAGCATTTCACCAATCTTAGGATGTGTTTGAAAGTGGCACACATGTTTTATTCCATTGTCATTTTACTAATCCATTTTTCTTTTACGTGTCCAATTAATTAATAAATTTTATAGATACTTTGTAGGTCAAAAGCTGAACTTGAAGAAAATCCAATTGACATAATCTAGTCCAAAACATAGTAAATCCAATTTCATGTTACAATGATTAGGAAATATCTTATCAAAATATTTAAATGGCGAAAACATTTCCTCGCTATATTAATATTCATAAACGTCGAAACACAAATTGAATGACAGCTTTACAGAAGCTTACTCCTTAACCAGAATCAGTCTAGTTATAATTTACCTGAGTATGAAATTATAAAATCAGTCAAAATTTTATTTAAGCTTGCTCGTCTTTGAATTCAATTTTGTTTAATCAATGTTTCTTGCTCTAGATTCTGAGGAATATCAATACAAATATTTGTTGTCAGTAGTAACTGCAATTTTAAGTATTTTTATCAATACACTAAGTTTCAGAGGTAGAAAAACATATATTTAAGGCAATTCAGCAATCTGAGGATGTGTTTGAATGTGGTAAATGTTTTATTAAGTTGTCATTTTACTCATCCAATTTCCTTTACGAGTCCAATTAATTAATAAATTTTATAGATACTTTGTAGGGCAAAAGCTGAACTTGAAGAAAATTCAATTGACATAAGCTGGTCCAAAATATAGTTAATCGAATTTCATGTTACAATGATTAGGAAATATCTAATCAATATATTTAAATGGTAAAAACATTCCCTCACGATATTAATATTCATAAACGTGGAAACACAAATTGAATGACAGCTTTGCAGAAGTTTAATCCTTTACTGTAATCAGACTACCACATTTATAATTTACTTGAGTCTGAAACTTTGTTTAATCAATTTTTCTAACTCTACATTCTGAAATGACACAACACGAACATTTACTATTAGTAGTAAAAGCTGCTTCCTTAAGTTTTCATCAGTTCTCTATGTTCAAGAGATGAAAAAAATATTTATTTCGAGCATTCCAGCAATTTTTGGATGTGGTAAAAATGTTTTGATAAGTTGTCTATTGGGTACTTAAGTTTGTATAAGCTGCGTAAAAACTTCCCCACCGCCCATATGTGTCACAAGGATTTTCGTCTCCCCGAACTTATCACTCTGATCTGATTCAAAAGTTATACCGTGTACTTTCAGCCAAATAAACGTCAACGCTTATGAATCAGTCAAAAAATAAATGCGAATTATCAATACCGTAATTCCCTGAGTTATTTCTTGCATCCGAAGTCGCCTTTTTTTTAGCTATTTTCTTGTAACTTTTGTCATTTATTTGGGAACATAAATCAGTATTCTTTTTTCACTCTGCTTGTCAGTTTAAATTGTCTTGAAATACATTATGTTCCTAATATTTCATTCTTGCCGTGAATGCTTTCACTGTCACTAAGATTGTTCAACATTCTTTCTTAAATAGTAAGATACCCGGATAATAAAAAGGATACTTCAACCATTTTTTTTTTTCATTAACTTTGATTTCTCCTACACATGTCATTAAATGCAATTTTAGAGCTACGGAAATCTGACAAAATCCGTTTTATGTAACAAGGAAACGAAAAAAGAAAAATCAATTTAAAGCTACTTTTAACGGTTTAATATTTTGTAGTTCACTTGACAAGTTACGTTATATTTGAGGGGTTCAAAGCAGCAACTTCAGTGCATCAAGAACTTGAAATTTGTCTGTTGAACGTTCTGTGTTAATATTAAACTAAGATTTTTATTTATTTCTATTTTAGTGGGTATGAAACTGTTTTTTATAATTTTTCTTTAGATAAATAATATACGTATAATACGAATTACTTTTTACTATTACTATTTTTTACTAAATATTATTAAAATTAAAGATGTTTTCTTATTTTTCTTGAATGTTTGCCTTCAAATAATTAATAAATTCTGTTAATGGTCTGTAAATTCAGTCGAACTTTAATGACTTTTTAAAAACTTGTTGGCAAGGGTGTTCAGGGTGAAATTTATATGTAATTTTTACATTCGATTACTCGAATATCATGATAACTCGAACTAAATATTTGGCACTACTTTCGATAAGTTGAATTTCTCCTGCATGATGAAAACTCCTCGAGGTGTTCCCCTTCTGACGATACCTGTTGTATGCCTGAACGGCATTTTCTTTCAACTCAATTATTGATTGATTCGAATAATGACAGAAACTTTTACAATTTACTTTATGGTGTTTACATGATTACAACATACTAAATTCTAAATGAAAGTACATTTTCCTAAGGGTTTTTTTTTCAATTAAATGTCTTCAAAAATAACCCCTCCAGTGGTAATGCTTATATTTTGTTTTTAGACTTCGTATGAAAAAACCTACATATGAAAATGTCGACAAAGCTCTTCTGGAATGGTTTAATCGTAGTTTTTTTGAAAAAGAAGATAAAAATCCTTTCGTCAGACACAAATAACTGACTATTTTGCATTCAAATAAAAAATTTACATAATATAATACATAATAATAATAATAAAAATAATGATTGTATTATGTATTACATATTTTTTAGGTTTCAAAATGTTATTTTTGATAAGTAGTGTACTTTAGCAGTATCTTTTGTAATAATTAGCTTAAATCATACTTGATAAATACTCATTTATAACTTTCTATGCATATATTTCATTTGATAACACGATTTTTTTGTTCGAGTTATCCAAATTCGACTGTATAATCAATATATGTATTTTTTTTAATTAACCTACATCCAATCTTATTGAAAGTTTAAAATGAAAAGTTTTGTAATTAAGCAATCGTGAAAAGTTTCAAATGTAAAGAAATTAAAAGTTTGTCAACTACATTTATGTTTTATTATTTAACTACATTTTTGTTAACCCAGTTTCCATTCACTCATTTTTTATTTTATTTCATGTATTGTTCCATTATTACCTTGATAATTTTGTGGAATTCCACGAAGTCTTAAAACTTTCAAAGTAATTAACAAAAGATTAATTTCTCTTAATTAATAAAGTTAAGGTGAATTCTCCGCATGTAGTTTTGCAACGAAAGACCATTTTCTGGAAGCAAATTGTCTTTTACACAATATATTCCGAGTAAATATTCGAAAGTATTGCGGCTTTAGAATTCACCGTCATTTATCATTTTCTGATTTCCGACAGTTAAATGCATTTTATACAATTTTACACAGAATCCATTTAATTGACTTTATTATAAATGGTTATACATTCTGATAACAAAACATCAATTTCATTAGACTAATCGAATGTCCTATAAATAATAGTATGTAATTAAATAAATGAAATCTAAGCGGAAATTTGTTTTTTCTAGCTGTATGAAATTCCATATCGCATTTCGGTGTCTAAATGCGTACGCATTAATCAAACAAATCAATCCATAATTGTCCTTGTTCCAAATACTGACGACCAAAAGTAATTTTTTAATTAACGTATTACAAGTTGAAATTATCGAAGTTATTTTTTCTTTTTAAAAGTAATAAGTTGGACTTAATTATAGCAACTTTAAGTTTGAAAGGGATTTCTTAGGATTAAATCTGTGTTGTTTAATTTAACATTAACATTTTGTATAACATACTTTTTGTTTTATAATTTTGGCTCATCACTGTTGCATAGACTCGTCCATTTTCCAAATATTTTTATGTCGAATTTGGTTATAAACGTGAGCCACCATGTTTTTTAAGGGGCTGATGATTGGTGATTGGGATGGGCAAGACAAGACATCGATTCTTTGATCTCGTCACAATTTTGTATTTGTGTTTGTGTCAGTTTTCTTAAATTTTTTAATAATACAGGAAACAATTGTCTTATTTGGCCTTCTCTTATTGTTTCTCTCGGTGTTGGTAACGCAGAATTATATTGTTGAGAGTAGAAAAAGTGGCCAAAACAATCAGTCAAGAACTAATCAAACAATTTAGGCACATAACACTCCGCTTTATGCGTGGTTTAGACAAAGTCTATCCGACTCAGAAGTTTCGTATAAGTCACTTGGAAATGAATGTGGTTAACCGTTTATTTAGGGGCTGCACAGGCCTTCGAATAACTCCCATAATAGAAACTTAAAATGGCTGTTCAACATTGTGGGAAATACGAGAGGCAATCTTGAAAGGGGTTTTTTAAAAATAAAATTTTATATGAAAAATATGTTGGGTTTTATTTATTTAGTTTTTTCTAACAGGATAACAATCCTTGTAATTGCAACAAAGGACGATGGCGTAATGGAGCTGAAAGGAATCCATTAAAGTAAACTAAAACATAAACATTTTTATCTTGTTTTATTAAAACCGGACAAAGGAAATATACAATAAACACATTTCTGTGTCGGTTAATTAATTTCCAGTGAAATGTTTTGCAGTCATGCAGCTAAAAATTTTTCTCTTGCTAAAAGATAAGTACCAGAACAATTAACGTATTAACACAATTTTATTAGGTAATAAATAAAAGTCTGGTAATTTATTTTGTATTCTTGGGGGTAGATTAAACAGCGGCATAACCCAAGAAAATGATATGAAAGTGGCGTTGTCAGAAAAAGCAATAACCAGTAAATGGTTTGTAAATGAGGCGAATGCAAAAAGGCAGTCATTAAAGGCTGAAAGGAACATGCACACTTTTATCAGCTTTTATTTTATCACTATAGCACTTTGATGTTAAATCAGCTTAATTACGTATAAGTAATTAAAACTAGTTGCGGAACTGTGCAATTGATGAAAATCATTTTCCTGTTAATTGCTGTTTTTTGTTTCGCCTTTTATATGAAACTTTATTAATTCTGCTTGTAATATTTCAATGTTGCATTTGTGACTAGAAAAGCGTAAATAACAGAGGAAACGTTCCAGTTTGTTATACCCAAAGTTTGTGTTTAATTCACCATTTTCCGGATTAGAACGAATTAGTTTTATTAACGGAATATATGTGCATGGATGAACAAAGCCCTTATTAATTGACAATTTACTAATGGAGCATTGATTTCGTCTCTTAATTTAATAATAAATATTAATATTTATAATTATTAATTTAACATAAAATTCACACAATATAAATATAATGAATAATAGAGGAAAATTATCAGTTTTTTGTTAATAATAAATTTTATACTTATATTATCTAGTAAAATATCTTTATTTTTAAAAATGTCTTGTCATAAATTATCCTGTTATAAGATGGTAATCATTAAAATGTGTAATGTATATTCTAATATAATAAAAGTATGAATAAAAGAGTAATTTGTCAAAAGTGTAACAAGGCGATAGTGTAATACTGTACAGATGTAATAAGTAAAAATAGGGTAAAAGTGTAATATGGTAATAGGCTAACTTCGAAAAAATTAATATGGCAAAAATATAATGGGTAATAAAGTAAAAACATCAGTTATTTGATAAAAATAAACTTTATATTTATATTATCTAGTAAAATATTTTTATTTTTAAAAATATCTTGCCATAAATTATCCTGTCATAAGATGGTAATCATTAAAATGTTTAATGTATACTGTAATATAATAAAAGTGTGAATAAAAGAGTAATTTGTCAAAAGTGTAACAAGGCGATAGTGTTATACTGTACAGATGTACTAAGTAAAAATAGGGTAAAAGTGTAATATGGTAATGGGCTAACTTGGAAAAAATTAATATGGCAAACATATAATGGGTAATAAAGTAAAACATCAGTTATTTGATAAAAATAAACTTTATATTTATATTATATAGTAAAATATCTTTATTTTTAAAAATATCTTGCCATAAATTATCCTGTCATAAGATGGTAATCAATAAAATGTGTAATGTATAAAGTAATATAACAAAAGTACAGGTAAAAGAGTAATTTGTCAAAAGTGTAAGAAGGTAAAAGTGTAATATGGTAATGGGCTAACTTGGAAAAAATTAATATGGCAAAATTATAATGGGGTAATAGAGTATAATCTTCAGTTATAATGTAATGTAATATAATGTATTATAATAAAAGTATGGGTAAAAGGGTAATTTGGCAAAAGTGTAAGAAGGTAATGGGGTAACGTGGAATAAAGTAAGAAACATTATATTCCTAAGCACATGAACTTCATATGCATATGTACTACTAAGTTTTATTGAACGTAAATTATACATAAATTTATCAAAACTATTACGATAATATTATTGTCTTTTAATTAAAATTAAATTGTATCGTTAGCTTTGTTGAAATCGTTTTTTTATTGGTAAAAACTTCATAATTTGGATTATAAATAATTTGTATTTATAAATGTTGAACAGCAAGTTTGCAAAAGTTTTTGTTTATTTTAGAATTTTGTATACAGTTGTATTGAAATTGCCATTGCCCAGCGATAAATTTGAACAGTTTTCAATTATGAACGAAATTTAATTAATTGCGTCTGGTAATATATCAATATTGCATCAGTGAATACATGGGGATAAACAAAGGGTTAGAATTTGTCGTATTTGCTTTGAAAGGCACAAACGAGAATGGTATTAATAAATCATTTATTGGGATAATAAAGGTAATCATAACAGCTTTGCAAAGTATGCACACTTTTTGTTTAATTCACTATTTACCGGATTAGAATGAATTAGTTTTATTAATGGAGCACACAGTCTTAATACCCACTTATTAATGAATGAGGCAGATAAACGTGAACAGTAGTATTTGGAAGTTGCTTTAATAGTTGAAATGTTTACAGTACACTTTATGTCGAACAATGTCGGCGGGCGGAAGCCAGAAAATCCTAAGGGTTTTCATCGGCAACACCCATAGGATTAAATTTTATGTAAAGAGATGTGTACTAAGGGAAAATCACTCCTTGGCTACCAAACTGCTAATTCAACAACGCCAAAATTTAAATGCATATTTAATTAATTAGTTTATTGTTCTCATGTTTTAATTATAGCCGACAACTTTTTTTTTTTCAATTTCTACCGGATAGAAATTGCAAGGGGATGGTCGGGACATAAAAATGTAGATGTAATAACAATTGATGGCGGCATTCATGCTGTTTGCCCTAGAGTATTTACAGAGGGAAGTAATCTATATAATATTTTGAATTCTTTAAAGCCCTCAAGGCAATATTTCTATACCGGGGACGAGTTTCCAATAACGTAAAACAACGATACTGCCATCAGTTCGAATTATCTATCACTTACAATATTGTTCGTGTTTTTCTACAAACTATTAAGGGAAAAATTTGTTTTATACATACACCACATACTTATTATAATTATTTAATCATCAGATGAAGTGAAACTGTAAAAAATATAATTCAGCATTTCCAAGACCGGGAGAAACAAGAAGAAATGGCCAACCTGGAGGAAATGGGGCTTGGTGAAATTAGTTCTAGGTTTGTGAGAATATGGTTGGTGAACTACTAAAAACTCCAATTGTGAGATGCTCAGGATCACATTCACTGGACAAAAAGACAGTGGTGAGGAGTAGTTTTTAGTGACGAGTTTGTTATACCCACAGTGACACATGGGGGAGGTTCAATTATGCTATGGGGATGCTTCAATTCTTCAATTCAGGCATATATTAAGCAGCAATTTGCTTCAATATATTGAAGAAACGCTCTTAATAAATGTGTTTCAACATGAAAATGATGCCAAACAAATACAAAATTGTGACGATTTGGTTTAAAGACCAAACTATCAATGTTTTATCTTATCAGTCTCAATATTTACATTTAATTTTAATTGTCAAAATCCCCTTTCAAAATAAAAGTTGCTATATTTATGTCCAGCTTAATTCAGAAAAATATATGTACACATTTTATAGATTAAGAATATTGCATTTTTTTAATGTAAATATTTAATATTTTAAAAAGTTGCTGTAATAACGATCATACTTCAATATAATTTTATGTACGCGTAGAAAAATAAATATAATTACCCGACAATCTCTAAAAGTGTACATGTTATATTTTTCTTAAAAACTCTGTTTTATCTCCGTACAGTTGTCTGAGCAAATTCGCGTCATGACACCTAACATTGATCATGACGGGGCAACAAGGCGTGGATTTATTATTTGCCTCAATTTGGTGACAACATTCATATAACTGTCTTCAACGTATCTCAAGTGGAGTGTGGCAATTATAAGATTTCATAGAAAATATTCGTGTCCGAACAGCAACAACCGATTGTTAAATTAATTTAAAAGGACCGCACCACGAAATTATGTTGTTAAATTATGTCCCATCGACCAGTATCGAATGGTTAAAACGTTTAAGATAACAGATAATAATGCGTGTATTTTGCAGTCTACATTGAAGTTTATGGAGTAATTTCACGGCAATACGGGTAGAACAAGGTAAATCCTGATATTTTCATAAACTTACATGCATCCGCATGTTGTTGAAATTACCGTTTGAGGGGCAAATTTTATTGTGCCATAATGTCGCTTCTGTTTGTAAACACTATTTGACAGCAACCTACAATGTGCCGGAAAATTACGACATAATCATATATTACAGAATCTCTCATACATAATTTAAAATCATTAGTGATGTAGAACTATGTTATTTTGTTGTAATTATACAAGAGCTTACGTTCCTTGTCACTCACCAAATCAATCAATTCTGTTTGTTTCAATACTTCGAATAAAGATTTTTTTATAAGATTACAATTTAATTTCAGAGTTTGTATTTTCTTTAAGCTGCAACATTTTCTTTTTAAATTAAGATTGCTCCTTCTAAAATATGGAAATTGGGTCTCTGAGTAAATTATGACATAATAATGTGTCTCAGAATCTCTCACACATCATAAAATCATTTGTGATGCATAACTAAGTTATTTTCTAGTAATTAAATGATTCATTACAATTACTAGACCTTTGGTCCGTCACACTTTTTCCACGTCACTGTAAATTCATTCAATTCTTCTTTCTGTTCATTAAAATAATGGAAAGGTATTTTTTGATGAGATTAGAGTACAATTTCAAAGTTTGTATTTACTTTGAACTGCAAAATTTTCTTTTTAAATTAAGGTTGCTCCTTCTAAAATATGGAAATTGGGTCTCTGAGTAAATTACGACATAATGTGTCTCAGAATCTGTCACACATCATAAAATCATTTGTGATGCATAACTAAGTTATTTTCTAGTAATTAAATGATTCATTACAATTACTAGATGTTTGGTCCGACATTTTTTTTCACGTCACTACAAATTCAATCAATCCTTCTTTCTGTTAATTAAAATAATGGAATCGAAGGTATTTTTTGATGAGATTAGAATATAATTTCAGAGTTTGTATTTACTTTGAACTGCAACATTTTCTTTTTAAATTAAGATTGCTCCTTCTAAAATATGGAAATTGGGTCTCTGAGTAAATTACGACATAATAATGTGTCACAGAATTTCTCACACATCATAAAATCATTTGTGATGCATAACTAAGTTATTTTCTAGTAATTAAATGATTCATTACAATTACTAGACCTTTGGTCAGACACTTTTTTCCACGTCACTGTAAATTCAATTAATCCTTCTTTATTTTAATTAAAATAATGTAATCGAAGGTATTTTTTGATGAGATTAGAATATAATTTTAGAGTTTGTATTTACTTTGAACTGCAAAATTTTCTTTTTACATTAAGATTGCTCCTTCTAAAATATGGAAATTGGGTCTCTGAGTAAATTATGACATAATAATGTGTCTCAGAATCTCTCACACATCATAAAATCATTTGTGATGCATAACTAAGTTATTTTCTAGTAATTAAATGATTCATTACGATTATAAGACCTTTGGTTAGATACATTTTTTCCACAGCACTGCAATTTCAATCAATTTGTATTTCTATGAATTAAAATAATGAAATCGAAGGCACTTTTTGATGAGATGAGAATACAATTTCAAAGTATGTATTTACTTTGAATTGCAAAATTTTCTTTTTAAATTAAGATTGCTCCTTCTAAAATATGGAAATTGGGTCTCTGAGTAAATTACGACATAATAATGTGTCACAGAATTTCTCACACATCATAAAATCATTTGTGATGCATAACTAAGTTATTTTCTAGTAATTAAATGATTCATTACAATTATTAGACCTTTGGTCAGACACTTTTTTCCACGTCACTGTAAATTCAATTAATCCTTCTTTATTTTAATTAAAATAATGTAATCGAAGGTATTTTTTGATGAGATTAGAATATAATTTTAGAGTTTGTATTTACTTTGAACTGCAAAATTTTCTTTTTACATTAAGATTGCTCCTTCTAAAATACGGAAATTGGGTCTATGAGTAAATTACGACATAATAGGGTGTCACAGAATTTCTCACACATCATAAAATCATTTGTGATGCATAACTAGTAATTAAATGATTCATTACAATTACTAGACCTTTGGTCCGACATTTTTTTTTTCACGTCACTATAAATTCAATCAATTCTTCTTTCTGTTAATTAAAATAATAAAATCGAAGGTATTTTTTGATGAGATTAGAATACAATTTCAAAATTTGTATTTACTTTGAACTGCGAAATTTTATTTTTAAATTAAGATTGCTCCTTCTAAATATGGAAATTGGGTCTCTGAGTAAATTACGACATAATAATGTGTCTCAGAATCTCTCACACATCATAAAATCATTTGTGATGCATAACTAAGTTATTTTCTAGTAATTAAATGATTCATTACAATTACTAGACCTTTGGTCCGTCACATTTTTTCCACGTCACTGTAAATTCATTCAATTCTTCTTTCTGTTAATTAAAATAATGGAAAGGTATTTTTTGATGAGATTAGAGTACAATTTCAAAGTTTGTATTTACTTTGAACTGCAAAATTTTCTTTTTAAATTAAGATTGCTCCTTCTAAAATATGGAAATTGGGTCTCTGAGTAAATTACGACATAATAGTGTGTCACAGAATTTCTCACACATCATAAAATCATTTGTGATGCATAACTAAGTTATTTTCTAGTAATTAAATGATTCATTACAATTACTAGACCTTTGGTCCGACATTTTTTTTCACGTCACTACAAATTCAATCAATTCTTCTTTCTGTTAATTAAAATAATGGAATCGAAGGTATTTTTTGATGAGATTAGAATATAATTTCAGAGTTTGTATTTACTTTGAACTGCAACATTTTCTTTTTAAATTAAGATTGCTCCTTCTTCTAAAATATAGAAATTAGGTCTCTGAGTAAATTACGACATAATTATCTCACAAAATTTCTCACACATTATAAAATAATTTATGTTGTGGAACTAAGTTTTTTTCTAGTAATTAAATGATTCATTGCAATTATAAGACCTTTGGTTAGACACATTTCTTCCACAGCACTGCAATTTCAATCAATTTTTATTTATATGAATTAAAATAATGAAATCGAAGGAATTTTTTTATTAGATTAGGATATAATTTCAAAGTTTTTTTATTTAGACGAAAAACAAAATTTTTCCGATACCGGGAATCGAACCCGAGCCTCCTGGGTGAAAGCCAGGTATCCTAGCCACTAGACCATATCGGATGATATTAAATTTTGCTTGAAGTCGTGATCTGGACCACAGACATTCCAAAAATATCAATACTAAAGTTTAATTATAAACATAATATGAAACATTCGCTGACTGTTACATTTTAAAATGATAAAACAATATCTAATATTAAATTTTGTAATATTCCATTTCAATGTGTTAAGTTTGCACTAAGTAATTTATAGATAATTATTAAGTAACAAAAAATATAAAATGAAAAACAATCTAATTAGAAGTTGGAAAGTTATTTCAAGAAGTTTCACGTCTAATTACCAAATTTTAATTTGAACAAATCATCACTTTGTGAAAATTAATTATGTGGAAATTAGTTAGTTACCTTTCAAAAGAATTTGATGTGTGCTTGTCTTAAAACAACAACTTCTTGCAGACAACAAGCTTCGTTTAGCTCTGATTAAAATAAGAAATTGATAAAGATTTTTGTAGTTACATTGATCAATTAATTTTATTCATATATTAATTAGTTTAGTTTATTATATTTTTAATTAAAAACACATGAATAAACAGCCGCAGATTCGAATTGTGAAAGTTGAAAGATGCACAATCATTTTAATCATCTTGATATGCAAAAATACCTTTTATTTTTAAATTTAAAAACACCAAGAACAATGAAGGCTGCTCCGTATTTATTACTCACGTATACGGTTTTCCAGATTTAAGTGGTGTGGCTTGTTTTTATTTCCTTTTGTGCGAGAGCGTAATATGACAATGACAATAACGTAGAATGCGTGGATTGTTTTGGTATAAATTACACGGTGTAATGTAGTATGGCGTTTATGGAATAATTTCGTGATAATCCACGTAGTATACGTATGGTTAATCCCATTTAAATATTTCTGTAAACTTGTATTAACATGTTCAAATTGTCGTTTGATCAGCATATTTGTTTACATTTAGTAATTGTTACTGCTAAGTGATAAATAAGTAGTACAATTGGGTATATGTCACGTAAACCGACATCAAAATTTACCAAAGGTAAATTTTATCAAATAACAAAAAATTATGAGCATAACTGTAATAAAAATTTAGGCTTTTAGGCGGATAACTTCTTTTGTTATTGTCAGAAGTTGACAAAAACTTATTTATTCTACAACGTATACTTAAATTAATTTCTTTTGTAAAAATAAAAAAAATTTTCCGATACCGGGAATCGAACCCGAGCCTCCTGGGTGAAAGCCAGGTATCCTAGCCACTAGACCATATCGGATTATGTTAAATTTTATTTGGGGTGCTGACCTGGACCACAGACATTTTCAAATTATTTATTAGTCACCGATTTAAATAGGAATTTTATCATAAATTTAATATAACATCACACATTTCGTAATTTACTGCATTTTATTTTTAAATAATTGTTAGATTACAAGAAATATAAATGGATAACCAACCTAAGTAGAAGTTGGAAAGTTATTTTAAGACATTATACGTCTAATTATCAAATTTTAATTTGAAGGAATGAGAAAAATTTAATTACTTTGAGAAATTTATGAATTATTTTGATGAATAAAATATATTTTAAATGTACACTTTAATTTAAATGTGATCAAAATATATTATACATATTTTATTTAAAATATTCATTCTATAATTATTCATTTTGTAACTAAATCAAATCAAATTTCTACAAAAATTAGAACTTAAACAAAATAAATTTTAAAAATATAATTTATGCATAACTAACTAAAAAATTGGTAATATTTTGTTAAATTGCTCTACTTTTTATAATATTAATTAATAACCACAATTCATCTAAATTTGATGGATTTTGATGTTTTAATCGGGACTTCATGACGTTCCATAAGTTTTCAATTGGATTTAGATCTGGATTTTATATTGGCCAATCCAGAACTTCAACATGATTGATCTTTTAATCAAATTTCAATAGTGTGACTTGTTTCAATAATTATTTCTATTCATCTTAGTCTAAATAAATTGAAATAATATTTTTCTTAAAAAATTAAGAAAAACAAAAATGTGTAAATCTTGTTTTCTCTTTATCTGAATTTCAATATTTACAAGGATTTTGTGGCTGTAACTGTATTATTACCACGTCCATCATTGGGAATGAAATTATTAAAAAAATTTTTTAAAGAAAAAACCATATCGGATTATATTAAGTTTCTTTTGGAAAGCAGATCTGCACGACAGACTCTTTTAAATTAACAGTCAACCGTTTCAAATAGGAGTTTTGTCATAAATATAATATGAAATGCCGCCTTTCTGTCGTGTTTTAAAATAATGGAACAATATCTACTATTAAATTTTTCAATAAAACTGTCGTTGAAGCTGTTATATATAAAGATAAAGTTATTTTTAGATTCTATTATTAATTTTAGGAGTCTGTGTCTTTTATAAATACTCAGTAATTTTATACGATGGTGACAGTGGGTGTAAAAGTATGTTAATGTGCTAAAGCAAAACTTCTCAAAGTTAATGGTTGTTAAAATTACAAAAAATATTAATTAAATACTAAAATTATTATTATTATTATTAAGTTAATGCTGTAGTAAAGATGAAAAAAAATAATAAAGACTGAATAAAAGTTGTGAAAACGTTAAAAATAAAGAAAACTCAAGCATTGTTGTGAAAATGATGAAAACTGGTTAAAAAAAAAAAATTCTAAAAATTTAAAAAGTTATCAATTACCCAGATTGAATAAAAAATATAAAAATATTAAAGTTAAATTGAAAATATTTACGCAGGTCTGTTTAATATACAATAATACAGTTTTACCTCAATACATTTTTTAATTTGAGTTGTACTTGAACAAACATCAAATAAATCAATACAAAATTGAAATTTAAAACTGCTTTTAATTTATTCTTCCGTACGTATGGATTTATACAATATTTCTCTTTAATATATGTAACCGAATATTACTTGTTGATTTGTTTATTTTTATGGTCGTGGAATTATTTATTTAATTTGATGTTGCGTTTATATTCATTTATAAACAAATTCAATTAAATTTTTTAAATAAAAACCTGATAACAAATAGCAGAAAGGCAAATTGAAAAATTGCTGGATGTTGTATTAACGAATTAGCCGAGTGGGCATTGTAAAAAGTACGCGTCCGTGTGATCCCCAAATTGGTAAACGATCCACCGTGTAAACGATTATGCAAAACCGATAAAAAACAGAAGGGAAGTTTAGGGGGGCACCCCATATTGATTAGCCGTTCCGCCGGCTGACAGTCCGAAATATATGATTTGTCCCACCACTGATTCGTTGTGGCGTCGGGTGTAGTGGTGTATCGTGGTAAAGTGAAAAAGAACTCAGGAGCCGGGAAGTTAGGGCAATGAATTTCATATCCACTTAACATAATCGCGGACAGCACAACGAGATACCCTAAGGGAAATCAAGGAACGCTAGCGAGCGACACTGGCAACCAGCTCCTGGTACTGGAAAAACGACGGCGAGGGGCGAGGCGAGGCTAAGTAACGGGGGACCGGGACTCGCAGACTGCACCAAGATGCTACTCTTTTAAGATTTTGCTCCCGTTTAACGCCACATCACCACGTTTACACTTATGCAAATCAGCTTTTTACGCGATTAGTATTACCGATCACGTAACAAATTATTTTATATTTATGTTTGTGTGTTTATCGTTCATCAAGTGACGTCCTTATCTTTATGCCCCTCACAAAACTTCTTAATGTTTGCTGAGCATTTATATTAATAAACTGGGCTAGGGACGGAGCCAAACTGTGGTATAAAAAGTAAAATTCACGTTTTGCCATAGTTTTATTTGTTAATTTCGTTAATTGGCAGAAGGAAGGAAAAAAATGTGGACAGAGAACTTTATAAAGATTTTATTTAAGCTTTCACAGCCATGTTTTTACTTGCAAATTAGATTAATCCTTCACACGTTTTTGACCAAAACAAGTGGTTGTAACTAAATCACATCCAGTGTTAAGAGGTTTGTGTAAAGAAAGCTTGAAATGTAAACTCTGTTGTAACTTTAAAACAGTTTTATAAAAAAGTTTTACGACTGTCTTTAGAATCCAATTATAAGTTACTTACAATAATTGACAATTAAGAATAAAGTTATGAAAATGTTAAAAATAATGAAAAATGTTGTTTTCAAAAATTCAAAATTGTAAAAATTTACAACAAAACTATTAACTTATTACAGAAGTTGGAAGAGGTAAAATTCTTACAATACTTATAAATTGTAAAAATGTTAAAAACAATAAAAAATTAACAATTTTTAAAACAATGTCAAAAATTATTAATATTAAAAACAAAACAAGAATTCTTACAAAATATAAATATAGGAAAATTGTGTAAAAAATCTAAAATAGTTCCGGAAGTTGAAGATTTCAAAAATACAACTACAACTACAACTAGTAAAAATATTGGTTTTCATGAAAAAAGTGTAAACAGTCAAGAATCATTACAGAAGATGAAAAGGAAAAATTCTTACAATACTTACAAATTGTGAAAATGTTAAAAATAATGAAAAATTAACAATTTTTAAAAAAATATCAAAAATCATTAATATATTAAAATAACAAGAATTCTTACAAAATGTAAAAATAGGAAAAATGTGTAAAATATCTAAAATAGATTCAGAAGTTGAACATTTCAAAAAATATACGACTTACAAGTTGTGAAAATATTGATAATCATGAAAAAAAAGTGTAAACACTCTAGAATCATTGAAAAGGATAAAATTATTATAATACTTAAAAATAGTAAAAATGTTAAAAATAATGAAAAAATAATAATTTTTGAAAAAATGTCAAAAAATATTAATATTAAAACAAGAATTCTTACAAAACGAAAAATATGTAAAAAATCTAAAACAGCTTGAGAAGTTGGATTTCACAAATTATATGACTTACAAATTGTAAAAATATTGTTAATCAGGAAAAAATTGTAAACAATCTAGAATCATTACAGAAGTTGAAAAGGATAAAATTCTTACAATACTTACAAATTGCGAAAATGTTAAAAATAATGAAAAATTAAAGATTTTTAGAAAAATATCAAAAATCATTAATATATTAAAATAACAAGAATTCTTACAAAATGTAAAAATAGAAAAAATGTGTAAAAAATTTAAAATAGCTTCAAAAGTTGATGATTTAAAAAGTTATATGACTTACAAGATGTAAAAATATTGATGATTATGAAAAAAGTATAAACAGTCTGGAATTATTACAGACTTTAAAAAGGATGAAATTCTTACAATACTTACAAATTGTAAAAATGTTCAATAA